>NW_027411866.1:244125519-244601328 GCF_047663935.1 Musca autumnalis | reverse complement strand
TTTCAGGACCATCACACCAATAAACGTGGATTTATATATTTTTTCAAGGACCATCACACCAATAAACGTGGATTTTAAATTAAATTTTTTCAAGGACCATCACACCAATAAACGTGGATTTTAAATAAATTTTTTCAAGGACCATCACACCAATAAACGTGGATTTTTAAATAATATTTTTTCAAGTACCATCACACCAATAAACGTGGATTTTTTTACCCTCCACCATATATTAACGTGGATTTTAAATAATATTTTTTCAAGGACCATCACACCAATAAACGTGGATTTTTAAATAATATTTTTTCAAGGACCATCACACCAATAAACGTGGATTTTTTTACCCTCCACCATATATTAACGTGGATTTTTAAATAATATTTTTTCAAGGACCATCACACCAATAAACGTGGATTTTTAAATAATATTTTTTCAAGGACCATCACACCAATAAACGTGGATTTTTAAATAATATTTTTTCAAGGACCATCACACCAATAAACGTGGATTTTAAATAATATTTTTTCAAGTACCATCGCACCAATAAACGTGGATTTTTTTACCCTCCACCATATATTAACGTGGATTTTTAAATAATATTTTTTCAAGGACCATCACACCAATAAACGTGGATTTTTAAATAATATTTTTTCAAGTACCATCGCACCAATAAACGTGGATTTTTTTACCCTCCACCATATATTAACGTGGATTTTTAAATAATATTTTTTCAAGGACCATCACACCAATAAACGTGGATTTTTAAATAATATTTTTCAAGGACCATCACACCAATAAACGTGGATTTTTAAATAATATTTTTTCAAGTACCATCGCACCAATAAACGTGGATTTTTTTACCCTCCACCATATATTAACGTGGATTTTTAAATAATATTTTTTCAAGTACCATCACACCAATAAACGTGGATTTTTTTACCCTCCACCATATATTAACGTGGATTTTTAAATAATATTTTTTCAAGGACCATCACACCAATAAACGTGGATTTTTAAATAATATTTTTTCAAGTACCATCGCACCAATAAACGTGGATTTTTTTACCCTCCACCATATATTAACGTGATTTTTAAATAATATTTTTTCAAGTACCATCACACCAATAAAACGTGGATTTTTAAATAATATTTTTTCAAGGACCATCACACCAATAAACGTGGATTTTTAAATAATATTTTTTCAAGTACCATCCACAATAAACAATAATAATAATCAGCCCAATAAACGTGGATTTTTTTACCCTCCACCATATATTAACGTGGATTTTAAATAATATTTTTTCAGTACCATCGCACCAATAAACGTGGATTTTTTTACCCTCCACCATATATTAACGTGGATTTTTAAATAATATTTTTTCAAGGACCATCACACCAATAAACGTGGATTTTTAAATAATATTTTTTCAAGGACCATCACACCAATAAACGTGGATTTTTAAATAATATTTTTTCAAGTACCATCGCACCAATAAACGTGGATTTTTTTACCCTCCACCATATATTAACGTGGATTTTTAAATAATATTTTTTCAAGGGACCATCACACCAATAAACGTGGATTTTTAAATAATATTTTTTCAAGGACCATCACACCAATAAACGTGGATTTTAAATAATATTTTTTCAAGTACCATCGCACCAATAAACGTGGATTTTTTTACCCTCCACCATATATTAACGTGGATTTTTAAATAATATTTTTTCAAGTACCATCGCACCAATAAACGTGGATTTTTTTACCCTCCACCATATATTAACGTGGATTTTTAAATAATATTTTTTCAAGGACCATCACACCAATAAACGTGGATTTTAAAATAATATTTTTTCAAGTACCATCGCACCAATAAACGTGGGATTTTTTTACCCTCCACCATATATTAACGTGGATTTTTAAATAATATTTTTTCAAGGACCATCACACCAATAAACGTGGATTTTAAATAATATTTTTTCAAGGACCATCACACCAATAAACGTGGATTTTTAAATAATATTTTTTCAAGTACCATCGCACCAATAAACGTGGATTTTTTTACCCTCCACCATATATTAACGTGGATTTTTAAATAATATTTTTTCAAGGACCATCACACCAATAAACGTCGATTTTTAATTAATATTTTTTCAAGGACCATCACACCAATAAACGTGGATTTTTAAATAATATTTTTTCAAGGACCATCACAACAATAAACGTGGATTTATGCCAGGGGTAGGGCATTATCTCGTATATTCGTTGTTTTTCCAAAACAATACAACTACAAATTTCATATCGATTTAAAAGCAAATTGAATTGCTTAGAATTTTACATAGATTTTCATGGTGGTTTTTTGGAGGAGAAGAGGAACAACAAAAAATATGTTTTCCGTTTTATGATTTCGTTTTGTTCGCCTTTCTTTGTTTTTTCATTCATTATTTTAATGGCCCTGCTTCATTTTCATTCTTTTGGTTAAAGATTTTTACCAAACACATTTTTTGTTGCTGTCTTTTATTTCCTTTTGCACGGAGATACGACAAGGCAAAGGGTTTTTTGTGTGTTTCGGTACGTGAAAATGATGCTGGATAAAAAAACCCGAATAAAATCGACATTTCAGAATATCCAATGTGGGCTATTAAAGGTTGTCTTAGTTGATAAAAGTTCACTGTGAAATTGGATAAAAAACAAAACAATGAAAGGCATTTACATTCTTAAAATCGATTTAAGGTTTGTTAATTCAAATAATCCTTTTGTTTCAATTCATTTGAATTCAACCCTTTGCATGTCAAGTGATGGGGAGGCGGGGAGTGAATATTTAAACAGTTTTTTTTTGGGGGGATTTTACATTTATTTTATAGATTTTTAAAACAAAAGACAGCTAATGATGTGTAAATTCAATTTGTTTCATTTTCCGAAATTGCCCAAGAAATATTTCGAATTGAAATGGGTTCTTTAAGGAATTTTATATCAAACTTTCCTTTTAGGGGAGAGACAAATTACATTAAATTTTTAGATTGTTTATTATGTATCTACGAAAGTTTAAAACTTGTAATCCGTTTTTATCTATGATCCCATGAAATCATTTATTACAGAATCGAATGGGAGTGGATTAGTAAAGACATTTTTCCAAAAAAAAAAAAAAATAGTATTTTTTGATAAAATTGATATTGATACTAGGAATGAGGTAGATTTTTGATTTGCAGGAGAGAGATGAAGATGTACATATTTCGGACCAAATCGGTTACGCCTACAAGAACTATCCTACGCCGGTGCTTCAGAAACACAGACTAACGGACAAAGCTAGAATGACTTCAAATTGAAACTTGTTTCGGTCTTAACACGTGTTGGGTCTAAAACCATGACTTCGATAAGATAAATTTTTTTTGGTATCAAAGTGTTTAAACATGAATACAACAAAAGTTATGAAAAATTATCTAAATTACCCCAACAATCAACCCTGTTTAGCACTTTTTAAAAAGGCCACTTAAGACAACTTTTATACTCCCATCTCCTTTCAATTAATTATCGCTATGAAAATATTACACATTTTTTTAAGAATATTGCCTCTTTGTTCGTCTTCTTCGTATTTTAAGTATCGGTTGGTTGGTCATAAATCTTTTCATTAAGAGCGACCAACTTTTTCACAAGTTTCTTGCCATTTTTCCCCTGATAGTCAAAAACATTTTTGTGATGCCACAACCATCTTTATGGCTAGGCATTTGTTGCTGCTGCTGCTGTTTTTCGTTCGTTCATTCGTTATTAGTCTGATTAATTTGACTCTTTCATAAATTGCGATTATGAATGAATAAATTAAGACAGTGGTGGTGATGATGAAGGCAAGCTGGCGGCGGTGGCAGCAGGGTTACGGAAATATAAACAATTTCAAATGGCGGCTAGCTTTTGTTATGCCTTTTGCTTTCGCTTATATTTTGATAAATCTCAAAAAACAAAGTCAAGTCTTTTAAAAGTTGGTCCTTTTTTGTTGCTACTGGGCCACTTTGTAGCCTTTTTGCTTAATTTCTTGACGTCGTCAGAATAATTCTCAATGAAAGGATGGCTGGATGGTCATTGAAATAGAATGCTGATGATTCAGCCGGCAGGGTGCAAAGGACACAACAAAAGCATAAAGTTTTGTTAAAAATGTAACGGAAGCATTTTATAAGGAACCACATCATACATTATCCTAATCAAGGATAATTCATTAGTGTTTGAAATTTTTGGCATTTACTTTTTGGGTTAAGTAGTAGCGGCAGCAGACAAACATGATGCGTCCCCAACGAAACAACAAAGCTGTCCGACTCTAAAGAGAAACAAAAGAATTTTGTACGCCTTCTTGCTTTACCAACAACACAAAATTAGTCACAATATGGTGGCGTTGTGGAATTTAAAATATCCTAATAGAAGAGAGTCTCTATAGACAGAAGACTGTTATAGGTTACCACGTATTTTATAAAATAGTAGTCGAGTTCTTCTATTACATAGAACACCACGTCTTCCATAGAAGACCACGTCTTCCTATAGAAGACCACGTCTTCCTATAGAAGACCACGTCTTGCTATAGAAGACCACGTCTTGCTATAGAAGACCACGTCTTGCTATAGAAGACCACGTCTTGCTATAGAAGACCACGTTCTTGCTATAGAAGACCACGTCTTGCTATAGAAGACCACGTCTTGCTATAGAAGACCACGTCTTGCTATAGAAGACCACGTCGTGCTATAGAAGACCACGTCTTGCTATAGAAGACCACGTCTTGCTATAGAAGACCACGTCTTGCTATAGAAGACCACGTCTTGCTATAGAAGACCACGTCTTGCTATAGAAGACCACGTCTTGCTATAGAAGACCACGTCTTGCTATAGAAGACCACGTCTTGCTATAGAAGACCACGTCTTGCTATAGAAGACCACGTCTTGCTATAGAAGACCACGTCTTGCTATAGAAGACCACGTCTTGCTATAGAAGACCACGTCTTGCTATAGAAGACCACGTCTTGCTATAGAAGACCACGTCGTGCTATAGAAGACCACGTCTTGCTATAGAAGACCACGTCTTGCTATAGAAGACCACGTCTTCCTATAGAAGACCACGTCTTCCTATAGAAGACCACGTCTTGCTATAGAAGACCACGTCGTGCTATAGAAGACCACGTCTTGCTATAGAAGACCACGTCTTGCTATAGAAGACCACGTCTTCCTATAGAAGACCACGTCTTCCTATAGAAGACCACGTCTTGCTATAGAAGACCACGTCTTCCTATAGAAGACCACGTCTTCCTATAGAAGACCACGTCTTCCTATAGAAGACCACGTCTTCCTATAGAAGACCACGTCTTCCTATAGAAGACCACGTCTTCCTATAGAAGACCACGTCTTCCTATAGAAGACCACGTCTTCCTATAGAAGACCACGTCTTCCTATAGAAGACCACGTCTTCCTATAGAAGACCACGTCTTCCTATAGAAGACCACGTCTTCCTATAGAAGACCACGTCTTCCTATAGAAGACCACGTCTTCCTATAGAAGACCACGTCTTCCTATAGAAGACCACGTCTTCCTATAGAAGACCACGTCTTCCTATAGAAGACCACGTCTTCCTATAGAAGACCACGTCTTCCTATAGAAGACCACGTCTTCCTATAGAAGACCACGTCTTCCTATAGAAGACCACGTCTTCCTATAGAAGACCACGTCTTCCTATAGAAGACCACGTCTTCCTATAGAAGACCACGTCTTCCTATAGAAGACCACGTCTTCCTATAGAAGACCACGTCTTCCTATAGAAGACCACGTCTTCCTATAGAAGACCACGTCTTCCTATAGAAGACCACGTCTTCCTATAGAAGACCACGTCTTCCTATAGAAGACCACGTCTTCCTATAGAAGACCACGTCTTCCTATAGAAGACCACGTCTTCCTATAGAAGACCACGTCTTCCTATAGAAGACCACGTCTTCCTATAGAAGACCACGTCTTCCTATAGAAGACCACGTCTTCCTATAGAAGACCACGTCTTCCTATCGAAGACCACGTCTTCCTATAGAAGACCACGTTCTTCCTATAGAAGACCACGTCTTCCTATAGAAGACCACGTCTTCCTATAGAAGACCACGTCTTCCTATCGAAGACCACGTCTTCCTATAGAAGACCACGTCTTCCTATAGAAGACCACGTCTTCCTATCGAAGACCACGTCTTCCTATAGAAGACCACGTCTTCCTATAGAAGACCACGTCTTCCTATAGAAGACCACGTCTTCCTATAGAAGACCACGTCTTCCTATAGAAGACCACGTCTTCCTATAGAAGACACGTCTTCCTATAGAAGACCACGTCTTCCTATAGAAGACCACGTCTTCCTATAGAAGACCACGTCTTCCTATAGAAGACCACGTCTTCCTATAGAAGACCACGTCTTCCTATAGAAGACCACGTCTTCCTATAGAAGATCACGTCTTCCTATAGAAGACCACGTCTTCCTATAGAAGACCACGTCTTCCTATAGAAGACCACGTCTTCCTATAGAAGACCACGTCTTCCTATAGAAGACCACGTCTTCCTATAGAAGACCACGTCTTCCTATAGAAGACCACGTCTTCCTATAGAAGACCACGTCTTCCTATAGAAGACCACGTCTTCCTATAGAAGACCACGCCTTCCTATAGAAGACCACGTCTTCCTATAGAAGACCACGTCTTCCTATAGAAGACCACGTCTTCCTATAGAAGACCACGTCTTCCTATAGAAGACCACGTCTTCCTATAGAAGACCACGTCTTCCTATAGAAGACCACGTCTTCCTATAGAAGACCACGTCTTCCTATAGAAGACCACGTCTTCCTATAGAAGACCACGTCTTCCTATAGAAGACCACGTCTTCCTATAGAAGACCACGTCTTCCTATAGAAGACCACGTCTTCCTATAGAAGACCACGTCTTCCTATAGAAGACCACGTCTTCCTATAGAAGACCACGTCTTCCTATAGAAGATCACGTCTTCCTATAGAAGACCACGTCTTCCTATAGAAGATCACGTCTTCCTATAGAAGACCACGTCTTCCTATAGAAGACCACGTCTTCCTATAGAAGACCACGTCTTCCTATAGAAGATCACGTCTTCCTATAGAAGATCACGTCTTCCTATAGAAGACCACGTCTTCCTATAGAAGATCACGTCTTCCTATAGAAGATCACGTCTTCCTATAGAAGACCACGTCTTCCTATAGAAGACCACGTCTTCCTATAGAAGACCACGTCTTCCTATAGAAGACCACGTCTTCCTATAGAAGACCACGTCTTCCTATAGAAGACCACGTCTTCCTATAGAAGACCACGTCTTCCTATAGAAGACCACGTCTTCCTATAGAAGACCACGTCTTCCTATAGAAGACCACGTCTTCCTATAGAAGACCACGTCTTCCTATAGAAGACCACGTCTTCCTATAGAAGACCACGTCTTCCTATAGAAGACCACGTCTTCCTATAGAAGACCACGTCTTCCTATAGAAGACCACGTCTTCCTATAGAAGACCACGTCTTCCTATAGAAGACCACGTCTTCCTATAGAAGACCACGTCTTCCTATAGAAGACCACGTCTTCCTATAGAAGACCACGTCTTCCTATAGAAGACCACGTCTTCCTATAGAAGACCACGTCTTCCTATAGAAGACCACGTCTTCCTATAGAAGACCACGTCTTCCTATAGAAGACCACGTCTTCTATAGAAGATCACGTCTTCCTATAGAAGACCACGTCTTCCTATAGAAGACCACGTCTTCCTATAAAAGACCACGTCTTCCTATAGAAGATCACGTCTTCCTATAGAAGACCACGTCTTCCTATAGAAGACCACGTCTTCCTATAGAAGACCACGTCTTCCTATAGAAGACCACGTCTTCCTATAGAAGACCACGTCTTCCTATAGAAGACCACGTCTTCCTATAGAAGACCACGTCTTCCTATAGAAGACCACGTCTTCCTATAGAAGACCACGTCTTCCTATAGAAGACCACGTCTTCCTGTAGAAGACCACGTCTTCCTGTAGAAGACCACGTCTTCCTATAGAAGACCACGTCTTCCTGTAGAAGACCACGTCTTCCTATAGAAGACCACGTCTTCCTATAGAAGACCACGTCTTCCTATAGAAGACCACGTCTTCCTATAGAAGACCACGTCTTCCTATAGAAGACCACGTCTTCCTATAGAAGACCACGTCTTCCTATAGAAGACCACGTCTTCCTATAGAAGACCACGTCTTCCTATAGAAGACCACGTCTTCCTATAGAAGACCACGTCTTCCTATAGAAGACCACGTCTTCCTATAGAAGACCACGTCTTCCTATAGAAGACCACGTCTTCCTATAGAAGACCACGTCTTCCTATAGAAGACCACGTCTTCCTATAGAAGACCACGTCTTCCTATAGAAGACCACGTCTTCCTATAGAAGAACACGTCTTCCTATAGAAGACCACGTCTTCCTATAGAAGATCACGTCTTCCTATAGAAGATCACGTCTTCCTATAGAAGACCACGTCTTCCTATAAAAGATCACGTCTTCCTATAGAAGACCACGTCTTCCAACGAAGACTTCCTCTTCCTATAGAAGACCACGTCTTCCTATAGAAGACCACGTCTTCCTATAGAAGACCACGTCTTCCTATAGAAGACCACGTCTTCCTATAGAAGACCACGTCTTCCTATAGAAGACCACGTCTTCCTATAGAAGACCACGTCTTCCTATAGAAGACCACGTCTTCCTATAGAAGACCACGTCTTCCTATAGAAGACCACGTCTTCCTATAGAAGAACACGTCTTCCTATAGAAGACCACGTCTTCCTATAGAAGACCACGTCTTCCTATAGAAGACCACGTCTTCCTATAGAAGATCACGTCTTCCTATAGAAGACCACGTCTTCCTATAGAAGATCACGTCTTCCTATAGAAGATCACGTCTTCCTATAGAAGACCACGTCTTCCTATAAAAGATCACGTCTTCCTATAGAAGACCACGTCTTCCAACGAAGACTTCCTCTTCCTATAGAAGACCACGTCTTCCTATAGAAGACCACGTCTTCCTATAGAAGACCACGTCTTCCTATAGAAGACCACGTCTTCCTATAGAAGACCACGTCTTCCTATAGAAGACCACGTCTTCCTATAGAAGACCACGTCTTCCTATAGAAGACCACGTCTTCCTATAGAAGACCACGTCTTCCTATAGAAGACCACGTCTTCCTATAGAAGACCACGTCTTCCTATAGAAGACCACGTCTTCCTATAGAAGACCACGTCTTCCTATAGAAGACCACGTCTTCCTATAGAAGACCACGTCTTCCTATAGAAGACCACGTCTTCCTATAGAAGACCACGTCTTCCTATAGAAGACCACGTCTTCCTATAGAAGACCACGTCTTCCTATAGAAGACCACGTCTTCCTATAGAAGACCACGTCTTCCTATAGAAGACCACGTCTTCCTATAGAAGACCACGTCTTCCCATAGAAGACCACGTCTTCCTATAGAAGACCACGTCTTCCTATAGAAGACCACGTCTTCCTATAGAAGACCACGTCTTCCTATAGAAGACCACGTCTTCCTATAGAAGACCACGTCTTCCTATAGAAGACCACGTCTTCCTATAGAAGACCACGTCTTCCTATAGAAGACCACGTCTTCCTATAGAAGACCACGTCTTCCTATAGAAGACCACGTCTTCCTATAGAAGACCACGTCCTTCCTATAGAAGACCACGTCTTCCTATAGAAGACCACGTCTTCCTATAGAAGACCACGTCTTCCTATAGAAGACCACGTCTTCCTATAGAAGACCACGTCTTCCTATAGAAGACCACGTCTTCCTATAGAAGACCACGTCTTCCTATAGAATTCCACGTCTTCCTATAGAAGACCACGTCTTCCCATAGAAGACCACGTCTTCCTATAGAAGACCACGTCTTCCTATAGAAGACCATGTCTTCCTATAGAAGACCACGTCTTCCTATAGAAGACCACGTCTTCCTATAGAAGACCACGTCTTCCTATAGAAGACCACGTCTTCCTATAGAAGACCACGTCTTCCTATAGAAGACCACGTCTTCCTATAGAAGACCACGTCTTCCTATAGAAGACCACGTCTTCCTATAGAAGACCACGTCTTCCTATAGAAGACCACGTCTTCCTATAGAAGACCACGTCTTCCAATAGAAGACCACGTCTTCCTATAGAAGACCACGTCTTCCTATAGAAGACCACGTCTTCCTATAGAAGACCACGTCTTCCTATAGAAGACCACGTCTTCCTATAGAAGACCACGTCTTCCTATAGAAGACCACGTCTTCCTATAGAAGACCACGTCTTCCTATAGAAGACCACGTCTTCCTATAGAAGACCACGTCTTCCTATAGAAGACCACGTCTTCCTATAGAAGACCACGTCTTCCTATAGAAGACCACGTCTTCCTATAGAAGACCACGTCTTCCTATAGAAGACCACGTCTTCCTATAGAAGACCACGTCTTCCTATAGAAGACCACGTCTTCCTATAGAAGACCACGTCTTCCTATAGAAGACCACGTCTTCCTATAGAAGACCACGTCTTCCTATAGAAGACCACGTCTTCCTATAGAAGACCACGTCTTCCTATAGAAGACCACGTACGTCTTCCTATAGAAGACCACGTCTTCCTATAGAAGACCACGTCTTCCTATAGAAGACCACGTACGTCTTCCTATAGAAGACCACGTACGTCTTCCTATAGAAGACCACGTACGTCTTCCTATAGAAGACCACGTACGTCTTCCTATAGAAGATCACGTACGTCTTCCTATAGAAGACCACGTACGTCTTCCTATAGAAGACCACGTACATCTTCCTATAGAAGACCACGTACATCTTCCTATAGAAGACCACGTACATCTTCCTATAGAAGACCACGTACGCCTTCCTATAGAAGACCACGCCTTCCTATAGAAACGTACGTTTTCCATAGAAGACCATGTCTTCGATAGAAGACCACGTCTTGGATAGAAGACCACGTCTTGGATAGAAAACCACGTCTTCTAAAGAGTAAATTACCACTTTGTTTATATCTCAAAGTTTCCCTTTTTGTGACTCAATTTCTTGGTCACAAACCACAAGCCAAGCCAAGCATACCCTTCAGCAAATTCTGCCAAAGAAATAAAAATAGTGAATATTAAAAGCCACCACTTTAGGGCGAGTCGATAACACAGACTTTAGAGGAAGGGGGGGGGGGGGGGGGGCTTCAGTTCCCAAACTTTTTAATAAATGAGTATTTATTCATAAGAAAAGAGCGGTTGTTAATCAGTGAAATTAATTAATTTAATTTATTTAAAAGTTCGGCATGGTCTACAAATATGCCCACTCTTCCCACCCGAAAATTAATGAAATCCACAGAAACCAAATTGGCTCACGGGGCCATAAGAACAACAACAGAAGAGAGAGATAAACATCAATATCAAAGTGGTCGACCAAGTGGCCAACGAAAAGGTCTCCTCACTACGAATACTAAACGTTTTGTTTTAATTTTGCCTTCATGATGTCTCCTTTTTCTTATCTGGGAAATATTTCACGGATATGATGAACTGTTGTAGTTATATCTATCCTTACGTCTTCTAGCTCTGTGTTGTGAGTACTCCAATACGGCAGTGCAGCAAAGTATGCCATGAATGTTTGTTAATATAAATTTTTATTAGTATATAATATTTTGAAGAAGAATACGGAATCAATAAATGATTGGTTAGTTGGCTGTTGCTACTTACAAAAAATAAACACAGACATATGTATGTTTGAAGTTTGCAAACATGAAAAATTAATAAATTCTCTAAATTTTAGGGATGACGAATGAAGAAAATCTCAATCGATTTCACTAACAAAAATTTTTGACCTCTCTTTTAAAATATGAGAACGGCGGCACACTTCGTTTGACAACAATCAGTTCACAATTGATTTCTTGGTTAAGAAAACATCAGTTCTTGACATCCCTAATTTCAATGAATCTTTAACTTATCGATGTTTAACATAGTCAAATATCTATGAGATGAAAACAAAACAAAAACAAACTCGCGAAAAGTTATTTTTTAATAATCGAACACAACAAATTCGAAAGCGTGCTTATTGAATTTTTATATTTACACAAGAATATTTAGTGAAATATTTTTGTATACAACTTTAACTAAGCGAAGTGTACGGACGAGCAAATATCCTCTTTGATGCTGATGACTATGAGTTTGTATGGGTGTTCCGTAAAGACGTTTGTTATTTTTTATATTCCACCAAACTATGGTAATTTTTAATTACGAACTCTCTATAAATTACTATAATCTATAGTTGCAACATACAATTTATTCCTTCTACTCATACATGCACATACACTTTTTGTACTTAAAACATGGAAAAATCAAGAGGCTATGTTAACCCTTAAAGGAACTTGAACACATTTTTACAAAACAAGTAACAAAGTATCAGACGGCATTGAAAAAAGTGTTATATTTCACACAGGCTGAGGATATACTGTGTGAATTATAAAACTTTTTCTTTTTTTGTAAGTGTTGATTTTATTCGACCTCTCTTGAATAATGTAAAGAAGAAGACTTTTTTGAGCTTTAAGTCAATGTGAGTTTTTATTTATTTTATCCAATATTTCTCAATTATATAAATTGCATCCTCAGGGAATCTACAAAATATGTTTTTTAATATTAATATAACAGCTCTAGTTAAACAATTAAAATAATAAAAACAAACACAAACACTAAAGATAAATTCTGACACAAAAATCGCTTACATGTAAAAATGCTAGTCAAGTAAACTTAAAAACTATGATAGAGTTCACTATCATTGTCGGTTGTTAAAATTGCACTAAATTACTTTACATATTGCACGATCTTTTTTTGTGTGTCAGATGTCTGTAGCAGTATGCTGCATTGTCTGTGTCGCTCTTGAAGTTGATTCTCTCTGATGGGGATAGATTACACTGCTCAACAAAATTGAAAAAGTTGAATGTTTCAGACGAAGTTGCAGTTGTTTCTAGATGAAATCGGCGAGTTATTTTCAAATCCGGTCTCGGTTTTTCTCCGTCAGCTCTTGTTTTTGAGATATAGCTCAAAATCGGGTTTTACGAGTTTTACCCAGACTTTCGTTAATTTCGGATACAAACAAATATTTTTTTGTGGGTTTTTCACCATTAATATATTAAGGAGATGTTGTACGCTCGATACAAATCGTTTTTGAAATAATTATGGTGAGTATATATCAAAAAATATAGAAAATATACGACGGACCTTGTAAAAATTGCATATTTTGAGTACTTTAAGCTGTAATTACGTCATCAGGGGAAGTCATAGGATCTTCATATGGTACTCCGGATATGCTTAGGGTGTTTACTATATAATCCAGTATTCAAATGTATAATATAAAGTTCATAGCGCCCATGATTCCGCCATAACCTAAAAACCATCATGAAGACTGCCATTGAAAAATAAATGGTTTATGTGGTAATGATATCACTGGTAAATGATTTCCCTTTAGCAGTCTTCATGGCGATTTTTAGGTTATGGCCGAATCATGGGCGCTATGAACTTTATATTATATATTTGAATACTGGACTATATAGTAGACACCCTAAGCATATCCGCACTGCCATATGAAGATCCTATGACTTCCCCCGATGACGTAATTACAGCTTAAAGTACTCAAAATATGCAATTTTTACAAGGTCCGTCGTATATTTTCTATATTTTTTGATATATACTCACCATAATTATTTCAAAAACGATTTGTATCGAGCGTACAACATCTCCTTAATATATTAATGTCGAAAAACCCACAAAAAATATTTGTTTGTATCCGAAAATAACGAAAGTCTGGGTAAAACTCGTAAAAACCGATTTTGAGCTATATCTCAAAAACAAGAGCTGATGGAGAAAAACCGAGACCGGATTTGAAAATAACTCGCCGATTTCATCTAGAAACAACCGCAACTTCGGTTGAAACAAAAGTCGTGTTGACCAGTGTTATTGATGTGCAGCATTTCCAATGTAAGTCTTCGGTTATAATTGTTTTCGGTTTGTAGTATTCGTACTTTCTCAAAGTTTGGTAGGTGATTGTTTAACTTACAATGTTCTGCAAGTGCAGTTTTTTGTGTATGGTTTTGGTCCCTCAATTTTATATCCGACTTGTGAGCCGATAACCTTGTTTTTAATTTGTTTTTTATGGTACCTACGTAGAATTTTCCACATTTTTCATCGGGGTTGCCATCCCATTCGATTTGGTAAATAACGTTGTGTTTTTCTGAATTCTGAAGGCATCCTGATAAAAATACCAAAAAAGTGGGACCCAAGAAATTGCAACAATTACAGGGGTATTACCTTACTACCAATCCCAAGCAAAATATTAAGTCGCATAATTCTAACCGGAATATCTGACTCGGTCATTGATACACTTCGATAGAATCAATTTGGATTCAGAGAGAATCGTTCCTGCGTTGACCTTATTAACACTGTAAGAATAGTATTTGAACTACGCTAGGAGTTTTGCACACCAGTATACTTTGCATTCATAGACTTCATGAAAGTTTTTGATTGTATTAACCGACTCCCTCTATGGAATATCCTAGTACGACGTACTGCCAAAAATTCACAATTTAATCAAGGCCATGTATACCGACATCAGATGCCAAGTGCTTTATAATGATAAATTATTAGATCCTTTTGAGGTCAAAACAGGGGTAAGACAAATATGTATTCTGTCACCAATACTTGTCATCCTTGTCATCGACGATGGAATCTTCTCAGCTTTGAATTGCAGACGTGGAATCCGGTGGTCACCGTTTAAACACCTGGAAGACTTGGAATACGCTGATGGCGTATGTCTACTGAGTAGAGATGGGCGCGTGCCTAAAAAATTAGGCACGAACACGAAACAAAATTTTTATGCACATTCACGCACAAACACGGCGTTTTTCAAGAAGGCACGAACACGCACACTCACGCACAAAATTACAAAAAAAGAGATATTCCTGTAGTTGTACAATTATTTGTTAAAAATATTCTTATATACTTTTAAAATATACATATTGCAACATTACTTATAAACTAATATTTACATTTTCTTATTTAAAAACATTATTTCCAGATGTGGAAAAAAATCTCGCTTGTTGCTGAGCGGACGGGTATAGCCAAAATTTTCCTGGCTAATTGTTTTAAACAATTTTAGATTAGACTCTTTCCAAAAGCCTAAAACATCAGTCTGGGTAGATACGGCACTCGCAAAATATGTATCAATTTCTTTATCAATTAGAGACTTGTCCATTTTTCGTCTTTTTGCCAAATTTGGATCCAAAAACTCTAAAAATTCGTGTAAATGTGGCATTGTAATTTCCTGCTCATACTTAGAACACTCTATGTTCTCACTTTCTATATCAAGTATCATTGCTTTTACATTAGCTATTACGTCATTTCTTTTTTATTCTAATAAAAAAATCATTTCCTTAAATGGCGGAATGAAAAACATCCGTATAAGATGTGCCATTGCTGGTACAAAGCGTTTAAGCAATGTAAACAATCATTGCTTTCAAATCTTTTATGAATTGGGAGCCAATGGTATCAATTGAGTAAACATTCAAAAGTTTTTCAGATGTGCATAGTGGGGTATTTTTCCGAGCTTAATTTTTCGGAACACTCTTTACATATTTTGAGAAAACCCAATATAGGTTCTACCTTTAAGTCAGATATACGATCCAACTCATTCTTTTCTAGCAAAATACTCTTAATCTCATTCTTGACTTGGTGCGATCTCAAGCAAAATATATCGTCGGTGTCATGCTTAAGTGTTCCATACGCCATATTTGACATTTTGAGATAAAGGTACCTTACTAGATTTTAAACCAGGGCTTCGGCGTCGGAGTTGGAGTCGGAGCCGGAGTTGTGAAAAAAAGCTCGACTCCGACTCCGGGCAGCAATCTGTTCTACATTTATCAAAATTTGTCAAATCAATTTAAATTATTTAAATGATCATAATTTAGAAAACTCTTAATCTCTATTTTGACTACAAAAGGCATATCGGAAACATTTTTGGGTCAATTGATTTGAATAATGTTTGCGTGTTCCAAATATACTTAGGGAAGATCTTTTAGAAGATTTACAGGTCATTTTATAGAAGACTCACTGGTCTTCTCTTGCGGTTTTTTATTAGAAGTCATTTATGTCTGCTGTGAAAGAACCTGTTGGACTTCTATGAAAGACCTTGTAGTACTTTAAGGGAAATCATACGAAAGACCTACTAGACTTCTTGCTGAATTTGTATGAGAAAAGTTAGAATCTTCTTAAAGACGATGTTCCTGCTATTTTTTAAACGACATATTCGGTCTTTTGAAGAACCATGCATCTTTTATAAAGAAGTCTGCTTTTTATAATAGAATAGTGTGTGGTTATCTATAAGTAAACCTACTTAACCATTTCTCTCTCTACTTAGAGGGATATTCCTATGCTAACCTGTTGTTCTTCGATGAGAAGAGATCAAATGTTTTTTCGATTAAGTCATGCATCTGGGATAAATTTGTCAATATAATTATGCTGAGGAATGAAAATTATTGAACAGATTGACGTTAAATTATGAGCATTGCCTTTGTAGGATTGTGGATATATACATTTCTAGAACTATTTAACCATTTCCGATTGTCAGTTCGGCATAGCCGTACTAAACGTTGGTTTTACTTGTATTCTTTTTGACGTGGTAGACAAAAGACACTTGCCACCATAAGATACTAACTTGTCATTTCGTTTGAAACACATCGAAATATTCGTCGGGAACTTTATAAAGTATAAAGATGTAAAATTGCCGGTATAGGTTTATGATTTAGTATAACGGCACGGCCCGATTTTATGTATTTCGAAGGTTTTCTTTTGTCACATTACGTGGTTCAATGCGTAAAAATAACTATGGACGGACAAGAATCAGAGATATTGTCTTTGAAGATGAAGAGTTATGTAGGCAAAGGCTTACAAGTGTAAATCAAAATTCTTAACGGTTTGAAGAAAATGATCCCTTTTGACATAAAGGTTTCAAGTAACCTTAACCATGAAAGTGTATGTTAACGTTGCGATGTTAAAATATCGTTAATTTTGCATAACTAAAAAAATACAAAGAGTGTTACCGGTCGGTAATTATGGTAATTTGGTATTTCGAGTCTCATTGGGTACATAAGTCAAATTCGGAAAATTGTATATATACTCGTATGTCGGTGTTTAGGTAGAGAAACCTTGTAACGATACCGTCCGATTGCAGTTGCTTTGAAGGGTTTTGCTACATGTTCTGAAGTGTGAAGTATGCTGAATTGCTTGTTACTTTGTATTCCGTATTGTCAACGGGAAACAAAGGAACAATTTAGGTCTATGTTTTGGTATCCTCCAAATGTAATGTATCTTGAAAGTTCAAACTGAGATGACTGCAATTTAAGTTGTGAATTTTTTATCGATTTTCGGAGTCGACTCCGGAGTTGGAGTCGGAGTCGGAGTCGAGAAAAAAATTGGACTGGAGTCGGAGTCGGAGTCTGACCAAAAATGGCTCGACTCGGAAGCCCTGTTTTAAACCATGCTCTTTTAGATGTTTTAATCGAGTTTCTTCTATCTCCTATAGTTTTTGATATATTCAGATGTCAATATGTTCCATATCCGCTTTCTGACGCAAAAAATCCTGTCTTTTTGTTCCATATCCATAAAGCCTGGCGTATGGAACAAAACAACTTTGAACTTTTTTTGTTCCATATCCATGCCGTGTGGAGTATGGACCAAAAAGAGACAAAAACGAATTGTTCCGCCCTAAAAATCATGGCGTTTGGAACAAAAAATTGCCCAATTTTGTTAAGTTACGAACAATGTGGCGTATGGAACAAATTGTTTTAAAGGAATGGGCTTAAAAACTTTAGAATAATAATTTTAAAATCTAAATATTCATGAATAATGCAATGTTATATGAAAATCACAATTTCTTTTAGCTTAAGGTAACGCCTCCTATAAAAAAAATTACCTCGTTTTAAGACAAGATTTTGATGTTAGCCCACAAAAATATACGCAGATACGTTCATTCGTCTTGAAGCTAGTGTGGACCATAGCCGACCAAGAAGAGCGAGCGCTTAAATTGTTTATGTGTGGGTAAAATTACACTGACAGAACAGGGTGATGATTTTCATATTGAGTGTGAAATGAAAAATATATTGTTGGCGCGTTCGCTTTGTATGACTTAAATTAAAAATAATATAAATAACTTCATAATTTGAAAAGTATTTTTCTTCATATGTTAATTTTTTTTGAGAGAAAAAACAAATTGTATATAAAAATGATTTTTTAAGACTTTCTAAGCATACATAAATTTTTTATTGTTGCATTGCAGACAAGGGGTTCTGCGTCATTAAAAATATTAATACAAAACAAAAATTATTTTTAAATTCTTCCCTCCACATATTTGCTGTACAACTGCAAAATCTTTTCTGTGTACCCAAAAATAAACAAATAAAGCGGCATCAACCTGCTTGCATGAAATTCAGTACAAGACTGAAGTAAAAAAATCAAAACATTTGCTCTCTTACTTTGCGTTCGGGTCGCGTGTGTGTGATTTGCCGAAAAACTTCGTAACCAAATCAATACCCACGAACGGGTTTGGTGTGGACACCGATTACAAAAATGGTATTTTGAGAAAAACGCGTTTAAAGTTTTTATGTTATATTAGAAATGCAAAAATCAGTACCGATCGAAATTTTTACCACATATTCTACGCTACTTCCATACAATTCAAATAAATACATGTTAAGGAGACCTACAATAATGGTCCTTAATGTATTTATTTGCTCATATAAATGTTTAATTTAAAGCCGTGAATTTTCAACCTCACAGTAGCACTTCACATAAGGGAGGTGGAACACAATTGATAAAAAGTGGTTCTGTTGAAATGTGACAAAATGTGTTCAATGTGATACAAACAACCAAAAACACGAAAAAAGATCCCATGGAACAATTCAGCAACCTTTTCCAATTAAAAATCTGCCATAACTTCTAGACTAGCACAGATATCTGACTAAAATAAACTACTGATATATTCTTTGAGTTTAGTTAAATATAACTGAGCTCTTAAAGTGTTGGATTTTTGCACCGCTTTTAATCAGCCAAATTGCGCAGGGAACACTTAAGCATGACACCGACGATATGTTGAATTACAACGTTTTGGACAATTTGTTGTTTAGCAAGATAAACAACTGATTTTCAAAGACAGTATATTGCGTTAACCCGCTGAGTTGTTTTTATATGTGCTTCTCTCTCATGAACAAAACAAATGACAAACATGCATCATCTTTTTGTTCTGGCCTCTCCATAACAGAACGGCAAAAAGTACCAGACTACAAAAACGAAGTAAATAATTTTAGGAAAACTACAGTTGATCTGTTTATATTCTTGTTCGATTTTTGCACGACTTCTAAAGGGAGCCCAAAAATTTAGCACGATCGTGCCACATAGTGCAGATCGTGTATGGTCGTGTCGTGCGAAATCGTGCCTTGAAAAAAAAAACACGATCACGCACGGCCAAAAATTTATTCCGGCACGACACGCACAAACACGGCGTTTTTCGAGAAGGCACGAACACGCACTACTCACGGCACGACACGCGCCCACCTCTACTACTGAGCCAAGTATCTGAAATATGAGTCGCGTTCAGTCGGGCACGATATAAGCATCTCAAAACTAAGTCGAACTCTGATTCACACATCCGCATTGACGATGTTGATATCGAATAAGTGAACAATTTCAATTACCTTGGTAGCCAAATAAAGGGTGGAGCTGAAGAAGACATCAACGTTCGATTAAATAAAGCAAAGGCTGCTTTCTGCCTTTGGAGATCCCGGCAAATCTCAACACATACGAAGCTTCGTATATATAATTCTAATTCGAATGTTAAATCTGTCCTTTCTTACGGATGCGAAACATGGAAACGCACGAGTTCAATAGACGCCCTTCTACAAACCTTCACAAATAAATGTATGCGGCCGAACCGCGTGCCGAATGCTGAACTATTGAACATCACAAATCAAATTGCAGTTCCTGTTGGTGCTTGTCAACGCAAATGATGTTGGATTGGAGCTGCAAAAAATCGATGGCGCTATCGATAATATCGATTATTTTTTAAAAAATCAATATCGATAGATAGTTTTGTCTATCGATACTATCGGATTGAAAGCCCCCTAACCTAAAATTCATTGAAATAAATAGAAATTTCGCTGCTTTTCGGATGAGAGAAAGTGAGTCCGTAGTCACACATACACATTTTTCGGAAAAGTAAAATGTATGTTTTTGTATTTTTATTAAATAAAAGCATTGTTTATATTTCTGTGAACTACTTGTGAAAAAATGTCAACAAATACATAGACATTTTCGCCATTTTCATTTCCACATTAATGGTGATGACAACTTAACAATAATATCGATAGCAATTGATTTTTTGAAATGAAATATCGAAAATTAATGTTGGGAATATCGATAGTTTGCAGCTATACGTTGAATAGGCCAAATGCTAAGGAGACCTGCCGAAAACATTGCTCATCAAGCGCTTCGTTGGAATCCCCAGGGTAGAGGCCGGCGTGTTGGTGCACCAGCTAAAACGTGGAACGACGTCAGTCAAGCATCGCGCAACAGAGTTCGATATAAAACGATTTTTTGAAATGACCCTAGGCTTCAAGTGCAATCTGCTGCAAGACAAACTACAACGATTCGAGAGGATGTCCTAAACTGCACTTTTCCGAACTTTTGTTAGGGAGGAACCCGCAGGAGTTGATATATATAGTCCATATTCTAACCGGATCTTTGTCTCGTAGAAATTTTATGATGTGCAAAGTATTTCTGGGCCATCATAGAACTTAATATAAGTTTAAGCAAAATATTACGACTGCCATATTTTGGATTGAATCGGTTTATTCGATTGACAGTTATCATGCCCGGTGTTTTTCAGCTTTCGAGCCACTTTCTCAGTAGTATAGACTTGCCCCTGAAAAAAAACTTATACCATCGTAATGAGGGCAGCCAATACAAGTCGTTTCAATAAAAATCAAAACGATTCGAGAGGAGGTCTTAAACTGCGCTTTTACGAAATTTTGTGTGGGAGGTACTCGAAATAGTGGACCGATATAGTCCATAGAGTTATCGTGCTCATACTTTTTGCGGAAAATGTTGAACTTTTGTGGGGGAGGTACCCGATGAAGTGGACAAAAATTAAGCTAAATTTGCACAAAATATTACGAAAGCAAAATTTTGGGCTAAATCAGTTAATCTATTCGAGGGTTATCGTGTGCTCCAGTTAGCCAGAGAGGGAGACGGACGCACGGATTTTGCCCAAACATACTTGGGGTATAAAATCACTATTTCGATGAGGCACATTTTGCGCGTATGAAAAAGAATATACCCCCGTTAGCATAAATGCTGATGATATAATTACATATAAATATCTACGGATGGGCATCCTTGAAAGAAATTAAAAAAAGTATCACCCAAGTCGATCGCATGAGCTCAGAGGAAAACATTATACCGATTGAAATTATTTTGAGAATTGGAACTTATAATATATTCAAATTGTGATAGTAATTAAAATATAGTTTTAAGAAGGTTCACAATGGGCTAATAATAAGGTTGCAATATTTCTTTCGAGATACTTTAGTTACAACTACTTTTTGTTGTTGTTATTGTTGAGAAATATATTTAGTGGTTAGTGACTTGAGAGACGATACTTTTTAACTTGACTGAACATTTTTTATTTGGCTTTCATTTTATATTGAATCACTAGTTAAGAAGGCTGTTGCTGTCTTTGTTTCTCACACTTCTTCGTGTATTTTATTAATTACAGCATGCATTTGAAGTGTTGTTTATGATTTTAGTTGCATGCAACACAGTGGCCGAATAGTGATTATAATATGCACAATGGAACAAACAAACGTTTAAATATAAATTAAAGATATGGATTTTGATTAAGCTTAAATAGTATATTGCCACATGACCCATGCAGCCTAAAATTCGCTCAGTACGGGCCGTAAAGAGATGTACTTTTGGACCCAGGAACCAAAAGTTTACTGAGGATGGTTATGCTAAAAAATGTCAAACTTTTCAATGGAAATGTAAAATGGCGTCTGTCATCTCTGCGTATTGCCTTGGCCAGAATTTTTTTTTTAGTTTCACTCGTATATAACCCTAACTAAAGGCCATGGGTATCCAATATTATGAGCATCACTCGCAATATTAAAGATAAAGCTTTGAAAATTAATAGATACCTTTGGATTACATACAGAGTCATTGGTACAAAAAATGTGTGATGTCGGACCATTTTTTGGTGTAGCCCCCATATGAGGATATACCCCCAGTATTTTTTGCGTTTTACCCATTATTTCTAACCTTCATGCAGAAGATTTTTAATATAGGTGTAGATATATTGATATAGCCCTCATATAACGGTACCTCCCAAGTCCATGTTCCAAACCGATTTGATATGGGGTTTTATAAATTCCTAATGGAGTTGGCACCATTTGTTAAAGCACTCTTTCGCTCCGATTGAGACATCTCCAAAACATGTTTTTTGAACGCGTTTACATCAACTTCTGACCACGAAAGCCGTTAATCACGCCTTTTTTCTTTATGTGCGGGAATCATATGAAATCATTGGGTGCTCAGTCAGGACTGCATGGCGGATGACCCATCATTTCCACGTTTTGTCCGGTCCAAAAGGCGCTGGTTTGAAACGATATGTGAGAGCTCGCGTTGTCATGATGCACAATGATTTGTCTTCTCTTGTTCCTTTGCCGAATTTCTCAGGGGACTTCAGGCAAACAAATTGTTGTGTACCACTCAGAATTAACATTTCTACTTTGTTCAGACCATGTAGTCGCCACATTGTCAGTTTTGCCAAAGAAACAGGCGAATATTTGCTTCGAAGTGCTCGTTGGATTTGATTAGCCTTCGAAGACCCACATGGTCAATTGCTGTTTTGTTTCGGGCTCATACGCATAGCTGCAAGATTCGTCTGTGACGCATTTATTCGCAATTCCGTTGCACCAATAAACAAGAGCCTTTTTTTGTGTTCATGCAATATCAAATATTAGTTGTTAAAAAATGCCCAAAGATGACTCTATCTCACGGTCACCATGTAATCTTGCATTATCCGTTCACGCAAGGCTTTTTTTCTAGCACAACGGCCATTTTTGGACGATCCTCACCACCTTCGTTTTGCATGCTACAAAATGTCGCAATCACGATAGAAAATTGTTCAAATCACCATAGGAAATTCGTAGTTTTTAAATTGATGCAAATTAAAATGATGTACGGATTTTGGAGTTTTTGTGTACCTTTGGTATGGTAATGTAAAAATCGACGACAATTATTTCTTAATCTCTTTTGATATTTTTATACCCTCCACCATAGTATGGAGTATGGAGGGTAAATTAAATTTGTTTTTCCGTTTGTAACGGATTGAAGTATACATTTGCGACCCTATAACGTATATGTTTATATATTCTTGCTCAGGATAAAATTCTGAGTCGATATAGCCATGTCCGTCTGTCCGGCTGTTGTAATAACTGAGCTAGCAATAATTGAGCTAGAGCACTGAATTTTTGCACCCGAGTGTCTTTTTTCCATAGGCAGGTCAAGTTTGAAGATGGGCTATATCGGCCCACGTTTTGGTATAGCCCCTGTATAACGGTACTTCCCGATTTTCGGTAGTTTGAGGATTTTAGCTACATTTTGACCAAACTACCTATAATTTAACATTTGAGGTTCCCAGTGGTCACAAAATATCTCCACCAAAAATTATCAACATAGGTCCAGGGTTTGGTATAGCCCCCATATAACGGTACCTCCCAATTTTTTGTATTTTGAGGATTTTAGCTACATTTGTTGACTACCTGTAATTGAACGTTTGGGGTTCCCAGTGGTCACAAAACATCTCCTCCAAAAATTGTCAAAATAGGTCCAAGCTTTGGTATAGCCTCCATATAACGGTACCTGCCTTTTTTGGGTATTTTGAGAATTTTAGCTACAGTTTTTGACCTAGCTACATGTGAATTGATGTTTGGAATTCCCAGCGGTCACAAAACTACTCCACCAAAAATTGTCAAAGTAGGTCCAGGTATTTGTACAGCCCCCATATAACGGTACCACCCAATTTTCGGTTTTTTGAGTATTTTAGCTACATTTTTTTACCGAACAACCTGTAAATTAACATTTGAAATTCCCAGTGGTCACAAAACATCTCCTGGACATAGGTCCAGGTATGGGATAGCCCCCATATAACCTCCCGATTTTAAGTAGTTTGAGGATTTTAGCTAAAATTGATAACCGAACTCCTGCAATTTGACTGCTGAGGTTCTTAGTAATCACATTAGAGCCCCTCCCTATTTTCTGTATTTTGAGGATTTTAGCTGCTATTTTTGACTGAACTATCTGCAATTTAACATTTCAGGTTGTCTGTCTGGCTTGTGCGCACGATAACTCTCGAACAGTTCAACCGATTCGAACCAAATTTTGGGTAGCTTAGTTTAAGTTCAAAGATGGGCCATATCGGTCCACTCCTTCTGGTACCTCCCCACAAAAGCTCTGAACGATAACTCTCGAAGGGAGCAATCGATTTGGTCAAAACTTTGCTCATCATATTATTTCTTCCAGATATAGATCTGGTTCGCATATGAACTATATCTGCCCACTCCTTCGGGTACCTCCCACACAAAATTCGGATAAAGTGAAGTTCAAAGGCTCCTCTCGGATGGTTTTACGAATTTTTTCAGTAAGTTTTCCTTGCGGCTCCCTTTATGACGGTACAATTTTTTTTTTCTTACTTCCTGAGATATTGCCCTAAAAGCTTCAAGAAACCCTGACGGCACCAACCAAAATGGCAAATCCGCAAGATAATCCTCGCAGGGAATTTCTGATTGATGCAGGCTTTGCACATCGTATTATTTCATCCAGTCATGTATGTGGTTGGAATATGGATTGTATCGGTCCACTCCTTCGAGTACGTCCCACACAAAATTCGGATAAAGTGAAGTTTAAGAGCTCATCACGGATCGTTTTGAAATTTTTTTCGGTAAGTTTTTTTTGTGGCTCTCTTTACGACGGTAAAATTTTTTGCAGGAGTAAGTCAATCATTTCTGAAATATTGGCCTAAAAGCTCAAAGAAACCCAGACGGCACCAACCAAAATGGCAAATCCGCAAGATAATCCTCGCAGGGAGTTTTTGATTGATGCAGGCTTTGCGCATCGTATTATTTCATCCAGTCCAGTATGGGATTGAAATATAGACTATATCGGTCCACTCCTTCGGGTACCTCCCACACAAAATTCGGAAAAAGTGAAGTTTAGGAGCTCCTCTCGCATCGTTTTGACTCTTTTTCAGTAGATTTTTGGAGCGGCCTCATTTACAATGGTACATTTTGCTCCGGAGCAAGTCAATACTTCCTAAGATAATGGCCTAAAAGCTTCAAAACCCTGTCGGATATTGTGCAAGATAACTTTTTCAAAAATTTCTTTCAAACTTATTTTAACATAATTTAATATTTTGAGTCCTTTATGCGGAAGTTTGGTTGCCAAAAATGTTTGGTATATGTCAATGATTTGGTATAAGCCCACGTTACGGTACCAACAGATTTTAAAGCAAACTCGTGATATAAAATCAATATATTTTATATACGGCATAATTATTGTGTTTGGTTTGGTTTTGTTGTTTTTATACCCTCAGCATTTATGCTAACGAGGGTATATACACTTTCATACGGGCAAAATGTGCCTCATCGAAATAATGGTTTTAGACCCCAAGTATGTTTGGACGAAATGTGTTTCAGACAATTTGGAGTCGATTGAGCAATGTCCGTCCGTCT
This sequence comes from Musca autumnalis, assembly GCF_047663935.1. Lineage (NCBI taxonomy): Eukaryota > Metazoa > Arthropoda > Insecta > Diptera > Muscidae > Musca > Musca autumnalis. Next base: position 244,575,419 of record NW_027411866.1, on the reverse strand, counting down.
GTCTGTCGGTCTGTCTGGCTGGCTGGAGCGCACGATAACTCTCGAACGGATGAACCGATTCGGATCAAATTTTGGCTTTCTTAATATTTTGCCCAAACTTAGTTTAAGTTCGAAGATGAGCTATATCGGTCCACTCCTTCCGGTACCTCCCCCACAAAAGTTCGAAAATGTTCGGAAAATTTGTGCGCAGGATAACTCTTGAAGGGAGTAACCGATTTGGTCCATACTTTCCCCATCGTGGAGCGTGTACCAGACTTAGATCAGGTTTTAATATGGACTCAATCGGTTCACTCCGTCGGGTACATCCCACACAAAAATTTGGAAAAGTTCAGTTTAGGACCATCTCTCGAATCGCTTTGATTTTTGCTTTAGCAACTTGTATTCACTGCCCTCCATACGACGGTATAAGTTTCATCAGGGGCAAGTCCATACTTCCTGAGAAAATAGCCTGAAAGTTGCAAAAAACCCCTATGACACCGTGTGAGGAGGTTGGAGGGCAAAATAACTTTCGAACAGGTCTGCCGATTCGGTCCAAAGTTTGGCCTTAGTAATATTTTGTCCAAACATAGTTTAAGTTCGAAGATAAGCCATATCGGTCCACTCCTTCAGGTACCTCCCCCATAAAAGTTCAAAAATGTTCGGAAAAATTGTGCGTACGATAACTCTTGAAGAGAGTGGCCGAATTGGACCATACTTTACACATCCTAATATATCTACCAGATATAGATCAGGTTGAAATATGGACTATATTTGTCCACTCCATCCGGTACCTCCCACACAAAATTTCGGATACATGTTCATTTTAAGACCTGCTTTCGAATCACTTTGATTTTTGTTGAAGCAACTTGCATTCGCTGCCTCAATTGCGATGGTAAAAGTTGTTTCAGGGGCAAGTCCATACTTCTTGAGCAAACATCCCTGAAGTTGTAAAAAAACCCCATATGTAGTGGCTGGAGATCCATTCTATTTAGTATCTCCCCCGCAAATCTTTTGATCTCTAATCCTAATCAACATTTTTTGTCAGTTCAAACGCCCAAAATTTTTAAAACTCCCTTAATACATGCGTTTTTTGGGAAAAAATTGTTTCAATATACACAGGCTGAGGGTATATCTCTGTCGGCAAAGCCGACTGATACTTTTTTACTTGTTTGCTTGATCAGTGGCTGAGGGTATTTCTCCGTCAGCACAGCTGACTGATACATACTTATTTGTTTTACCTTATTTAGGTATCAGTGGTCACAAAATATATCTTCCTAAAATTGTGGATAGGAAAGAAAATAATTATTCCGTTTTAGTTCGGATATTTTTTGGTGGAGGGCATAAAAAGTTCGGCCCGGCTGAACTTAACACTTTTTTACTTGTTTTCTTAATACAAATTTAAATTTTTTGAAGAAAACGTCTGTACTTTATTAAATAAGGAAAATAACATCTAATGTTTACAGTAATGACGGTATGTGTATTTGTGTGCTATATCTATGGTATGTCGGAATCATATAAAATAATTCCGTGGAAAACCAATGTCCAGGGATAGTGAAGTAGGATATCACATTGTCAGTTTAGATTCATAGGATGGCAGACAGTTTTAGTACAGAGACACAAAACAAAAATTTTCGGCTGATTTATATCGTACGTAAGAAAAAATCTTCAAAACACCTGAAATCAAGGGTAAATTTTTTATGGGCTTTAACGGAACTTTATACTCAATATTACTTACTTAGCTGGCCCATTACAGAACATTTGTTCTATAGGCCGAACTAAGAAGAGATCTCCATTCCTCTCTATTTGTTGCTTTGCACTCTGGAATACCGCGCCTTTTCATCTCATCATCCACTTGTTTGCGCCATCTATTCCTTGGCCTGCCAATTCTGCGTGCACCGCCAACCGGTCCGTATTTATACGCCTTTTTAGCGGGTTCATCATCGCTCATTCTTATGATATGGCCTAGCCACCGCAATCGCTGCATCTCGATACGTTTAACAATATCGATGTCGTTGTATAGCAGATACAGCTCGTGGTTCATGCGACGTCGATATTCACCGTCAACGCAGATTGGTCCGTAGATCTTTCGAAGAATTTTTCTCTCAAACACACCAAGCACTGCCATGTCTGCTTGCGCAAGTACCCAGGCTTCGGAGCCATACATCAGCACGGGTAGTATCAGTGTTCTGTAGAGCGTTACTTTTGTTTGACGAGATGTGGCTTTGTTTTTAAACTGCTTACTTAAACCAAAGTAGCATCTGTTGGCCAATACAATTCTTCTTTTTATTTCACAACTGATGTCGTTTGTTGTGTTTACGGAGGTGCCGAGGTAGACGAAGTCTTTTACTACCTCAATATTATAGGAACCAACTTCCACAGTCGGTCCGAGCTCAATGGACGCATTGCGCGTCGTCACCATCAACTTGGTCTTCTCACCGTTTACCGCCAGACCCACTTTAGCAGATTCTCCTTCGACCTTTATAAAGGTATCAGTTACTTCTTTTACTGATCGGCCCATGATGTCTATATCATCAGCATAAGCAAGTAACATGTGACTATTGGTGTAGATTGTGCCACTTCTTTTGAAGTTTGCCTCTCGTATAACCTTTTCTAGCAGGATGTTGAAGAGGTCACACGAAAGGCTGTCTCCTTGTCTGAAACCTCTTTTGGTACCAAACTCTTCGGAGAGGTTCTTTCCTATTTTAACTGAGGACCTCGTGTCAGTTAAAGTCATTTTACAAAGCCGGATGAGCTTTGCGGGAATACCAAATTCAGACATGGCTTGGAATACCTTTGAACGCAGCGGGATTTCGAAGGCTGCTTTATAATCGACAAAAAGGTGGTAGGTGTCGATCTGCATCTCTTGGGTCTTCTCCAGGATTTGCCGCAGGGTAAATATCTGGTCAATGTTGGACTTGCCAGGTCTAAAGCCGCATTGGTATGGTCCAATTATCTCGTTGACCACAGGCTTTAGTCGTTCGCACAATATCCCTGACACGATCTTGTAGGCAATAGGGAGTAGTCTTATGCCCCTATAGTTAGAGCATACAGTCTTAGCTCCCTTCTTGTGGACGGGGCACATGATACTCAGGTTCCAATCGTAGGGTACTCGTTCTTCCTGCCAGATGGTGCTAACTAGCTGATGAATACACCTTATCAGCGTGTCGCCTCCGGTTTTGAACAGCTCGGCTGGTAAGCCATCGGCCCCTGCTGCCTTATTATTCTTCAGCCGATTTATTGCTTACCTCATCTTGGCTGGGCGGTATACATTCAATACCATCTTCTGGGATTGGGACTGTGGTATCTTCGTCGTCTTCGCTGCTATTGGATACCAACAGATTTGAAAAATGTTCTTTCCATATCCTGAGTACACTATCTGTATCAGTTACCAAATATACTCAATATACCAAAATAAAAATTCAGTTATCGGAAGGAAACTCAGCAAACTCATTAATTTGGCTTTCACATATCGTGCCACTCGTTTTAACGTATAAATCAATGTCTTAATTTTTCTGGTTGGTATAAATGTTTCTGTTGCATTTAAACTAAGATACTTACTCACTCTACATTTTTTAATTCTCCTGTCTTTATAGTACCATGTGAGTGCATTACACTCATTTGAGTATGGGAACCAAATAAGAAGACATTGTAATTCATGATGAAATAAATAAGGATAAGATGCTAAAAAACAAATACCAGACAATACATACATTATTTTCAAAAGCTAATACATACATATAAATTAAAGCAAAGGATACTGGCAGCAATAAAACATTGAACAGCAAACCCAAACTAAATTCTTCATTAGGGATCAATTAAAAAGAAAACATACAATGCAAATAAAAAAACATATGTACAAACAAAAGAAAAATGACTTTTACTAGGCATCAGGGCAAATGATGCTACGAAAGAAAACAAAACCTTTAAAATGGAGAAGAAAAATATGAATTAAAAGTGGGCGGAGTTTTTTTAGCTCTGTGGTTAACCACAAGTCAGTCATACGTTTGTTTTAGAGCATGCAAACATGTTCGATGATAAATGTGAATGAATGCATGAAGAGAGTAAAGAGGGTGAATTGTAACCCCCTTTCAAGATTACTCACCTACCGAAATGATAAGAACGTCTATGTGTGCCTGAGCTAAGCTATCAATAAGGCGAGACCACAAAAACAATAAACAAGGGTTGGAAAAACATAACAAATAACCCTAGACAAAACAAAAAAAAAAAAAACAACAATATATATTAACATAAATACTCAATGATGTATGTATGTGTTTAAGACATGTTCACATACTCACGTGTTACAATACATCGATTTTATAGATACAGTTGGAAAATTAGGCAAAAGTTTTCACCCAAAAACTGATAAAATAACCACATGCAGGCATCTTAGAAATAGACAGAGAAGGCATTATATTTAGAGAATATACGAGTACATATGCATTTACACACACACTTACATTCACACAGACAAACTCTTCTCTCTGTGAAAATCTTTAAAATAAATTTTGCGGTTAACCACAAAATATAATTGGTTAACGAAAAACAAGAGAGCGAGTGTTACAATTTCTATGGAGATATCTGAGTATACACTTGCGTCGTATAGGGGGATGTTTGTCACATAAAATGGAGACTGTCAAAAATGATATGTCATCTCATATCTGAAGACGTAAATAAATACATAAGATATTTTATAAAACAACATTAATAATTATGAAAATTAATTAGATGTTATAATATCATTCGGAGAAAGCTTTCCATAGCACTAACGCCCTCTATTGCAAATAACGTACATTGCCGAACCGTAGCATTGGCTTTTTTCTTAGAACCATTAAAAAAACAAACTCACAAATCTCTAAGAAACTTTTCTTGGCCTTCAGAGTATAGACATTCATAACTCAAGCTTTCTTAGACAAAAATAAACCCAACCACCCTCAATAACACTCACTGCAGTACGACAGACCCCCCACACAAAAGTTCCTCAACCCCTAACAGTAACGTAACAAAATCAACCCCTTTTGAGTGAGGAACGCAAGAAAAAAGAAATAAAAAATATCCCTGCTTTTCTCCAACCATTTAACACAAGTTGTGGAGGGGTGTTGAAGTAATTCACAAGAAAATTGTCTTGAGGGTACAACAACTCAAGGGAGGTAACAACAACAATAGACTCAAGAAAAGCTTTCTCTTAGCGTACTTTTTTCATTTTTTATTTAATAAGAAAAAAGTAACTCTTAGAAAAATTTGTTTTTTTCTCTTTAGTTTTTTTTTCGCTGCCCTCATTAGTATTGTCGAATATCCAATAGATGCCGCCACGAGTTCCATTTTTAATTTATTTTATTCTACTCAAATGCCCATCACCACTAAATACTTCAATTATTTTAATTTTGATGTGAATATTTTAATATTTTTCTCCCAGCCTCATTTTCAAATTGATTTGACTATGAAAAATAGGCAATTGATTATGGGTTACGAGGTGAGTTTATGGATTCGGCGGAGGCTTCAAATAAAATCTATACTTTATTATATAGACCATAACTTGGCTATAATGAGACCAGCAGATATTTTCAAGTCTTATTCCCACACATGCTTAAAGACTAGCTCTTGTCAAAAAGAACAAAAATTTTGCCTACAGGCGGTAAAATGTTTCCAATTAATTCAAAATGGATTTAAACTCCGCCAAAAAGTTTGTGGGGGGGAGGTATTAACGAGAGGTATCCAGGTATCCAAATATTCCACTGATTATCCAGGAAATTGGTAGCACATATACTACCTTTGTAAACATTTTAAAACTATTCGGGACTTGACTTGAAACTGCAACTACATCAGGTCATCTCCTTTAGCTTCATGAAAGGAAAATCTGCGGACAATTTGTACTTTGCTCTTTGAACAATAACCGAATATTCTATTCTGTAGTTGAACAGACCAAAGATATATTTTACGAGCGCTTAGAAGAAACATATGACAGTTGCCCTGCCCATGACATTAAAATCATTCTAGGCGATTTTAATGACAAAATTGGAAAGGAGAATATCTTTGGCCCAACAGTCGGGAAATTCAGTCTCCACAGTGAAACATCTGACAATGGTATGAGGCTGATAGACTTTGCAGCTGCAAAAAACATGGCAGTTAGCAGTACCAGATTTAATCATCTCGATATTCATAAGGGCACCTGGCTGTCTCCAGATCAGAAAACAAGAAACCAAATTGATCATGTTGTGATAGATGGAAGACATTCATCTCGATATTCATAAGGGCACCTGGCTGTCTCCATATCAGAAAACAAGAAAGCAAATTGATCATGTTGTGATAGATGGAAGACATTCATCGAGTGTGTTGGATGTACGATCGTTCCGAGGCGCAAACATTGATTCAGACCACTACTTTGTTGCAGCAAAGGTACGCACCCGCTTAAACGTAGCAAACAAAGTACGAACAGACACAACACGAAAGTTAGACATCGGTAAGCTGCAATCACAACAGATAGCCACAGCATATTCCACTCAACTAGCCCAATTGCTTAATCAAAGCACTCCTCATCCCGATAACATATCAGCGCAATGGCAAAGCATTGCCCACTCCATGCAAACAGCCGCAAATTCCATACTTGGATACCAGAGACCTCCACCAAGGAATCCATGGTATGATCAGGAGTGTCGTGCTGCCACCGAAGAGAAAAATGTGGCATATAGGGCTACTTTACAATCAGTAGCAACGCGTAGCGCACGAGAGAGATACAGGGAGAAAAGGAGAGAGGAGAAACGTCTTTTCCGCAGGAAAAAGAGAGAGATGGAAAAGCGGGAGTGTGAAAAAGTCTAGATGTACAGGAGCCAGAATGAAGTCCGAAAATTCTACCAACGAGTCAAGCATCAAACTGATGGCTTTGGTACTGGCACATCCTCCTGTAGAGACCAGCAAGGTAATTTGGTAACTGTTACAGATAGTGTACTCAGGATATGGAAAGAACATTTTTCAAAACTATTGGTATCCAGTAGCAGCGAAGACGACGAAGATACCACAGACCCAATCCCAGAAGATGGTAATGAAAGTATACCGCCTAGCTAAGATGATGTAAAGACAGCAATAAATCGGCTGAAGAATAATAAGGCAGCAGGGCCGATGGCTTACCAGCCGAGCTGTTCAAAACCGGAGGCGACACGCTGATAAGGTGTATTCATCAGCTAGTTAGCACCATCTGGCAGGAAGAACGAGTACCAGACGATTGGAACCTGAGTATCCTGTGCCCCGTCCACAAGAAGGGAGATAAGACTGTATGCTCTAACTATAGGGGCATAAGTCTACTCCCTATTGCCTACAAGATCATGTCAGGGATATTGTGCGAACGACTAAAGCCTATGGTCAACGAGATAATTGGACCATACCAATGCGGCTTTAGACCTGGCAAGTCCACCATTGACCAGATATTTACCCTGCGTCAAATCCTGGAGAAGACTCAAGAGATGCAGATCGACACCTACCACCTTTTTGTCCATTATAAAGCAGCTTTCGACAGCCCGCTGCGTTCAAAGGTATTCCGAGCCATGTTTGAATTTGGTATCCCCGCAAAGCTCATCCGGCTTTGTAAAATGACTTTAACTGACACGAGGTCCTCAGTTAAAATAGGAAAGAACCTATCCGAAGAGTTTGATAAAAATAGAGGTTTCAGACAAGGAGACAGCCTTTCGTGTGACCTCTTCAACATCCTGCTAGAAAAGGTTATACGAGAGGCAAACGTCAAAAGAAGTGGCACAATCTACACCAATAGTCACATGTTACTTGCTTATGCTGATGATATAGACATCATGGGCCGATCAGTAAAAGAAGTAACTGATACCTTTATAAAGGTCGAAGGAGAATCTGCTAAAGGGGGTCTGGCGGTATACGGCGAGAAGACCAAGTTGATGGTGTCGACGCGCAATGCGTCCATTGAGCTCGGACCGACTGTGGAAGTTGGTTCCTATTATATTGAGGTAGTAAAAGACTTCGTCTACCTCGGCACCTCCGTAAACACAACAAACGACATCAGTTGTGAAATAAAAAGAAGAATTGTATTGGCCAACAGATGCTACTTTGGTTTAAGTAAGCAGTTTAAAAACAAAGCCACATCTCGTCAAACAAAAATAATGCTCTACAAAACACTGATACTACCCGTGCTGATGTATGGCTCCGAAGCCTGGGTACTTGCGCAAGCAGACATGGCAGTGCTTGGTGTGTTTGAGAGAAAAATTCTTCGAAAGATCTACGGACCAATCTGCGTTGACAGTGAATATCGACGTCGCATGAACCACGAGCTGTATCTGCTATACAACGACATCAATATTGTTAAACGTATCGAGATGCAGCGATTGCGTTGGCTAGGCCATATCATAAGAATGAGCGATGATGAACCCGCTAAAAAGGCGTATAAATAAGGACCGCTTGGCGGTGCACGCAGAATTGGCAGGCCAAGGAATATATGGCGCAAACAAGTGGATGATGAGATGAAAAGACGCGGTATTCCAGAGTGCGAAGCAACAAATAGAGAGGAATGGAGATCTCTTCTTAGTTCGGCCTATAGAACAAATGTTCTGTAATGGGCCAGCTAACATTAAAACGCAAAATTATGAATGAAAAGTATCAATAAATGTTGATATGACTGTTGCTATCGGTAGGATTTAGCAACAGCTTTATTTTGGTTATTAACTTACCGACAATTTTCGTTAATTACCGAAATTATAAGCATTTTAATTTTTGCATATGCAAAATTTATGCATTTTACATATTTCCTTATGCAACAAATATTTCAATAATAGGTACAAAAATGTTTGTATGTAAAATTGTTATACCCTCAGCATTTATGCTAAAATGTGCCTCATCGAAATAACGGTTTTAGACCCCAAGTATGTTTGGACAAAATCCGTTTCAGACAATTTGGAGTGGATTTAGCAATGTCCGTTTGTCTATCTGTCTAGCTGGAGCGCACGGTAACTCTCGAATGGATCAACCGATTCGGTCCAAAATTTGGCTTTCGTAATATTTTGCCCAAACTTAGTTTACGTTCGAAGATGAGCTATATCGGTCCACTCCTTCCGGTACCTCCCCCACAAAAGTTCAAAAATGTTCGGAAAATTTGTGTGCATGATACATTTTTAAGGAAGTAACCGAATTGATCCATACTTTCCACATCGTAAAGTTTCTACCAAACTCAGATGACGTTCCAATATGGACTAAATTCGTCCACTCCTTCGGGTACCCCCCACACAAATTTTCGGAAAAGCTCAGTTAGGACATGCTCTCGAATCGCTTTAATTTTTGTTGAAACAACTTGTATTCACCGCCCCCATACGACGGTACAAGTTTCATCTTTTTCAAGCCCATTCTTCCTGAGAAAATATTCTGAAAGGTGAAAAAAAACCTATGACACTATGTGCAGTGGTTGGAGCACATGATAGCTCTCGAACGTATCTACCGATTCGGTCCAAACTTTGGCTTTCGTAATACTTTATCCAAACTTGGTTTAAGTACGAAGATAAGCTATATCGGTCCACTCCTTCAGGTACCTTCCACACAAAAGTTGAAAAATGCTCGGAAAAATATGCGGACGATAACTGTTGAAGGGAGTGACCGATTTGATCCATACTTTACACATCCTAATATATCTTCCAGGTGTATATCAGGTTTGAATATGAACTATATTTGTCCATTCCTTCGGGTACCTCCCACACAAATTTTTTGATAAATTCTCTTTAAGACCTGCTCTCGAATCACTTTGATTTTTGTTGAAGCAACTTGCATTCGCTGCCTCAATTACGACAGTAGAAGTTTTTTCATGGGCAAGTCCATACTTCTTGAGACAACAGCCCGAAGAGTGTAAAAACCCTCTATGACACCATATGTAGTGGCTGGAGAGCTCGAACCGACAAACGGGGGATAAACGTATTTCAATCCACACAGGCTGAGGGTAAATCTCTGTCAGCAAAGCCAACTGATACTGTTTAACTTGTTCTGTTTAAAATTCTTTTCAGACAAGTCAATAAAATAGAGATATAGCCCCCATAGAACGGAACCTCCCGATTTTCGGTATTTTGAAGGTTGTGGCCTCAACATCACACTTAAATGGCTGACATTTTGTATAAAGTCTTCGTTGGGAGTATAAAACTTTCCACCTGAAATATCTCGGTACAGGTTCACGTCTTCATATAGCCCCCATAGTACGGTAACTCTGGATTTCTGGTATGTAGAAGGTTGTGGCCTCAATATCCCTCCGAAATGGCTGAAATGGTATTAAGTCTTCCTTGGGGGTATGAAATGTCTCGATATGGGTCCACGTCTTCAAAAGCCCCCATTGAACGGTACCTCCGGCTATATGGTATTTTGAAGGTTGTGGCCTCAATATCCCTCCGAAATGGGTGAAATTTGGTATTAAATCTTCCTTGGGGGTACAAAACTTTCCACTTGAAATTTGTCGGTATAGGTCCACGTCTTCATATAGCCCCCATAGTACGGTACCTTCCGACTTCGCTGTCTAATGATGAGTGATGAAAATGAACGGCCACACTGCTAAGCAACCGAATAATTGAGCAAAGCTGTCACTCAAAAGTGGCAATGTATACACGCAGAAAAATATATGTTAGATAAATGTTTGGATCCAAGCAAGTATTTGTTTGGGACTGGTTGCAAAGAAATATTTGTTTAAATATGTTTGCAACATTTTGTAACATATCTCAATTTTATTTGTTTGGGTACCAAAATATTTTTTGTGTTAGAACATATTTTTTATGGGTGGAGAGAGGAATGTTTTCAAAGAGAGTAACAACAGCGCTCTCGCGGCTGCGGAATGTTGTTTTATAATAAAGAGCTGTGTGTATGGTGTAATAACAGACGCAGAAGCCAAACACGTATGTTTCGTGCTTTGTTGTCGTTAATCAACGTAGCAAGCGAAGAGGAAAAGAATAAAATGATATTATGTTGTTTTTTCTTCAATTTTCTAAATACAATCGTTGAGTAAAGACGGTAAAGTGAGTGAATAAATCAGTGTTCTGTGTTTTCTTAAAGAAATTGTGCTTTTTAAAAAATTAAATGCCCAATACATTTTATTATTGAATCAAAAAGGTGAATGGAAATATTTTATTGGACAAGGAAGAAATAGCATTAATTGTTGGTAATTACATCAATATATTTTTCATATACATACATATGTATATTTTAAATATGTATGTACCTATTTATTACATTATATTACCATCTGATTCCAGATGCCGATTTTCCGCTGATGATTTCAACTTTGAGGAAAATGTGTTTTATTCACAACTAAGGAGAAGCGTTCAACGATGTTTCTATATATTTTTTCTTTTTAAAAGTGCGATTTTTTTATAAATTATTGCATTCAGTTTTTTATTAAAGTGTGTTATGTATTTCTTTGGAATTTTTTATGTACCCATGTGTCTGTTGCTTTTGTGTTTGATGTTTCTAAGCATTTCAATAAACCACCACCATTTATAAATGTGTGTATATGTTAGAGATAGGCAGTAAGCCCTTACTGAGAGCAACTGAGCATACATTTTAAATTGAAATTTACGCTCCCTTGCTCTTAGTAAGCGCCCACTGGTGCATATGTTTGTTTTTTTTGGCTTTTGGGTTTGTATTTGTTTGCACCCAAACATATAATTTGTTTGCACCCAAAAACATATAATTTGTTTGCAGGACCCAAACATATTTTATGTTTGGGACTGATTGCAAACAAATATATGTTTGCTGCAAAATAAGCCTAAAGGCTGCGGGTGATGAAATGAAGATTACCAGGATCTTATTAATAAGAAAAATGTTATTTCTTAATTAGTAGAGATTATGTCAGTGTTATAGGCCTCAGAACTTAGCTGTAACAAATGTTCCATCAAGTCTAAATTTCCAAGTTCTTCGAATCTTTTGAAGGCATAGAATTTGAGTAGTGCAGCCCAAAAGAAACCAATTTTAATAATTTTTTTGGACCGATCTCCATATATTTTTGAGCTCATTAAGTATATAATAATATTGTCTTCAACCGTGGCAACATAAGAAATGTTAATTTTGAAAGAAAAAATACATTAACGAAATTCAGATTTTTGACCATAAAGCGGTCAAAAATTTAAAAAAAAAATCCTCGTTTAAAGATATATTGTTGCTGCAGGTATTATAAAATAGCGTGGATGTTCAAATAAGTTTTGATGTAATATTTGAAAATCTTCAATTATGCAAACCACCTGAAACATTCAACATTACGTCATTCTTGTCCACTTTTAGCCCCATTCTGATATGATGTTAGGTAGGTCCCACGGTAGACTTTAACCTTATCTGAAACATCGTGGATTTTGTTTAAAGCAATCATATCTATTAGAAACTTCCACACAAAAACTGAGAAATAACATATTTTACCTGTTCCATATTCAAATACGATATGATGGATCTTTATTTCTTTAATTATTACACTCCTGTCACAATTAGCTTTACAACTAAATATGTAAAAATACACATTCTATATAGAGCTACGACATGTGTACGTGTGTCCTTTGTACTTGGTTAGATATTTATTTTATTTAGACTATGATGTGAACACTCCCACATTCAAACACACGTACGCACTCACTCATACATTGATATAATATTATGAAAACTAATGAATAACGTAATCATTTGTGAAATTTTCTAAATTTAAAATTTTAATTAAAATGATTTGCAACTCATTTGACCACAAAACGATTCCAAAACCCCCGATTGGTTTTCATTTAGTTGAATTTTTGTTGTTATTTTTTTCATTTTTTTTTGTTTTTCAATTGCGCAGATGAAAAGCATTAGGTGGATAGTTTTGCCACACTATATATAAATCAGCAATATTTGAAATTATTTTATATTTTTAAATGAAATGTTGATGAGCAGGGAGGTAGGGGTATGTGTTGGTGTGTTGAAATATAATATATTTTAATTTTATAATATTCAGTTGCCAAAATGAGACATGTAAGGAAAATGGGTGTGATGTAAAGTAGTGATTTACAATTTATTTTTTTGAGAAGAAAATTAAGTGGGAAGACATGCGGGAGCCATTGGTTAACTTTCGAAAAAGGATTGACATAAAAAATGATTTCTATCTTTGTCACATCTGCATCCACCACACTCAAACTTCGGCGAGATGCAATATATGTCTTGACTCGTCCATGTGAGGGACTACGACAGGAACTACTTTGCTGCACAGCCCCCAGTGAAACGTCGTTAGCTACCTTTAAAGGAAAAGTGCTTACACCTGGGAAGTTTTTGCGGATTCTGAAACAACAATGTTCATAGATAAGAAAAATCAAAAAAAAAAAGTCAGACGGATTTTAAATAAAACGCTTTCAAAGTTCACATTTGAATGTTTTTTTAAGGTTTCGGATTGTGCTTGAAAATGACAAGTTCTCTCAAAATGGGATTAGTGAAAATCTTATAGCTGTGAAGATTCTCTTCAAGATTAGCTTTTATATTTATTCCTAGGTTGTACCATTTTTGAGATATATAAGTTTAAACTGGGTCATTGCAGTCATAACATTGTTTTGTAAGCCGGCGATGGAGTAAAACCTAGGAAAAAGTCATATAGGTCGATCTTGTAGAGTATTTTCTAACTTGCGTTTTCAAGCATAATCTTGAAACCCTAAAAAACCCTTAACATTTTTTGATTTTGTAACGCTACGAATTTTCACGTACATAATACAGAGCCAGTCATCCAATAACAGACCTACACTTCGTCATTGCTACGCACTCGGAGAGAAATAACGTCTTAGATAAGGGAGATTTGCATTTCAGTGCAACGTCACAACATTCATTATGATGACACACAAAAAATAATTCTCAATTACTTTACACTCCAGGCCGCTAAAGTACTGAGAAGAGCGAGTTTACTACTTCAGGGAGTTTGCTACACGGGTTGGAATAAAATACTGTTCTAAATCCGCCGACTTAAACCTCGGTGTCATAGCGTTGGGAATACTTTTTGAGGGCTACCCATTAAGTTGTGGTGGCTAATACATACAATGGGCCTTCGGCTCAGTAGTGTCCCTAAGTCTTCGGGTCAGCAGTTCCACCGGGCCTTCTGGTCAGCAGTTCCACAGGGCTTTCGGGTCAGCTGTTGCACTGGGCCTTCGGGTCAGCAGTTCCAAGGATCGCTGGTCCGTAGTTAGAAACCAGTAGCACAATGGTAGATATTAGTCCATAACACTAGACTAATACCCGCATCCATCGTGTCCCCGGACATCAACAGCCTAACGCCGAAACCATCGTATCCCCGAACATCAACAGCCGAACGGTGAACCCATCGTATCCCCGAGCATCAACAGTCGAACACCAAATACAACGTGTTTCCAATTATCTACAGATAACCTTCAAATCCATCGTATCACCGATCACCTACAACCGAACACCGAATACATCGTGTCCCGATCGTCCACACACGAACGCCGAATACATCACGTTCCCGATTGTTTACATCCGAGCACCCGATATATCCCCGATTATCTACAAGTCGTTCAGCAACCGCTTAGCATCCCGCGCCGTTAGAGCAAACATAACCACTAACGAATCGTCTAGAGCAGAACTCGCCGACTCACCGCTAACACCCCAGCTGCCAAACCCCCATCCAGTCTGCCTGAACTATCTTCAGACCAACGCATAGTCCAAATCTATACCCATTTATTATATTTTTATAGCATTTAACCACAAGCAGATTGCAAACTAGTATTTAATCAATAAAGAATCCGATATAGCCCGCAGGAAAGAGAGAATACTGGTCTTCTAATCTCGAACTGCCAAGGTAGAGTTGGTTAACATATTCATCCTGCCGATAAATAGCTGTTTTCCAGATTATAAGCCCAACAGTAGTCCGATTTTGGGAGGCCATAACCTGCAGTTCTGGTCTTGATGGACTTTAATTATCGCTTCAGAAATCTGCCCAACACTTCTGATGTTTGAAGCAGAAAGGACCTTCCGTGACACCATCACTGCTGCAGCCGCTCACTATATATCTGATGATGCAATACCCGAAATGAGACTACATTTCCCAGCAGAGGCGACGAAATTAATATATAACCTTAGATGAGCTTAGTCGAGCCAACCCCAGTGACCCCAGAGTCAATGAACTAACAGTGGAAGTTAAATGGTGGTCGGTGAGTATAAGCGGAACAAGTGGATAAATCATATAAAGTTGCAACTCTCGAACCCTGGAAAGAAGGGAGATAGAACCTCAATTACTTTTAACGGTGTTACGTTGAATGATCCGAAAGATATTTTAATCGACAGTTTTCCGAACAACACGGGGGTGACAACGCGAAGAGAAGAGTACTGCGACGCATCGCATTAGGTCTCATCCTGCCCAAGAGGAACAACCACAATTTACAATGGATGTTGGTGCGAATGCCAGCAGGAACATTAAATCATTCAAAGCGTTAAGCCCAGATGAAATCTGAATGGTAATGCTGAAACAGCTGGATGAGCCGGGATTCGATTATCTCACCAAAGTTCTCAAGCTGCCTCTAGAAATGCATGTCGCTCCCGTAGTCTGGAAAATGGGCTGGATGAGCGGGGAGTCGAGTATCTCACTACAGTTCCCCACAAGATGTGGTAATAACCTTTGGAACGGTTTAACCTCTACCTCTCCTGTATTCCACCCCCTTCATGCGGTCTTGGTATCGGGTACTTTCCCTGATGTCATTTGTGAAAGCTGAAATCATATTTTACTGATCTTACCACCTTTTCCAACGTGAGGAGTATGCAAATATCCACCACTAAATCTTCGGTCACTCTGTTCACCACACGGACTGCGGAAATGATCACTGAGTTGATTGTCATGGTCGATGGTAGCAAAAATTTCGACCATCAACTCCCCCAAGACTTTTGGGGTCACATTGGACAGCATGTTGACGTCATCCGCGTATACCACAGTTATTTGCTGTACCTGATATGTAAAAACAAGGTCCTTAAGTCTCTAGCCGGCAGGACTTGGGGTGCAGATAAAAAACCCTGTTGTCCACGTATAGCGTATATAGGTTGGTCAGTGGTAAGCTATGCGGCTACGGTATGGTCTCCGAATATAAGTGCAACGCGATGGAAAATATTCACACCTACCAGAATGCCGCCCTGAGAAATGCAACAGGGTGCCTCCTCATGTCTTTAGTTGACCATCTTCATGTGGAGACAAGGATTTTTTCAGTACTGCGACATAATGGCATGCTCGCGTTGCAGTACTTGGTCGGTTGTTGTCGTGAGAGTCATCCTAATCATGATCTAAAAAGAGAGGTCCAGCGTTACAAGAGAGCCCCTAGATCAACAACCCTATCATCAGGGTTAAATAACAATTACACAGATGCAGTCGCAGATCCTACAAGCAACTATGGTGAGAATGCGGTCTTCGGAGAACATCCCCCATCTATCGCAGCTGAGGAGGGTCAGTTGCCAAGATAAACCACAGTAATTTTGGTTCAACAATGGTGCAAACTCCTAAATTCCTTTAGGACATGGATTGATGACGCTGTGCAGAACATATGTCCTGCATGCGGCAGGGGCTCGCACGACACACTGCACATTTTCAACTGCCCTGCCTACTCTACTCAACTACCTCCAGTAGCTTTGTGGTTCCATCCAATCGTAGCAACCACATTCCTAGAATTGGAGATAGACTAAGAGCCGATGGCCTACAAATCATGCTGTTCACGACCGGTAGCGAATCACTGACAAGGTGTAGGCATCAGCAAGTGAAGTACCATCTGGGAGGAAGAACAGCCGACGATTGAAACCTGAGCATCCTGTAGAGACCGGAAAGGTAATTTTATAACCGATACAGATAGTGTGCTCAGGATATGGAAAGAGCATTTTTCCAAACTTTTGGCATCCAAATATATACCTCCCGGCCACGATGAAGTTAGGAAAGCAATAAACCGCCTGACAAATAAAAAGGCAGCAGGAGGCGATGGCCTACCAGTCGAGCTGTTTAAAACCAGAGGCGACACACAGATAAAGTGTATTTATCAGGTAGTTAGAATCAACTGGCAGGGAGAGGGCGTACCTGACGATTAAAACCTAATCATTATGCTCCCCGCCCTCATCCAAAGATATACGACTGTGTACTATTTCTATTGCCTATAAGTTAGTGTCCGGTATATTGTGTTAACGACTAAAATATATGGCCAAAGAAATAATTGGGCCATACCAATTCGGCTTTAGACCTGGCAAATACAGCATTGAGCAGATATTTATCCTGAGGCAAATCCTTGAGAAGAAGATATGCAAATCGACACCTACCACCTTTTTTGTCGATTACAAAGCAGCCTTCGACAGCCCCTACGTTCAAAGGTATTCCAAGACATTGTAACGTGGCAATATGATCACGTAAATAACACCACAACTACTACCAAGAAACCCTTGAGAGTCATAGGCAAACAGTGCTTCGACAATGCTCCACCATATACTGTCTCTACCTAACACTAGTGGTATAACAGGCCACACACTGGAAAATTGAACTCCAGTGTATTTTTGCAATAATTCGCATGAAGTGAATCATGCCTCGAGTCACTCATATATTTCAAAGTTGGATGCTGATGACGAGCTTACTACTGCGGGGAATTTGCTACACGGGTGGGAACTAAATTCTGCTCTAAATCCGTCAACGTACACCTTGGTGCTACCTAGTTGAAAATAGTATTTGAGAGCTACCCATTAAGTTGTGGTGGCTGATACATTCGGCACTGGACCTTCGGGTTTTTTCAGTTCTACAGAGCTTTCAGGTCATCTGTTCCAATCGGCACTAGACCTTCGGGTTTTTCAGTTCTAGAGGGCCTTCGAGTCTTCTGATCCCTTCGCCACTGGACCTTCGGGCTTTTCAGTTCTAGAGGGCCTTCGGGTCGGTTGTTCCACTGTTTGGGTAATAGTAGCA
Organism: Musca autumnalis; assembly: GCF_047663935.1. Taxonomy (NCBI): domain Eukaryota; kingdom Metazoa; phylum Arthropoda; class Insecta; order Diptera; family Muscidae; genus Musca; species Musca autumnalis. The sequence continues at coordinate 244,557,538 of NW_027411866.1, read as the reverse complement.
CATTGTCGATACTAGACCGAAGCCCTAGACTAACAGCCGAGCGAAGAATCCATCGTGTCAACACCTGAACGCCATACTCATCGTGTTCAAGAGCCGAACCCCAAATCCATAGTGTTCCTGAGCATCAACAGCCGAACACCAAATACATCGTCTTCCCGATCATCTGAATGAATGAATCACATCTGAACACATTTATTCGAAAACCGAATAAATTTAAAGACGCTCCAATGTTTGTTATGCAGTTTTTTCCAATCAAGAGATAAATTTTGTTGATATAATACCACACTATTTATTCTAATCATAATACACAGTTGTGTGACACAAAAATTTTCATATATTTGTTGACGTAAAAAAGGCTGACATTTTTAGTTAAAATATGGTTAAATGAATGTGTACACAAAATGTATAACCATGGAATCAATTTGGTGGCCAAATTGCATAATGAATGGATGCATGTGATGCATGAATAGAGTTTCAAACAGCAGCAGCAGCTTGTGCTGCTGTAACTGCTGTTCTAATGACAATAGCAAACAAAAAGCAACAACAACAACAGCACTGTCAAATGAGAACAAAGATTTTTGTAACTAATGGTGTCTGTCTGTCAGCATTCCGAGTTCGGACACCAGCAGGAACAAAATGACACACAGGAAATAAAATCAGCTGCATAACATTTTTAGATTATTCACTCGTTTTTTGCCAATGTCATACAATTTCTATCTATACATTTAAATGTATGGTGGTCAGGGACAACTAAAAATTATACAAACAAACATGTGTGTGTATATAGGCAACAATAGAATAAAATCACATATGCAAACCCTTATATTAGAGTTCTAATATAAATAGAGGAAGACAATATTGGGATGGTGAATTGGGAAAGATAAATAATTGCTTCAGAATACACGTAGTTTGCTTCAAACTACAAGTATTTTGCTTTAAACTACAAGTAGTTTGCTTAGACTAAATGTGTTTGCTTCAAATTACAAGTAGTTTGATTCAAAATACAAGTAATAAGCTTCAAACTACAAGTATTTTGCTTCAAACTACAAGTAGTTTGATTCAAAATACAAGTGGTCTGCTTCAAAATACAAGTAGTCTGATTCAAACTACAAGTAGTTTGCTTCAAACTACACGTAGTTGCCTCAAACTAAACGTAGTTTGCTTCAGACTACAAGTAGTTTGCTTAAGAACACATGTAGTTTGCTTCAAACTACAAGTAGTTTGATTGAAAATACAAGTGGTTTGCTTCAAAATACAAGTATTTTGCTTCAAACTACGCGTAGTTCGCTTCACACTACATGTTGTTTACGTCAAACTACACGTAGTTTTCTTCAAACTACAAGTAGTTTGCTTCAAACTAGAGCAAGTTTTCTTCAAATTACAAGTATTAAGCTTCAAACTATAAGTAGTTTGCTTCAGACTTCATGTTGTTTGTATCGAACTACAAGAAGTTTGCTGCAATCTACAAGTAGGTTGCTTCATATTACAAGTACTTACTTACTTAGCTGGCCCATATCAGAACATTTGTCCCATAGACCGAACTAAGAAATGATCTCCAATTCTCTCTGTTTAGTGCTTCGCTTTCTGGAATACCGCGTCTTGTCATCTCTTCATCCACTTGTTTGCGCCATCTATTATTTGGCCTGACAATTCTACGGGCCCCGCCATATGGCCCGTATTTATACGATTTTTAGCGGGTTCGTACCTTTGCTGCAACAAGGTAGTGGTCCGAGTCTATGTTTGCACCTCGGAACGATCGTACATCCAACACGCTTGATGCATGTCTTCCATCTATCACAACGTGATCAAATTGATTTCTTGTTCTTTGATCTGGCGAGAGCCAGGTGCCCTTATGAATATCGAGATGCTTAAATCTGGTACTGCTAACTACCACGTTTCTTGCAGCTGCAAAGTCTAGCAGACTCATACCATTATCAGATGTTTCACTGTGGAGACTGAATTTCCCGACTGTTGGGCCAAAGATATTCTCCTTTCCAATTTTGGCATTAAAACCGCCTAGTATACTACAAGTAGTTTGCTTCAAACTACAAGTAGTTTGCTTCAGACTTCATGTTATTTTCTTCTAAATACACATAGTTGGCTTCACACTATACGAAGTTTGCTTCAAACTACACGAAGTTTGCTTCAAACTACAAGTAGTTTGGGTCAAACTACACGTAGTTTACTTCAAACTACAAATAGTTTACTTCAAACTACACGAAGTTTGATTCAAACAACAGGTAGTTTGCTTCAGACTACAAGTAGTATGCTTTAAACTACAAGTAGTTTGCTTCAGACATCATGTTGTTTTATTCTAAATACACATAGTTTGCTTCAAACTACACGTAGTTTGCTTCAAACTACAAGCAGTTTGCTTCAAACTACACGTAGTTTGCTTCAAACTACACGTAGTTTGCTTCAAACTACACGTAGTTTGCTTCAAACTACAAGCAGTTTGCTTCAAACTACAAGTGGTTTGATTCAAACTGCAAGTAGTTTGCTTCAAACTGCACGTAGTTTGCTTCAAACTGCTCGTAGTTTGCTTCAAACTACACGTAGATTGCTTCAAACTACAGAAGTTTGCTTCAAACAACACGCAGCCTGCTTCATACTACAAATAGCTGCATTTTAACTACTCGTTGATTCAAACAAACTACTCATAATTACGCAGTTCGCTCATACTCGCTTTCGGTTGGCATCACGCTACTACTAGTTCGCTTCAAATTCTACGCAGTTTGCTTCAAACTACAAAGTTTACTAAAATATAAGCATTTGCCTACATGCCACACACTACTCTTGGTTGCTTTCAAACTGCACGTTATTCGCTCCAACTTACTTTTGGTTTGAATCAGACTTCTATAATTCGTTTCAAACTACTGCTTCAACTATTCTTACTTTCAACTGATCCAAGCTTCCCAATGAAATAGCCTTAGACCGTAGTTGTCATGTGAATAAAGCCAGATGTGTGCTGCTTCACTACTAGTATGTCCCATCAATGGAACGTATGTATCTGTGAATCTTCCATGGCCTGTATTTATGTGTAGTCGTGCATTAAAATTAATTAGATTCAAGGGAGTTATTTTGAAACTCAAACCGCAAGAATTAATTGATTCAAATCAATATTCAACATAGAATTTTCTGCAATTTTCCAAACACACACACACACAACACATATAATAAACATATGTGTGTGTATGTTAGATAAATGTACGTTATAGTGTCGCTTTTCACAATATCCTTTTTGTTGTATATATGAATTATTGTTGTTGTTATTTGCTGCTGTTTGCCATGCCATATTTAAAACTAATTCGCCAAGTTTTTAGGTTTAGATTTAGCTGAGGTCTCTCTACATTTTTTTTGTCCAAATGCCGTTTATTATCACAATATAAATATTATAATTGTTGTTGTTTTTGTTGTTGCAGTCTGTATTTATTCAAAAATTGAAAAATCCGTTCATTGTTGTTCATTTGCCCATTGGACTGGAAAATAATATTAATTAAAGCGATTATAATGGCGCGAGAGATAGATTTTAAATTTTAAACGACATAAATAAATGGGTTGCTAATCAAGCAAACACATATAAATTGTAAGGATTTTAAATTTTAAGCTTAGAATAGGCAAAAGCGCCAAACTCGTAGTAACCTCCTTCATGCCAGTCTTACATCTAGTTTTTGAGCTTCCTATTTCAATAGTTGAATGCTACTGGGTACGTGCGAATAATATAAAACCCGCTGGGAATTAAGTGGATAAGAAAGGAGAGTCAGAGGGTATACGATTCCTGTTACATTATCTCATCTCAATGTTGAATCCGGTGAATGGGAGTAGCAAAATTCGGATGAAATCGGAATTTTGCTTCCAAAAAGCCATAAGTGGTCTAGTGCCAATCCTCCCAAGGTCATGATAAAATTATTTTAAGGCATTTTAATGCTAATGCTTTGCCATCCGACAACGGCTCGTAAAATTTTAACACCTCCATATATAAAGCCACAAATCGACCATGTTGTGACAGATAAAGCCATTCCTGGATTCTCTTATGAAAATAGACTGCAAAAGCTGAAACAACGAGATTTTCTCCTACAGATTATCCTAAAATTGAGATCCAGATTTCAATGACGTCAGCATAATGTAAGGTCCACATCAATGGCCATAAACCTAAATTAAACAGGACACAACACCTAATTTGTTTAGTTTATAAAAATCAGGTTTCCTGGACAGCCATAGGGCAGACTTCAAATAGGATATACGTTAGCAATTCTCATTACTTTAGTAACATTTTTACACTTTTCTGAACCACATGTAACATAAACATAAGAAAACAAGTGAGCCAAGGCTATAGTCGGGTCGGGGCCGACTATGTGATACCCTACACCACTACCTCTGTTCATAAGCTTTTGACTAATAAAATTCAAAATATTATAATGGAATAGCTTAGCGCCTTTGCTCTGAATGTCTTCATTAACACAGTACAACCCAAATAAAAAATGGAAAAGTGGGATGTATGCCAACCATCAATAGGCTTCTTTCTCTGTTAGACCCCCATCAACCCCCAAAATTTCGTGAGGATCCGATCAAAATTTCGCAGTGTGATTGCACAAAAATGGAAAAAGGGATGCATTACCGACTATTGCGATATCTCTGTTGTTTGACCACCTATGACAACCTACTTCAAATCGTTGTAAAGGTGATACTTTCTACTTTCCTTGCCAGGTTTTGCTTTCGATATACCTCCTACAGAAGGGAGATATTAACTTTGAAATAAAGCGTTGGCCTTTTTTCAAAAAAAAAAAAAATCATTGTAATGATGGGATTTTTTACTTTCATTGTCAGACTTTGCTTTTGGAAGGTCCGGAACCACAGCTGTGATATTCGTCATTATTATTAAAATCGCAAAAATGAAAAGTTGTGTTCTATTAGCGGCTTTTGCGATATCTTCGTTGTTTGACCACCTACGACAACCTACGTAACATCGTTGCAAAGGTGATATTTTCTACTTTCATTAGCAGGTTCTGCTTTTGATTTAGAAGCGCAGATATTCGCTTTGAAATAAAACGTTGACTTTTTCTCCAAATATGTTTCCCTGAATATTATCCGACCATCACCAAAATCAATAGGCTTCTTTCTCTGTAGTATCCCCATTAGCCTGCAAACGATCGTGACGATCCGATCAAAAATGCGACCTGTAGCGTGATTACAAAAAAAAAAAAAAATGAAAATATGGGATGTATTACCGACTATTGTGATATCTCCGTTATGGGGCCACCTACGCCAACCTACTTTGCATCACTGTAAAGATGGGATTTTCTACTTTCATAGTCAGACTTTGTTTTTGGAAGATCCCCAACCGAAGCTGAGATATTCGTCATTATTATTAAAATCGCAAAAATAAAAAGTTGGGTTCTATTGGCGTCTATTGCGATATATTCGTTGTTTGATCACCTACGAGAACCCACTTTACATCATTAGAAAGACGATATTTTCTACTTTCATGGCCAGGTTCTGCTTTTGGTATACCCCATATTGAAGCTGAGATATTCGCTTAGGAAAAAACGTTGTATTTTTCTCCAAATAAGTTTTTTGCCCATTACGACCCCTAAATATTATCCGACCATCACTAAAATCAATAGGCTTCTTCCCCTCCGGGACCCCCATCAACATCCAAAATTTCGTGACAATCCGATCAAAATTGCGACCTGTAGCGTGATTACAAGGTTTAGATGGACAGACGGACGGACGGACTGACTGACGGACACACATAGCCAGATCGACTCAGCTCGTCGAGGCATTCATTTTGGTATATATAGGTATGGATCTACGACCATTATTTCGATGCGTTACAAACTTTTTCGCCAAAACCAACTTATAATACCCTCCCCACATAGTGGTGTAGGGTATAAAAATGTGGACGTAATTTAGCAGCATAATTTAACCCGCCTTAAACTAATGATATCCTCTTTTAAACACTTACATTTCTTTCGATATTTTATGAAGGCACCAACATTCATTACTAAGCTCTCTCTTTGGAATATGTCCAACAGAAGTAGAAATATCTGGCATGGAAATAAAATTCCATAAATTGGAAATTGGACTGCAAACAACACTATTTATGCTTGTATTCTTTGCGATGCAAGTTAAACAAGTAAGAAAGTATCAGTCGGCTTTGCCGGCGGAGATATACCCTCATCTACGGAGAGATCGAATGTATTTGGGGTCTTCTCAGAATTTTGTGCCACTTTTTGGACATTTTAACTATTTTAACATCTAAACTGCATTTAGACACAAATGTTGAACTTTTGTGGGGGAGGTAACCTAAGGAGAGGACCGATATGGACCATTTTAGAAGTTAAACAAAATTTGGACAAAATATTAGGAGATCCAAAGTTTTGACCAAATTGGTTGCCCGTTCAAGAGATATCGTGCACACCATTTTGGTGACATTGGGGGGAAGTACCGGAAGTTTTGTCCCATGTTCGAACAGAAACTAAGTATGGACAAAATATGACGGCCAAATCGGTTGATCAGTTCAGAGTGGCTCCATAGGAGTTTTTACATCTTGGGTCTGTTTTCTCAAGAAGTATAGACTTGTACCTGAAAAACTTTTACTGTCGTAATTGAGGCAGCGAATGCCAGTTGCTTCAACAAAAATCAAAGTGATTCGAGAGCAGCTCTTAAAGTGAACTTATCCGAAATTATATGTGGGGGGTACCCGAAGAAGTGGACAAATATAGTCCATGTTCGAACCTGATCTATATCTGGTTGATATATTAGGATATGTAAAGTATGAACCAAATCGGTCATTCCCTTCAAGAGTTATCGTGCGAACAATTTATCCGAACATTTTAAATTTTTGTGGGGAGGTACCTGGAGGTGTGGACTGATATGGCTTATCTTCGAACTTAAACTAAGTTTGGCAAAATATTACGAAAGCCAAATTTTGGACCAAATCGGCAGATCCGTTCGAGAGTTATCTAGCGCTCCAACGACTACATACAGTGTCATAGGTTTTTTTTTCATATTTCTGGCTATTTTCTCAGGAAGTATGGACTTGCCCCTGATGAAACTTGTACCGTCGTATGGGGGGCAGTGAATATAAGTTGCTACAACAAAAATCAAAGCGAATGGAGAGCAGGCCCTAAACTGAACTTTTCCGAAATGTTGTGTGGGAGGTACCCGAAGGAGTGGACCGATTGAGTCCATATTGAAACCTTATCTATGTCTGGTAGATATTTCACGATGTGCAAAGTATGGACCAAATCAGTTACTCTCTTCAAATTTTCTTAACATTTTCGAATTTTTGTGGGGGAGGAAGGAGTAGACCGATATGGCCCATCTTCGAACTTAAACTAAGTTTGGACAGAATATTACGGAAGCCAAATTTTGGATCAATCGGTACGAGAGTTGTCGTGAGCACCAGCCAGACAGACAGACGGTCGAACGTTGCTAAATCGACTCCAAATTGTCTGAAACGGATTTCGTCCAAACCTACTTGGGGTCTAAAACCATTATTTCTAAGAGGCACATTTTGCCTGTATGAAAGTGTATATACCCTCGTTAGCATAAATGCTGAAGGTATAAAAATGTGGATGTGTTTTGGCAGCATAATTTAAACCGCCTTAAACTAATGATATCCTCTTTTAAACACTTACATTTCCTTTTCATATTTTATGAAGGCACCAAAATACTTAATATTAAATTTTATATTTGACTACAGTCGAAAACGCTTATAACGTCGTCGTTTATAACGTCATATCGCTTATAGCGACGAAATCCAAAAGTCCCGAATTTCTGCCCTTTATATTCCACACAAAAAAATATCGCTTATAACGTCATATCGGTTGTAACGTCGGCTTTTTGTGAAATATTTGAATTTTGCTATCGGTTATAACGTCAATTCATACGAAGAAGGAATTTTTCTCTCAATAATTTTTTATGTGTATTTTTTCAAACTCAAGCAACAACAAAATACCAAACTTATGCCCAACATGCTCGAAGATGGCGGTCTCAAGTCAATTAAGCTTGAATTTTTGCCACCCAATGTGACGACATACTGTTAGAAGTTTTAGATGGAGGCAAGTCTAACAAAGAAATTGCGGATACTACAGAGACAGAATTTCAAATGCCGTTAGTGTCAGAGGCGTATCTAGCTGTAGAAACTCTTCAACAATTTATTTACTCAGAAGATGTTACAAACAAAAATCTGAGTTAAATTTAAAATTTATGTCGAAATTCGAAATCACAAACTGATATAACAGACTATTAGAAATAGAATCATATCCTATTTTAAAGTAATATATCTGCTGAAGAATGAATTTAGTATCATTTTTTTATTATTATTTTGTTTTTAGTCATTTATACTTAGGTACACTAGCGGTCATCTGAATAGGTTTGAATTTTTTTCTTTTTATATGTTAAGGTATCTTCTGATGTGTTCGTATTACAGATCCATACTATTTAGTTTTTGAGAGTCCTATCCTATGCCAACATTCCCAAGGAAAAACTTGCCGGTGTTGCCATATTTTCGGAAAATATCCCAACTATAATACAAAATGTACAAAAAAGCGTCCAATTTTTGCGATCATCAGAATAGGTTTTAACCAAATAAAATTGAAAAATTGTACTACCCAAGCAAATATTGCGCAGTTTTTTGGTTTAGTTTAGTAAAATGGAACATTCTGATAAAACCTACAAAAAAATTTACCCGCTTTATTTGGAACGTGGGTTCAATTCACAACATGGAAAAGTTACCAAGAACTTTCAGATAAAATCAAGAAATATTTAAACAAAAACGTTTTATAAACTTGCTTTAAATGACTTTTTGATTTCGTAAGATCTCTTCTGAGCTTCGAAAATTGTCTGAAAGCAAATACCAAGTGTAACCATATTATTAGGATCGATAAATTAGAAAGGTCATTGAAAATAGTTGGTATTTTAGTTCAAGTTTCTTTTTTTAACTATCCTTGCAGTACAAATTTAAGTATTATCATGGTCACAAATCCACCATTGTGGACCACATGTATCATAAATGTTCGAAAATTGGTCTGGAAGAATGTTTCTTCGACGACAATAAAGTAGAAAATTGTAATTCAAATTTACCTCAAAGGGGCATGATATCGCCGACTTTTATAGTGCTGTAATACCTATATAGTCAGGTCAAAAAGTTTTTTTCTGTTCACAAGTCATAAAACAAACACGAATAAGTACAAAAGAATGGACTACTGAAGTTATACAGCACTATAAAAGTCGGCGATATCATGCCTCTTTGAGTTAAATTTGAATTACAATTTTCTACTTTATTGTCGTCGAAAACATTCTTCCAGACCAATTTTCGAACATTTATGATACATGTGGTCCACTATGGTGGATTTGTGACCATGATAATACTTAAATTTGAACTGCAAGGATAGGTAAAAAATGAAACTTGAACTAAAATACCAACTATTTTCAATGACCTTTCTAATTTATCGATCCTAATTATATGGCTACACTCGGTATTTGCTTTCAGACAATTTTCGAAGCTCAGAAGAGATTTTACGAAATCAAAAAGTCATTTACAGCAAGTTTATAAAACGTTTTTGTTTGAATATTTCTTGATTTTATCTGAAAGTTCTTGGTAACTTTTCCATGTTGAGAATTGAACCCACGTTCCAAATAAAGCGGGTAAAATTTTTTGTAGGATTTATCAAAATGTTCCATTTTACTAAACTAAGCCAAAAACTGCGCAATATTTGCTTGGGTAGTACAATTTTTTCAATTTTATTTGATTCAAACCTATTCTGATGATCGCAAAAATTGGACACTTTTTTGTAATTGGGATGTTTTTCCGAAAATATGGCAACACCGTCAACTTTTTTCTTGGGAATGTTGGCATAGGATAGGTTTCTCAAAAACTAAATAGTATGGATCTGTAATACGAACACATCAGAAGATAACTTAACATATAAAACATAAAAAAATGCAAACCTATTCAGATGACCGCTAGTGTATATAGAAAGAAAATGTAAAAAATTTAATTGATTTTATTTAGTTACTTGATAAAACAACATGTTTATACCCAAAAGTCACTATACATAATATAATTTTACCTCTTTTATAAATATCGTTTATAACGACTATCGCTTATAGCGTCCGATTTTGGTCGGTCCCTTGACCGACGTTATAAGCGATTTCGACTGTACTTTGACATAGTTTCATTACCAAGCTTTCTCTTTGGAATATGTCCAACAGAAGCATAAATATCTGGCATGGAAATAAAATTCCATAAATTGGAAAGCAAGATTTCGGAGGATACAGAAAATTTTTCATTTTGTTTAATTTTCTAGTCACTCGTATTGACCTGTTTATCGACACAGAGTCAGCGGTTAAGGGAACTGATGAGGAAGTTTGGCTGCTTCCGAATCTATAGTCTTCTCTTCCTTCGTTCGTAGTAATCAATTTCATTACCACTGTTAAACATTTTCTTCTTCAAATATTGTAGCAAGAAAATATGGACTTCAGGTGAAATAAATACACAACATTAGAAGAAAAAAACACTTAAAATCTGACTTGAAAATGTCAGTATCATTTAATGGCAGACGCAGATCAAATTATGTAATTTTTTACATTAGTGAGATGACAGGAAAATCGTGTAAAGTGTTGTTTAATCACAAATGGATCCAACATATTTCTAACATATATTTTTCTTCGTATATACCCGTAGACTAACAACCGAGAACAAAATATAACCAACATTTTACCTAGATGATTTTGACCTTGAAGATTAGGTTTGATGGATTTTATGTGTTCACACTCTTTACTCTTGAAGACAAGAGCTACATCTTTGTAATTAGTAAACATAAATTCTGAGCTGTTTAGAGAGTATGACCCTGATAAAATGATGCCTTTTGACATGAAGTCCTCAAGTCTGCGAAAGTGCCTGTGATGGGGAAAAACCGGGGAAAATTATGTATTTTTTCAAATGTCATGTTCAGGTTATGTGTTGTTTGTAGGTAATTTTAAAATATACATTTGACCTCTTCGTTTTTATCTTCGTCCTATGCAAAAATACTATTTTCATTCCAATAAAATACAATCGGCAGCCTTAAATGTTAACGGCAGTCTTCGGTTTATGTTGTTTTTATGGATGAATGTGTTGCGCGGTTCACATGATGTCAAACCCATTTCTTAGGTGACACGTGATGTTCAGATAATCTGAAGGGGGGATTTTGATCAATTATGATGGTATTTACCTAATTAAAGCAGATCATTGCTCAAGTAGTTGTTACTATATAGCTCCTGTTTTCGACAACCCAATCTGTTTTGAGTTCGAAATATAAAAATTGTCGGACACTTATGCATATCCTGCTTATTTGTCTCCAACTTTGTGTTTTTTTCCAAATTGAAATACTCCATTATATTTTTAAATAGCTTCAAGAGTTTTTCGCATTCAACTTAACTTCCATACTTCATTTGTCTCATTACGATTCATTATGAAAGTCTATCTGACAGAGATGAGAGTTCATTCTTCTTCAACATCAGCAACAACGACATCAACAAATGCTAAAGTGGTATTTTCGCTCGATTTTCCCCATTAAGTTTGTTGTTATTCCCCCCTTCCACCGTAAATAAGCGAAATAATGCTACAAATTATTAATCTCTTGTTTATGCCACTTCGACTGGCAAGCTTAACTTAATTAAGCGGATATGAAAAGTTTTAATGCCCATATAAAACATCAACTGCAACAACAAACGATTTCATATGTGTCGAAAGCTACTTTGCCAAACTCCAAATTCATGACAGAAGAAGAAAATGCAGACAAACTTTTTTCCACCGTTTTGAAGTATTCACGGAACTTTTTTAAGTAGATTTCAACGCTTCATGTGGCAACAGCATAGGTAGCCACTATATTTGCAATTTTGTTGCTATTGTTGTTGTAGTTGTTCATATGTGAATGTATTAAAGTTGAGATTAATGTTGTTGATTTCCTTATTGTTCATGTTGTTTTTGTAGTTGGGGTTTTCTGGTTGGTGGAGTTTGTGATGATGATATGTTTGTTTGTTATCCGCGATTTTTTTGTTAATGTTAATATTTCGAAACTGAAGTTGAACAAGTTTGTCTGAGAGTTTGTTTGGGTAGGTTTTGTACACTTTTAGAAATTAACGTCAATAATAATTTTAAAAATGTCGTGAAAAATTCTCGAAGTTAGTGCCTTTGTATATGGAGTAATACCAAGACAACAAATGATCAATCTGTCTATATTCCATTTGCATACGTCGAAATATATCGTTGAAATCGTATCTCAAAAATTATGTGTTTATGGTCGTGTATTTTTTCACCATGGAAGCGGCAATTTATCCCGGAATGCCTGCTCCGATCTCTTTTGGTCCGTTCCGGGATAGAGATAAACCCAGGCCAGCATGGATCTGATCCGTTTGCCAGCAATGGTGAGATGTAATGCATGTAGGGCATGGGTGCACTTACGAAGGTGATTTAGCCTCAGTCGCACCCAGGGTTACTGCGATAGGAATCCTGTGTCTCCAACATTGTCGTCCGATACTTGGTCGTCGTCGGAATACGAGACGCCCCCGCGGTCTCCCCAATAACAATGAAAGAAACATCTAACACCACAAATTTTTGTTCAGGGGCCCTGAAATTCATCATTGCTGCAATTCAAATGCAACGGTCTCCGCAATAACGTCAGTGAAATTGTGGACTTTATGAGTCGAAAAAACAACTTGGCCGCCGCGGTCCAAGAAACAAAGCTCCTGTAGCTAGCAACGTTGCGATGGTTACAACGTTCTGCAAAAGTATCGCACAATACTTGGTTGGCTTGCTACTACTACACGGGCCCAATACAGACCTATCTCGCTTGAACTTGACTCTAGTGACCCATACATGGAATGTATGGGGGTAGCAGTTAAGTGTGGTACTGCGGAGAAAGAGCTACTTAATGTGTACATACCGCCAATAAATAGCTGTGCCCTGCGTTATATGCACGATATTAGTTCGCTTTTAGAGAGCAACAACCGTCTGGTTCTTAGGGGCGCTGGCCGAACAAATTGATAGCTCCACGTTGTGCAAGGTGAATGAAGGCGAGGAGATTGCTCTCCAGATATCAAAATTGTGGAAACTGCTCTGAAAAGTTACGTATTCTGGTAGCTCATAATTTCCCTTGGCTCACACCACTTCTCTATCCCGACTTCAAATTTTTAAAGGCCGTACATTTCTGAACCATTTACAAATTACCGCTTCAGAGAAATGCCCATTTCCTCAGGTCCTCGTATAGCTGAGAGAACTTTCCGGGACATCATTGCATCAGCAGACCTGCAGACCATATTTTCCAGCAGTGACGACGGGAATAGCAAATAAGCGTGATGAGCTGCGTCGTACGACCAAGACCAAAGAGTTAGAGAACTTACTCTTGAGGTCAAGAGGCTAGTAGGCAAACATATGCGGAAAAAGTGGCTAGACCGCCTGGAGCAATTCAACGTTCGTATATGATCAAATATATTGTAGGCAAATCACTCTCGAATCCGGGAAAGACGGATAATAGAACGGCTTTCAATGGCGTGACAGTGACTGACCAAAATCTTCCAAAGCGTTGGACACACACTAAATATCAAAGGTATTGCTTAAGCAACAAGTCTTCTCAACCTATCGTTGGCCACCAATATTGTACCAGAAGCGTAGAAAGTTGGCTACTAAAGACAGTCAAGGATGCCAGCATAGGTGAATCGTGCAGGCATATCAGTAGAGAACTGCGACCGTAATCCCTACCATGCCACTCAACAACAACAGCATAAGTATATTTCTCTATAACTAAGCTGGAATTATGCAGAGATTTCGAAATTTGGCTTAAGGGAGACCAATGTTAAAATCCTATGAGCTTATGGCTCGGATGGAGAAGACAATATAGGAGATGCCGAAATGCAGCTGAACAATATGCAGCTAGAGGGATCATCCTTAAAAATTATGCTTCAGCATTCTAGAGTTACTTCAGGTAACCCGCAGATACTTCTGCTTGGAAGTATATAGACATATGAATCAAAGAAGTACCATACAAGAAAACGAAGTAAATCGTCTGTATAGCTGAGGCTTCAAAGTCATATACATAAGGGATAACGGTAAGCCTAGATCGTATGTAATTGTTAAAAATACCATAAGCGCTTCTTTACGTCCCCAGAGTAGCACAGCGCACTGTTTCTTATCGTCTATTGCTTACATGGTCTCAAGCAAAGTCTTATCATGCGAGGTCTGAAAAACTACGAGACCATTCACCCCACAACACCATCATTAATTGGCTGCGATGCTAATTGAGGCAGCACTGAAATAAACGATAGAGGTGTGTCAGTATTAAATTTCAAAAATACTAACAATATTTCAATATGTAACTTTAGTATCTCCATGCTCCGATAACTTTAGGGTGTGGCAGAAGGTCATTTATCTTACTCTGATATATGCCAAATAGAAATAGATAGAATAAGTCTTTCTCATATCACAATTGGATACTACTGAACATATCTGAAAAGCACAACCGATTAAATGATTCCGCAACCCTAAACGAACGAACTGGAAGAAGTTTACCAACGTTTTGAATGATAACCTTTCCAATATTCCACACAGAGATTACACTACAGCAGATATAGAAAAAGCTGTATCTATTCTAGAGAAATTGTTAGGCACAGTGGGATATGTAAGAATGACTACAAACTTAGATCAAGTCTATATCGACTAATTACTTTAGGTGGTTCCTCCGATTTGGTCCAAAATTTTAACTTCGTAATATGTTGTCCAAACTTAAATTAAGTTCGAAGATGGGCCATATCGGTCCACTCCTTCAGGTACCTCCCCCACAAAAGTAAGAAAATGTTCGGAAATTTTGTGCGCACGATATCTCTTGAAAGGTGTAACCGATTTGCTGCATACACATCATCTCTCATACATAGATTATGTTCCAATGTGGAGTTCATAGGTCCACTCTTTCGGGTACCTCCCACAACATATTTAGACGTTTAAGACCTGGTTTGGGTCTTTTTGCAACAACCTGCATTCGCTGCCCCATTACGAAGGTACACGTTTTTTCAGGGGCAAGTTCATATGTGCTGTGAAAATGGCTCAAAAGCTGTAAAAAAAAAACATAAAAAATGGCAATGCCACACAGCAAAATTTGAAGGAAGGGGTTCCATGCGATGACGTGATTTCATGGCATCCTTTGCATTGGTTCAAACGAAGTCGTGAAAGATCTGATCTTTTCATTAGCATTTGAACCAATGCAATGGAAGTTGTGAAAGTCCCGATCTTTTCATCAGCATTTGAACCCTTGCAAAGGAAATCGTGAAAGATCCGATCTTTTCATCAACATTTGAACCCATTCGATTATTAATTATTTACAATAGGCTTGATGTTGTCGGAGACTCGAAATCACAACCAACGTTGTTAAAACTCTCTTCGTAATTATGTCATTCCAAAGGGTTGGTGAAAATGACATGCCAAAGCATTGGTGAAAGCTTTGGTGTAAATGACATGTCAAATCATTGGTGTAAATGACATGCTTTGGATCCAAAAATGAATAGCATCTTTTGGGGTCCACGCTCATATAAAATTCATCGATGAAGATGCCAAAAAGATGACATGCCAGATCAATTGCACCCATGATTGAATGGCATCTTTGGTATCGAACATTTTGCTGGGCATGTACATGTAGTGATCACCCGATTCGGTCCAAAATTTGGCCTTCGCGATATGTTGTCCACACTTAGTTTAAATTTGAAGTTGAGTCATATAGAATCACTCCTTGCACAAAATGGCATTAAAATGGTATGCAGTATTATCTTGAACGGTGCAACCGATTTGGTCCGAATTTTTCATAATATGTTGTCCAAATGTGTATTTTGTTTTGTTATCCATGCTTGTCAATTTCCAAAAAATTATTGGATTTTTTGAAGTACAGGTAGTATAGAGTGTGCCGCAAAAAATCGGAGCAAAATACGCTGAGATATAACCCATAGTGGTTTGTGTTTTTAGGCGTACTTTATTGGTGTATTATACCACTTCTTTTTGAATAATTTTAATGTACCTCTCAATGGTTACCTGTTGGGAATTCCCTGAAATGAATTCACATGTAACCTATGAATGAAACATGTGGACGGTCATTCATTCATTTGCAGGTCCAGGTATAGAAGGATTGTACCTGTGAATGGGCATTTTCATATTATAAAGCCGCTCATTCATTATTTTTTGTCAATTAGTAAGTGTCAACGAAAGAGATTGTTCTACATAACAAAACATACTGAGGAGCCTTTACCAAAGGCGAAACATGTCATGTCACATAGTGGTGGGTGTGTGGGTTCGAATCGTCGGCTTTATTTTTTCACTTGCATTATTGATTGATCTTCAAGCTCTATTCCACCGAGAAATTAATTTAAAAAAATCTGTGTATTTTATTATACATTTCAAAATGGATAGGAAAAAAGTTTCACGAGCTCTTAGGAGAACATATAAAATACGGAAATATCTACCAAACAAACGGAAGTCTATATTCTGCAAGAGAGATGATGAATCGTAAGCTGAAAACTTCAGTACCTCTGCCAAGAAACTGCTAACTAATGTTGATGTGACAGTTAATCGGGCTTTACTTAATGATATTTCAAGTTTAGTGAAGTTCAAAATTTTTGTTTAAGTGCAGTTTAGATCCTTTGGAAATTTATATCGAAGCTACTCCTTGAGGTCCTGTCTACAGCAATGTTATGTGTTTTATGAGTGTAGTGGTCCAAAACATCTAAGTGTTATCTATCGAAAAGAAATTACTCCCAAAATATGATTCTCTTCCAAAATGCAGCATGCCGATGCATTCCTTTAGGTACTTCCTCCGCAACACTTTTGAGTTTAAATCAAACAAATATTTTTCCGACAGGTTCATACGTCCAAAGAGGACCACAAAATATGCAAATCCTATGTAAATACATAAATGATTAGGATGGTCGCACAGTGCAAAATATGAGCACTTTAGCGGAACTTTACTAATAACTTTTAAAGGAAAAGGTGTAGATTCCTAAAATTTTGCACAAATGTTTCTTATATTATTGGACAGTGTTGGGCTCAAATTGGGCCACATAGACCCGCGGTTTCCTGTAGCGCTCATGTAACGGTGGCTGCCGTTTTTAGGTTTTACATTCATTTTTCAATCGATTTTGATGCAAATTGGTATATTGAGTTTTCAGCGGATAGAAAACTTATGTACAAAATATTTTCAATATAGGTTCGCGTTTTGGAATAGCCCCCACATGCCGGGTTCCCTCATATTGGGTGTTTGAAAGGTTCAAGACAAAAATTGCAGCCAATTTTGATGCAAATGAATATTTTAAGATGTTAGCGAATAAAAAACCTCCTCACACAAAAGATGTCAACATAGGTCCACTTCTGGGTGAAGCCCCACAACCTTACACATCTATTAAGGAGTAAAATGTCTATATTTTTTTGTTTTCATTTGTATCTATAATGTTTATTGGTCCATTCAGCAGGTCTGCACAATTAATTTTGTTAATAATGTCTTTCAGATCAAGTTCAGGTCTGCACTTCATTACAATTTTTAAAGTATTTTGGTATTTGCACCGCAGCATCTAAAAATGTTGCACTATATGTAAATCACTAACATTTAGAGGTCAAAACTATGAAAAATTGCGAGAGGTTTCCTAATTTTGCAGAAATTATCATTGTTAGAATTAGTGAGTCCATTTCTTCAAAACACAGTCAACAATGGCGTTCATTGTCGCGTTTACCTTCCACTTTTGGAAAATGCTACTGAATGAAATTCCCGAAGTCTTTTTAGATAATCTTGGATATCTCCAAAGACCGCGCGATACCGCACCAGTTTTATACCTTTGCGAACAGAGAAGAATCCAATCTTAACACGTGAATGTACGGAACTCACTTTTGAAATGTCCACGGAAAATAAAAAAATATAATTTTGAAAACTTCAAAAAATCACTTCTTTCCGACTAAAATTGCACGAAAACAATAAGGTTTTTTTTGCATTTTTTTTTAAGTGCAAAATATCATAATTGTTTTGTAAAATATTAAGAAAAATAAATCATGGCATACTGACTTACCATTTGTCCGCGCCACTCCATTTTTTTAATGAATCAAAAATACATTTCTTACAAAAAAAAGTTATTAAACAAAAGTACAACTTTAAGTGCATTTTTAAGTCGTCCATTTGCAGTGGAGTACTTAGCTAACGAATTCAATAAAAGTTTAATTAATTTCATGTACTTTGAAAATCCCTTAAAGTTCCACTAAACTTCCCAAATTTCGCACTGTGGGTCGTAAAGAAAATCTGATTATACAGAAACTTATTTTATCACAAAATAAAATGAATTAGGACCAGAAATTTTTGCACATTTTGCATATTGTGCATATTTTGACATATTTGTACATATTTGCATAAAATGAGCATATGCAAAACCATATGCAAAAACATATACAAGGATGTGTGGTCTAAAAATCCCAAGGTAATGGCTGAAATGTGGTATTACGTCTTCGTTAGGGGTATGAAACTTTACTTACTTACTTAGTTGGCCCATTACAGAACATTTGTTCCATAGACCGAACTAAGAAAAGATCTCCATTCCTCTCTGTTTTTTGCTTGACTTTTTGGAATACCGCGCCTTTCCATTTCTTCATCCACTTGTATGCTCCATCTAAGCTTAGGCGTGCCGATTCTGCCTGCACCGTCATGTGGCATATATTCATACGCCTTTTTAGCGGGTTAATCATCGCTCATTCTCATGATATGCCCTAGGCAACGCAATCGTTGCATCTCGATACGTTTAACTATATTCATGTCTTTGTATAGCTTATATAGCTCGTGGTTCATACGACGTCGATATTCACCGTCAACGTAAATCGGCCCTTAGATCTTTGGAAGAATTTTCCTCTCAAACACACCAAGCACAGTCATATCTGCTTGCGCAAGTACCCATGCTTCGGAGCCATACATTAGCACGGGTAGTATCAGCGTTTTGTATAGTGTTATTTTTGTTTGACGAGATGTGGCTTTGTTTTTAAATTGCTTGCTTAGACCATAGTAGTATCTGTTCGCCAATACAATTCTTCTTCTTATTTCACAACTGATGCTGTTTGTTGTGTTTATGGCAGTGCCGAGGTAGACGAAGTCTTTAACTACCTCAAAATTGTAGGTACCAACTTCCACAGTTGGTCCGAGCTCTATGGACGCTTTGCGCGTCGACACCATCAATTTGGTCTTTTCTCCGTTTACCGCCAGACCCACTATCGCAGATTCTGCTTCGACCTTCCTAAAGGTATCAGTTACTTCCTTTACTGATCGTCCCATGATGTCTATGTCATCAGCATAGGCAAGTAACATGTGGCTATTGGTGTAAATTGTGCCATTTCTTTTGACATTTGCATCTCGTATTACCAAAATGTTGAATAGGTCACACGAAAGGTTGTCTCCTTGTCTGAAACCTCTTTTGGTACAAAATTCTTCGGAGAGGTTCTTTCCAATTTTAACTGAGGACCTAGTATCAGTTAAATTCATCTTACAAAGCCGGATGAGCTTTGCGGCGATACCAAATTCAGACATTGCCTGGAATACCTTTGATCGGAGGGGACTGTCGAATGCTGCTTTATAATCGACAAAATGGTGAAATATTTCGATCTGCATCTCTTGATCTTCTCTAGGATTTGCCGCAGGGTAAATATCTGGTCAATGGTGGACTTGCCAGGTCTAAAGCCACATTGGTATGGTACAATTATTTCGTTGACCATTGGCTTTAGACATTCGCACAATATCCCTGACACTATCTTATAGGCAATAGGGAGAAGACTTATGCCCCTATACTTGGAGCATACAGTCTTATCTCCTTTCTTGTGGACGGGACACAGGATGCTCAGGTTCCAATCGTCGGGTACGCGTTCTTTCTGCCAGATGGTGCTAACTAGCTGATGCATACACCTTATCAACGCGTCGCCCCCGGTTTTTAACAGCTCGGCTGGTAAGCCATCGGCTCCTGCTGCTTTATTATTCTTCAGCCGGTTGACTGCTGTTTTTACCTCATCTTGGCCGGGCGTTATACATTCTATACCATCTTCTGGGATTGGATCTGTGGTATCATCGTCTTCGCTACTATTGGATACCAGCAGATTGAAGAAATGTTCCTTCCATATCCTGAGCACGCTTTCTGTATCTGTTACCAGATTACCTTGCTGGTCTCTACAGGAAGATGTGCCTGTACCAAAGCCATCTGTTTGATGTTTCCCTCTTTGGTAGAATTTTTGGACTTCATTCTGGCTCCTGTACATCTCGATTTTGTCACACTCCCGCTTTTCAATCTCTCTCTCTTTTTCTTGCGGAAAAGACGTTTCTCTTCTCTCCTTTTCTCACGATATCTCTCTCACGCGCTACGCGTTGCTACTGATTGTAAAGTAGCTCTATATGCCTCATTTTTCTCTTCGGTAGCAGCACGACACTCCTGGTCATACCATGAATTCCTTTGTAGAGGTATCCAAGTATTGATTTTGCGGCTGTTTGCATGTTATCGGGACAAGGAGTGCTTTCAATAAGAAATTGGGCTAGTTGAGTGGAATATGCTGTGGTTATATGTTGTGTTTGCAGCCTATCGATGTCAAACTTCCGCGTTGTGTCTGTTCGTGCTTTATTTGCAACGTTTAGACGGGTACGTACCTTTGGTGCAACAAGGTAGTGGTCCGAATCAATGTTTGCGCCTCGGAACGATCGTACATCCAACACGCTCGATGAATGTCTTCCATCTATGACAACATGATCAATTTGATTACTTGTTCTTTGATCTGGAGACAGCCAGGTGCCCTTATGAATATCGAGGTGCTTATATCTGGTACTGCTACCTACCATGTTTTTTGCGGCTGCAAAGTCTATCAGCCTCATACCAGTCTCTGTGGAGACTGAAATTTCCGACTGTTGGGCCAAAGATATTCTCCTTTCCAATTTTGGAATTAAAATCGCCTAGAATTATTTTAATGTCATGGGCAGGGTGACGGTCATATGTTTCTTCTAAGCGCTCGTAAAATATATCTTTGGTCTGTTCGTCCTTTTCTTCAGTGGGAGCATGAGCGCAAATAATGCTGATGTTGAAGAATTAAGCTTTTATTCGAATTGCAGCAAGCCTTTCATTCACTGGGGTGAAGCTGGATACCAGATGTTTTAGTCCCCGACTAACTACAAATCCGCAACCAAACTCATACTTTACGTCATGGCAGCTATAATACAGTGCGTCATGTTTAGGTGTTGTTGTGACGCCTTTCCCAATCCATCGTATTTCCTGTATGGCAGTAATGTCGGCTTGTACATTTCAAGTACATCTGCCAATGCGTAAACTGCACCTTCTCTATAAAGAGTGCGAACATTCCAGGTGCAGATTCGCAGATCTTGGTCCTTAAAACGTTTGCGGGGTTCGTCAACTTAAGAGGGGTTCGTTTTTTCAGAGTAGCCAATTTTTCTAGGGGAGGGTTACTAACCCGCCGCCCAAACCCAAGTTTTTAACGTTCTTAATACAGTGACTCTCGAATAGAGTACGCGATTTAATTCAAACTTTGTACATATGTATGTACATAGTAAGATTTCTTTCAAACATAGACAAATCTCTAAGATGGACTGGTATTTCCCCCACAAAATTGTCAAATCCTTACTTCCACATATGGCTACCGGATTGCCAGGTTTTTGGGTTCGTGCCATTAGTGACACCATCCGCCGTAGGTCGGTGGCACGCAACGGATGCTATGAATGAATACATTTCGGCAATAATTCAGGCCTGACTTCCAGAGGGAGTAAATCGATGGATACTATATAGTTTGGTGTTGAGCAATGTTGATCCCCAGTGAGTTTTCACCTTTGATTATGAAATTTCCTCTCTTATCAACAGCAGTACCAGCCACCGCCACTAAACCTGAGGATTACTGTTCCAGTTCGCGGTAATGTGACATTCCTGCGGTTTAACTGTGATGTTCTTAGTGGGAAGATTGAGATTGTGGATTTTATGGGTGGAAGATAATGGCCGCTGGCGATTCAAAAAAAAAAAAAAAAAAAAAAAAAAAAAAAAAAAAAAAACTGAAGTGAAGTGAACTGAACAAGCTATGTAGATGTGTACAACTTACGGCGCTTGTATATCGCTTGCGATTGACCCTAGTGTCCCCTACCTGGAGTGTATGGAACTGCCGAGATAGAACTGCTGAATGTGTTTACCCCGCCGGTTAACAACAAAACATCCCAAAAAGGCCAACAAAAACTTCTCTTAAATCAATGAAGACCAACTGTTTATAGGCGTGTCCGAACACCGTGCCTTAAGGCATCTCTTGTAGATAAGTTGTACGTGGCCGAAAAACTCAGGAAATGTCGTCAACATTACACTAAGGGCCATGTTGCTATCGCTGAAAATTTGCGTTGCATGGAAACCGAACCACGGCATTCAGCGTCCATTGCACCACGGTGGCACGCAATCAAATCACGCAATATCTTCCATTCGTCTGCGAGAAGCTGGTATGTAGGAACAAGACGCTCAAAGCCGCCAGTACGTGGAGTGCTGATACAGAAACCTTATTTACTACGTATAACGCGTTTCGTTGTTCTGTGGTTACATGCTGAGGTGTAGGAACAAGGTTTTGCAGTACCTAGCCGTCAGCACTTGAGGTGCAGACAAAGAAACCACACCCAGCAAAATGTTCGATGCCAAAGATGCCATCCAATCATGGGTGCAAGTGATCTGCCATGCCATATTTTTAGCATCTTCATCGATGAATTTTATATGAACGTGGACCCTATTCATTTTTGGATCCAAAGCATATCATTTACACCAATGATTTGACATGTAATTTTCACCAATGCTTTGGCATGTCATTTCCACCAACCCTTTGCAATGACATTATCATTACGACGAGAGTTTTAACAACGTTGGTTGTGGTTTCTAGTCTCCAACAATATGAAGCCTATTTTAAATAATTAATTTTATATATTTAGAAAATTTGTATAAATAAAAACAAAAAATGCATCTCTATTGGATCGATGGAATGGGTTCAAATACTAATGAAAAGATCTGATCTTTCACGACTTCTTTTGCATGGGTTCAAATGCTGATGAAAAGATTGGATCTTTCACGACTTCCTTTACATTGGTTTAAATGCTAATGAATAGATCGTATCTTTCACGACTTCGTTTGAACCAATGCAAAATATGCCATGAAATCACGCCATCGCATGGAACCGCTTCCTTCAAATTTTGCTGGGCATATATCGTTACAGCTCGGTCTGTTGTAAGTTATACGGTACCAGTGTGGTCCGCGAATGTAAGTGCAACGCGATGTAACAATATTCAAAGCTGTCGGCACGCCATATGTTGTCCAAACCTAGTTTAAGTTTGAAGATGAGCCCGCTCCTTGCTAGAGTGTGGTAATCTAGTTCCTAGTTCCTTGTACTAGTTCCAAAACGTATGAGTAACATCATGAAATATAACGTGTGATAGTTAAGTATACGCAGTTTGTTCAAAGAAAAATGTGGGCCATTGGAACTGCGAAGTGAACTAGATAGTTCCTTTGGCAAAACTCTACTCCTTGCACATAATGACATTAAAATGCTACGCAGTATCATCTTGAACGGATCAATATTTTGTACAAATGTGTATTTTGTCCTTAAGGTACCTCTCCTCAAAAGTTCCAAATTTTTGTTTAAGTGCAGTTTAGATCCTTTGGAAATTTATATCGAAGCTACTCCTAGTGGTCCTGTCTACAGCAATGTTATGCATTCCATGCCGATGCATTCATTCAGGTACATCCTCCGCAACACTTTTGAGCTTTAATCCAAATATATATTTTTTGCTGACAAGTTCACATGTCCAAAAAGGACCACAAAAATCTGAAAACCTCCTATAAATAATTATTGCGTAGCCGGTATTCGAGTTTAATTTTCCATAGACAGTTTGTTGCTTGTTAATGATAAACTTCCAATTGAGATCATAGAACAACCAGATAAGTTCTTAATTGTTATTTGTTAAAGTCGTTCATACATATATGTTGGTATCTGGGGATGACCCCAACCTCTATAATTTTGTTGTTGTTCAACGTTATACATCCTCTAACTGCGTTTTCTTTTAGTGCAACAGCATTAAAAAAGCAACAGAAAACTTTTGCATTAAAGGTAATGTTGACAGTTGTATGTTTTAATTAAAATTTTATGAAAGAAAACAAAAAAACTGCATTGAGTCTGTTTATTTTCAATGAAAAGTATGGATTATGAAAATGTTCGCAGAAGAACGCAACTTCAAGCATCATAAACAAACACACAAATACATAATACCATATACTTATAGACAGACACACACACACATTCTCCAAGCAGTTAGCTAGTGAAATTGTCAGCCAACATAATTATAAATCCATCAACGTTTCATTTCACATCGAACGGATGAAAGGCTTTAAAAGCTGCCGTCTACTTTGCCATGGCTTTAAAATTTTGATTTCACCAACAAAAATCGCATTAAAATCTCACCAAAGTTTTCCCTCTTTTGCTGGTGGTGTTCGTTTTTAATGTTGACCACAAAAACATATTCAGCAACATTCTTTTGTTAACAACAATGCTCCCGCCTACCTGCCAACCTTACCTGTCGTCCTCACTTTAGAATTGTGTGAAATTTACAAAAGCGTTAAAATTTACATTTGTTTTTCTTTCGACAAATAATGCAGTGATTTTTACAACTCACACACACACACGCACACTGGCCTTCGGACACTTTTCCATAACCGGGAAATATGCAAAAGGTACTTTGAAGCTTCCAAACCTCATTTGTATTGTTGTTAAAATTGTTGCATGGAATATGCAAAAATGTTTAACGATACTTTTTTCGTTTGGTTCGTTGGGCGTTTGCGCTTTGGTTGGGGCCGGAAAGTGAGAGATTTTTAACAAAATTTTTACATAATGCCCACCGCAAACAGCATAGAAAATCTCAATGTGGTTTATTTTGGTTGTAGTTTTTGTTGCAGTCGTTGGTGTTGTTGTTGTTTTAAAACTGATTACTGGCATGCAATTGTAGCAAAAGATATGGGGTACTGATTAAATGCTTGTGAAGGAATTTTGTAAACGATGTTACAAATTCCATTTCTAACATAACATTGCCACCTTGCGTGAAAAGTTACATATTCGATTTCAGAAAAAGGTTTGTATGTGTTTTAGTTCAGTTCAGTTATGAACAAGTAAAAAAGTATCAATCGGCTTTGCCGACAGAGATATACCCTCATACTATGTGAATTGCCTGGAATCATGGACTTGCCCACGGAAAACATAATATCTTTGTAAACAGGACCCTAAAGAGGGGACCGATATGGGAGATTTTAGAAGTAAAACTAAACTTTGACAAAATATTAAGAGATCCAACGATCCCAATTGGTTGACCGTTCAAGAGATATCGTGCATACCAATTTAGTAAAATTTCATATATTGGGGGGAAGTACCGGAAGTTGTGCACCGATATTGTCCATCTTCGAACTAATATTAAGTTTAGACAAAATATGACGAAGGCTAAATTTTGGACCAAATCAGTTTGTTCTCCAGCCACTAAATATGGTGTGGTGGGTTTTTTACACTTTTCGGGCTGTTTTCGCAAAAAGTATGGACTTACCCTAAAAAAAGTTTGCCTTTGCAGCGAATGCAATTTGAACCAAAACAAAAGATAAAAAAGTCTTCGGAATTAAACTAAGTTTGGACAAACTATTAAGAAGCCAAAGCACATTCGAGTTATCTTGCGCTGTAACCTCTACACACGGTGTCATAGGGTTTTTTTTATCTTTCAGGCTATTTTCTCAGGAAAGATTTGGTTTTGTTTGCAAGTGAAGTTGCTCGAGTTTAGGTAGTGCCAATGAAATTCTCGATCAGAGTGCAATTGACACATGGCTATGTAAAGTTTCTTGTTGAAAACCTAGAAACAAGGGAAGTGATGAAGACATGTGGCGAGATCTGAAACTGCCTTACCCCTTGGTAAACATCGCCAATTTTTTCCACTAATAAATTACAATTGTTTTAATAAAATTTTAAAACAACGACTATGGAATTAAGCCTGAATATTTCGAAAAATAAAAGTTGCAAGCTAAAGATATCGGGAAGTTATGTTCATCATACGTCTGCATGTGCATGACAATAAGTTGAACGCGGACCGTTTCTGCAAAGCTGGCAACATTTCATGCTATAGTCATATGTAATAGCCGGGTTTCCAAATGTTTCCAATGGTGCATGTCGCAAAGATTTGCGAGGGACTGCCCCGGAATAGGGAGCTTTTCTTCTAAAACGTTTTGACATACATACATGTATGTACCGATGGATATGTATTTTCATCACCTTTCTAAAGCTGGACATCACAATGTTGTACGTTGGGCCCTGGCTCAATAGGTTAAGAACCTAGTTGGTACTGTTTTAAAGCTCTGCTTACCATCTTGATTAGAAGTTGACATATGTTCAGTACACCATCAACACCAACACATACGGTATTGATTTTAAGCTCGGACTTTCTAATTTTTAGCTTGGTAATACGCTCAACAGAAGCAGAGATATTCGTCATGGAAATACAATTCCAGAAATTGGAAATTTGGACCACATTTTTGGTAACTCATTTGGGATGATTACAGCTCAGAAGGTCGCTTTTGTTGAAATCCAAAAAAAAAAAACAAAATGTGTTAGCTTCCCACCAAAAATTCGGGTCCGTTAGTCATTATGTAACCCATTACAAAGTAATGTAAACAAAAATAACTACTTAAATTACTCCTTATTAAGTTATGAGTACGGTGGCACAGAGCTACTCTGTCCGACTACAAATCAGAGTGTTGTGTGTTCAACGCTCACTGCCGACCGGGTACTTTTTGTTAAAAAAAAACAATGAACACATGGTGATGGACATGTAAACATTGAAGCCACCCTTAATGTTCGTGTGCGTGGCCTAGTATGTAGTGTGTTCGGTAACAAAGCACAAGTTCTTGTGTTCAAATCTAGTAAGGGCCGAAATCTAATAAAAATATCAAGTGTGTTGAAATTGAAAACAAATTCCACCTAAACTGTTCTAAAAATTAAAAATATTTTTTTTATCATATAGCTTATTTTTCAGCTTCCAGTGGCCGTAACATAACTAGTTATTCTAGTGGCCATAGATTAACTAGTAATACAGTGCGACATGCTCTGTATCCTTTACATCCTTTACAAAACCCATCATTTTGGGAGGATTTTTTTGCTGGGTTGGGATGAATTAGCTTCGTTATTTGACCACCTATGGCGACCTATTTTGCATCATTGTTAATGTAAAATTTTGTACTTTTATTTTCAGGATTTTCTATGGAATAAGTAGATTAAACCTTAACCCAGATATGCCGAGTTTACTACATATAGTACACCCATTATTTGTAGGTTTCTGTGCTGAGGCGCTACAGAACATAACGGTGAACAAAGCGTACTTTGATAAGTTTTGTCGAAAGTAATTGCTTGTGCCTATTATTTATGATCAAAGATTTCAGTTTTGTGAAATTTGGAAATGTGTGAAGATGCCACGCAATCGGCGCGAAAAAAAAATTATATGCATATTTCATTTTTGTTGGTTTACTTTGTTTTTCTAATTTTAACAATTGAAAAAAGCCAAAAAATTAATTATACCCTCAGCCTTTAGGCTAAAGAGGGTATTTACACTTTGATACGACCAAAAATGTGCCTCATCGAAATAATGGTTTTAGACCCCCAAGTATGTTTGTACGATATCCGTTTCAGACAATTTTGAGTAGATCTAGCAATGTCCGTCCGTCTGTCTGTCCGTCTGTCTGTCTGGCTGGTGCGCACGATAACTCTCGAACGGATCAATAGATTCGGTTCAAATTTTGGGTATCGAAATATTTTGTCCAGATTTGATTTAAGTTCGAAGATGGGTTATATCGGTCCACTCCTTCCGGTACCTCCCCCACAAATTTTCAAAAATTGTCGCAAAACTTGTGCGCACGATAACTCTTGAAGGGAATAACCGATTTGGTCCATACTTTGCACATCGTGTAATTTCTACCAAACTTAGATGAGGTTCCAATATGGACTCAATCGGTTCACTCCTTCGGGTACCTCCCACACAAAATTTCGGAAAAGTTCACTTTAGGACCTGGTCTCGAATCGCTTTGATTTTTGTTTACGCAAGCTGTATTCACTGTCCTCTATACGACGCTGTAAGTTTTATTAGGGGCAAGTCCATACTTCCTGAGAAAATAGCCTGAAAGTTACAAAAAACCCTATGACACCGTGTGTAGTGGTTGGAGCGCAAGATAACTTTCGAACGGATCTGCCGATTCGGTCCAAAATTTGGCTTTCGTAATATTTTGCCCAAACATAGTTCAAGTTCAAAGATGGATTATATCGGTCCACTCCTTCCGGTACCTCCCCCACAAAAGTTCGAAAATGTTGGGAAAATTTGTGCGTACGATAATTCTTGAAGGAAGTAACCGATTTGGTCCATACTTTGCACGTTATGAAATTTCTACCAGACATAGATGAGGTACCAATATGGACTCAATCGGTGAACTCCTTCGAGTACCTCCCACACAAAATTTAGGAAAAGTTCAGTTTAGGACCTGCTCTCGAATCGCTTTGGTTTTTGTTGTAACATCTTGTATTCACTGTCCCCTATACGAAGGTACAAGTTTCCTCAGGGGCAAGTCCATACTTCCTGAGAAAATAGCCTGAAAGTTGAAAAACAAACCCTATGACACCATGTTTATGGCTGGAAGCGCAAGATAATTATCGAACGGATATGCCGATTCCAGCCAAAATTTGGCCTTCGTAATATTGTTTCCAAACTTAGTTTAAGTCCGTAGATAAGCCATATCGGTCCACTACTTCAGGTACCTACCCCACAAATGTTCAAAAATGTTCAGAAAAATTGTGCACACGATAACTCTTGATGGGAGTGACCGATTTGGTCCATACTTTACACAATCTCATAATATCTACCAGATGCAGATCAGGTTCGAATATGGACTATGTATATTTGTCCACTCCATCCGATATCTCCCACACAAAATTTTGGCTAAGTTCACTTTAAGACCTGCTATTGAATCACTTTGATTTTTTGTTGAAGCAACTTATATTCGCTGCCTCAATTACGATGGTAAAGTTGTTTCAGGGGCAAGTCCATACCTCTTGAGAAAACAGCCCGAAGGGTGTAAAAACCCCCTATGACACCCCCATGGTCTATGTCGGTCCATTCCTTTAAGTACATTTTCCGCAAAATCTTTGAACTTTAATCGTAATCAACATTTTTGTCGGTTCATACGACCAACATTTTGAAACCCCCTATATACATAAGTTTTTTTTGTGAAAAAGTGTTTTAATTTGCACAGGCTGAGGGTATATTTCAGTCGGCAAAGCCGACTGATACTTTTTTACTTGTTATATGTGATTTTAGTTGACATATTTCCTTTGGTACTACATGTAGTACGTTCGGCACTTGTTTGTAAAAAATAAAAATACTTTTTTTTTACAGATTTTTATCATTAAATGAGATAATAAAGGCCTTAGAAGAAATATTTGAACAGTGTTTGCACGATTTTAATGGCATCGCAATTGAACCCGCCGAAGGTGTGAATACGAGGGCTACTAGATAAGTTTCTGGTCTAGGCAATATCGCTTAAAAACTGCCGTTCCGTCAGAAAACATTGATAACGTGCAAGCACTAATAATGAAAAATCGTCATTTGAGATAGAGGCAGCCTTGCTCATTTTTTGTACCAGCATACATTCGAAATTGCATGAACATCTGTTCGTAAAAAAGGGTTTGTTATTGTTAGAACCTCCACAATTTGACAATCGCTCAAAAGACTCGTGTCGATTGGTGCAAAGAAATGTTGAAAAAATACGAAAGCAGTGCTTCACAAGACGCTCACAGGTGACGAATGATGGATATATGCGTATGAGCCCGAAACAAAACAGCAATCGACCATGGGGTCTTCAAAGACATGCCAAATTCAACTAAAGTTGTTCATTGAAGAAGCACTTCGAAGCAAATGGTCGCTTGTTTCTGCGGCTAAACTGAACATATGGTGACTATATGGCTTGAAAAACGTATGACGACAAATTCTGAGTTGTACACCCAAATTTGTTTGATGTCTGATGTCTTCGGCAATGAACAAGAAAAGTCGAATCATTGTGCACCATGATAATGCGAGCTCTTACATATCGATTCAAACCAAAACATTTTTGACCGGAATTGATGGGTCATCCGCCGTACAGCCCTGACTTGGAACCCAATGTCTTCATTTGATTCCAACACACCAAGAAAAAAAGGTGTGGTCAAAGATTTTCGTCGCCAGAAGATGCTGTTGAAGCGTTCAAAAACCATGTTTTGGAGATATCTCATCCGGAGTGAAAAAAGTGCTTGAACAATTGGTTTGAGTGCTGGGAAAAGTGTATAAATCATGATGGAGAATACTTTAGAAAAAAAATATTTTTGTTGATAAATATTTGCGTTTTCTTTATTAGGCCAGAAACTTTTATATAAGCCATCTTAATTACATTATGGATTAAGATCCTGGAGCAGATGAAGCGAATTTGAAAAATTTATCTTCTCCATTATTAAATGTTGAAGCTGATTTTTTTCGAAATCTTTATTCCACTGTTTCAGATAGCGATGACGATATTGCATTTGCGTTATTGTAACAGATCTTGCTTTGTTCTTCTCACTGACGGCAGTGAAAAGAGCGAAGCAAAATCTGGATGACACCGATGCTGTTATTTCAGCATGTGATCAGGAAATTTTACCTAAAACCCTGGAATTGTTTTAAAAATGTTCGTATGGTGATTTGGTGCAAGTTATTACTCAATTCTCCAATGACTATGTCCCAAACATAATAAAACTACATTTGTCTTTTGCATGCGTATATGCCGAGTGTACCACATGTAGTACGGCCTTAAAATCCAAGTTAGAAACTATTTTTCTTTATTATACCCTCAGCATTTATGCTAACGAGGGTATATCACCAATATTTTTGAAAATTTAACATAGCTGAAGCCAATGTTTACCCTTTTAGAACACGCGACTCGGGATTGTATATTATACAAATTACATACTTTTTGATAAAATGAAATGTTTTTGGACGTGGCAAAAAATATTGGCCTTAAAAGATAATTTGCGAGGAAGCTGTGGCTATATTTATGTTAAAAAAATTGGTGAAAATGGGTTGAAGCCACCATGTCTTTTTTTTTGTTATCTCTCTATTTGCGATTAAACCACACTTCTCTCGAGTTTCCTGTCAAAGTAAAAACAGAAGCAAACTAAATAAGGATCATCTCACTAATGTATTACTTTTCAAAATTTCGTCTGCTTCTACCATTAAATGATGCTGACATTTTGAAGCCAGATTTACAGTGTTTTTTGAAATTTTCTTCTAATTTCATTCCGCAAACAAGTTTTTATAAAAAACATATATAGGATTGTAGTACTTGCGATTCTGAGTTATGTGATAGGAATATTGTGAATGTAGTCTGCACAGCTTCATAGAAATCTGCATCCAAATACGGAAATTTTGTGCGAACATTGTTCTAAAAATCATATTTTTCGGCCTAATGTTTACAATTGTCATTCGAATTCCTCGTACTTGATTGCACATTTTAGTTTTTTACGTTCCGGATCCAATAAATCATTCCCCGTGAAAATCCATCTACTAAAACGCGAGTTACGAGATATTCCAAAGTAGAAAATCACCTAAAAATGTTTTCGAAAATATCGCGTTTTTTGCTTTTCGTTTCCACTGCAATGAAACAATTAGTACAGCATCTTCGTTTTAGCGGAAACAGAGATTTGAAAACTTCACTTATAAGTAGACATCGGATTTTGCATATTTGCATATTTTTTATTAATAAAGATACTAAAATTCTGATTGGACCAAAATTCGTTTTGAAGAAAACTGAATGCAATGACAGGCTCATATTTTTTATTTTTTTGCATATTTGCATATTTTGCATATGCACAAAATATGCAAAAAATATGCAAAATATGCAAAAAATATGCAAAATATGCAAAAAATATGCAAAATATGCAAAATATGCAAGTAATTTTTTTGACAAAAATCATCAAATTAAATTTGGAAAGTCATCAAAAAGTGTTCTAAATTAAGTTTATTGCCGTCAAACGTCGATTTCTTAGCAGATTATCATGTTATTAATTATTATTCCGCCACAGCAATAAATCTGGATTAAAAGACTTAGAAAATTTCCTATAACCCAGCCTTCTTATTACAACATAAGTTGGTTTCTAATACAAATTTGTTCAAAAACTCAATCAGAAATGTCAAAATGTATGTATCAAAAAAAGTTGATAGTTTCTGCTCGGCCAAAATTGTCTGACAGAATAACAAATGAGCTAGAAATTAAGACTAAGAAAATATTGAATATTACATAAAATTTTTCATATTTTATTAAAAACAAATAAAAAATATATACAGTGCCATCATGAATATTTCCCTATGAATTTTCCACACGGAAAATAATTTTAAATAGTGAAATTCTTTAAAAATCAATATTTGTTAAAAGTTGAAAACTACAAGATTCGCTTCATTATGGCGTATTCTAGTCGAATCGACAAAAATATTCCCTTTTTGGGCATAAATACGGAAATAAAAAGTTGTGAAATTGGGGAAAGGAAACAAATTCTGCACGGAATTTGTATTCATGATTGCACTGATAACTATATTTTAATACCCTAAGGGTATTATGTCTTAGTGAATGAGTTTGCAACATGCAAAATGAAACGAAATAGACCCACAGTTCCTTTTGATGATCTGCATACACGCAGAAAAAAAAATTTTTGTTGGAACAATCATATTCTAAGAGCAAAATAGTGTATTTTAAAATTCTTAAAATATGTATTGTTGGCGCAACAATATATTTTGTGTCATCATGTTTGCTAATAAAAAACATATGGTTGAAACAACAATATATATTTTCAGATTTTTAAAATACACTAATTTGCTCTTAGAATATGATTGTTCCAACAATATCTCTTCTCTGTGTGTAGATTCGCACTTACCCATCTCGGCATGTCTTTTTGAAAACAAAGCACATGTCACATTTATAGACCACTTCGGATAAAAATTGGGGATTTTTTGGCCCTAGGGCGACCTCTATTTTGGTAAGAACCGATTCAGATTTGGATATTGCTCCCATATATACAGTGCATTCGCGATAATCCCTACACCACAGGTTTCGGCGGTGTCCGAATTATCAAATTGTTCGGATTAACGAATTGTAAGGGAAATAAATTATGTTATATGATTAAATCGCTCGTGGAAGTTAAATAATAATACTTTTTTAAATTGTAATTGCTAATAACGAACACTTAAATGAAAGTGCTGTACCTGTAAAAATAGTGAGATTTTTCTACTCGACAATCCGGAAAAAGGAAAAGGCAATAAGATTTTGAAAGTAGTGCTAGAAATATGGCGCTTTTAAAGTTTACATCAGGATGTAAGCAAACCTAGAGACATATGTTGAATTTCATCGTTTTGTAAATTAATATACCTTGAAATCTTTGTCTTTTAGGTGTATAGTGCATTTGGCAACTTTAATGACAATATTAGGGCGAATATTTTTCTTAATGTATTTATTTATATCCTATACAACAAGACTAATGTGTCATGAAAGTTTTGTCCTTGTACTCGATAATTTTAACTAAATGTGGCTGAAACAATTGTTTTACCAACTTCTCCATTAAACAACTGTCAAAATTCGAAGCACTGGTAATAATTAGTACAAATTATCGAGTACACGGACAGGTATAAATTAAACAATTGTGTATACAAAAGGGTTATGACTTTTCGACTGTGTTATCAAAATTGTTTTCCTGTAGCAGGAATGAATGAACTATATTTTTTTATTAGCATTCCAAATATTTTTCTAGCAGAAATATGTGAGTGGTTTGGCCATTTTAAAGACAATTCTAAGGTTTTTGACTTATTTTACCACTACCACTCTATTGCGTGGTTTTTCTAAGTTGTATCATTTTGCACTAATCATTGGGCGTTCTTAATTTTGCTTATTATTCATCGTGGATGGGTATAACAATAATGCATTACTTTTCGCCGAGGAGTGAACATTTTCCAACTCTGAATTAAGCGGTTGTATGCGTACAATATAGATCGATATTATAAAATTATGTATTTTTAGTGCATTAAACTAAAACCATGTCATCAATATTAAAGCGGCAGTTAATATTGATGACCACAAAGAACAAAAACTGCCAATTTATGTCTGTATATACTGCTTAAAGGACTAAACACTATAACATATATTCAAATATAATATGTGGATATTCAAAACGTATACTTCTAATTATAGTTATATTCCAGAACCTGGAATCGTAAATTGTACTTTAGTACTTTTTCCCATTTTGCGCTAAAAAACGAACCCTTTTTCCAAAAACTAGAAAAAATTGCGCTTTTATCTAGACAAAAATAGCGATCACTAACTCTAGCTCCTTTGTTTTATTGCTAGACAATTTTGGCCGATTAGAAACTATCACCATATTTGGACACGTTGATTTTGACATTTCTGACTGAGTTTTTGATTTTTTTCCATTATCTATCTACATTTGTATAGGAAGCAAATTATGTTGTAATAGGAAAAAAATTTGACATTTTCTCACCTTGTGAAAACTGTTTTAAGTCTTGTAAGTCTAGATTGCTGTGGCGGAATATCTGGAGAGTCTCAATAACATAATAATCTGCAAAAAACTATGTTAAACGCCAAAAAACTTAATTTAGAATGCTCTTTTGATGATTTTCCAAATTTAATTGACGATTTTTCTCAAAAAACACTTGCATATTTAGCATATTTTTTGCATATTTTGCATATTTTTTGCATATATTTTGCATATTTTTTGCATATATTTTGCATATTTTTTGCATATTTTTTGCATATTTTTGATATGACCCCAAATATCGAAAAATTGACCCTCAAAACGCCTAGATCCAAAATTTGAGTCCAATCGGACAAGAAATAAAAAACATGCTAAAATCCGATGTCTACTTATAAGGGAGCTACATTAATTTTATCGCAAAAAATAGAGTGTGATGCTACATCCACGGTTATTGATTGATCGCCTTCAAATAGATATATATCGATATAGATTTTCATGGTGAACACTGAAATCGGAAGCGGACAAAAATTGTATGCACTTTGCGCAAATTAGAGATATTTTATAGGTTTTTTAATGCTTGGATGCAGCCGACGCTACGTCTTAGCCTCCAATGTAAATTTCGAAAAATATATATAAATTAAAAGATATGGTCTTGCTGTACATGAAAATCACATGCGGACAAAATTATTTTAATAATTACGCGATTTACACGTATTTTAAAAAGCATATAAATTAAAATGGGTTATTTGACCTCTGTTTAAGTTCGAAGATGGGTTATATCGGTCCACTCCTTCCGGTACCTCCTCCACAAAAGTTCGAAAATATTCGGAACATTTTTTTGCACGATAACTCTTGAAGGGAGTAACAGATTTGACCCATATTTTGCACATCGTGAAATTCTTACCAGACTTAGATGAGGTTCCAATAGGGACTTAATCGGTCCACTCCTTCGGGAACCCCCCACACAAAATTTCGGAAAAGTTCAGTTTAGGGCCATCTCTCGAATCGCTCTGATTTTTGTTTTAGCAACTTGTATTCACTGCCCTCCATACGACGGTACAAGTTTCATTAGGAGCGCAAGATGAATCTAGAACGGATCTACCGATTCGGTCCAAATTTTGGCCTTAGTAATATTTTGTCCAAACATAGTTTAAGTTCGAAGATAAGCCATATCGGTCCTCTCCTTCAGGTACCTCACCCACAAAAGTTCAAAAATGTTCGGAAAATTTGTTCATACTGTAACCCTTGAAGGGAGTGGCCGAATTGGTCCATACTTTACACATCCTACTATATCTACTAGATATAGATCAGGTTCAAATATGGACTAGATTTGTCCACTCCGTCCGGTACCTCCCACACAAAATTTTGGATAAGTTCGCTTTAAGACCTGTTATCGAATCACTTTGATTTTTGTTGAAGCAACTTGTATTCGCTACCTCAATTACGATGGTAAACGTTTTTTTCAGGGGCAAGTTTATCCTTCTTGAGCAAACATCCCCTATGACACCATATGTAGTACCTGGAGATCCACTTCCATAATGGTCAATGTAGATCCATTCCTTTTAGTATCTCCTCCGCAAAACTTTTGATCTCTAATCCTAATGAACATTTTTGTCGGATCAAATTCCCAAAATTAAATAAAAAACCCTAAATACATACGTTTTTTGGAAAAAAAAATTGTTTCAATACATACAGGCTGAGGGTATATCTCTGTCGGCAAAGCCGACTGATACTTTTTTACTTGTTTATTCAAACTTATGGATCAAATAACCGGATAATCGGGTACGTCCCAGCCGAAAAATATATATTCCCGTAATCAGGAAGACAATATCTATCGAAAGAATAGTTTTGTCCAAAAAAATCCGAGGTTTCAGCGTAAAGTAAAGTTGTTCCGATAATACTTAGCGGGTTAAATGGACTGAAACTTTTGTGTGAAATCGGTAAAAATTTCAATAACGTAGCGGTAGTAGTACTACATAAGTGGGTTTCATTACATTTTAGTTTGTGTGAACTAAATTTTCCTTTCCTGCTACAAAAATGTCTTTGTCATGCTAGATAACTTTTTGGTTTTGGTCATAAGTATTATACATTACATCTCTGATATTTGATAATTAAATTTTCACAATCATTGAAAAGAAGTTCCGTGGAGAGCGATTGTCCAGGGATAGTGGTATAGGGTATCCCATGGTTGGCTCCGTCCGACTATAGACTTTTCTTACTTGTTTTTGAATAAATTTGTTTTTTTTTCGAGTTGATGTATAAAAGTGACATGAAATTTAGTTTTTGACAAAATGTGTTAAAAGAAGAAATATTCTATACAAAATTTCACTGTAAGTCCCAGAATAAACTAAATATATAAGTAAAATACTTTGTTAAGAAAATTACGTTACAAAATTAGATATTATGGGTAGAAATTATTTGTTAAACTTTTTGAATCTTAATTAAAAATTATTCCATAGTGAGTCAATATCTCCTAATACAATATAACAAATCTCCACATACAATACCAAGAACCTATGACTTACCCTGATGACGTTATTTTAGATTATAGTACTAAAATACGTAATTTACAAAGTCCGATCTGGGTTATCAATATTTTCCTTATACATACACATAATCTTCTGAAAGAATTTATTATAAAAAACATCAAAAAAATATATTTTGTGACCGCAGATAACGAAAATGTGAATAAAAACGGTAGAATATAGTCCTAAATCATATATCAAAAGCGAAAGCATCTAGAGATGTTAAATATTATAGCAACAAATTTCTTTTGTTCAGAGACTCATAATGAAATTTGATTTTCTTAACAAAGTATTTTACTTATATATCTAGTTTCTTCTGGGACTTACAGTGAAATTTCCAAAACGTTTTGACATACATACATGTATGTATCAATGGAAAGGTTTTTTTAGCATCTTTCCAAACTGGACATCACAATGGTGTATGTTGGGCCCTGGCTCAATAGGTTAACAACCTAGTTGGTACTGTTTTGAAGCTCTGCTTACCTTCTTGATTAGCAGTTTACATATTTTGAATACACCAACACACACGGTATTGATTTTAAGCTCAGACTTTCTAATTTTTAGCTTGGTAATACGTTCAACAGAATCAACGATATTCGCCATGGAAATATAATTCCAGAAATTGGAAATTTGGAACACAATTTTACTAACTCAATTGGGATGTTTACATCTCAAAAGGTCGCTTTTGTTGAAATCCAAAAAAGTGTTAACTTAGGATGAATTAACTTCGTTATTTGACCACCTATGGCGACCTATTTTGCATCATTGTTAATGTACGATTTTTTACTTTTTTACTTTCATTTTCAGGATTTTCTATGGAATACCGGTAGCAGTAGCATAAGATTAAAGTATATTAAATCCGATCAAAGATGCGACCTGTAGCCTCATTACAAGGTTTAGATAGACAGCCGAAAGGGCGCATATTGCCAGATCGACTCAACTTGTTGACGCATTAATTTTGATTTATATAATGTTGGGTCTACAACCATAATTTCGATGTTTGATGCCAAAACCAAAAAAAAAAATATTTTGTTGTCTCTTTATGCTCCTTGTGATCTCATTGCTATATTCAGTGGAATACCCCATAATTGATTTTGTTTTAATAAGGTATTTATTTAAATAAATGCATTTTTTCGTCCGCTCCTTTAATATTATTTGTATTTTAGCCAATAATCGAATTTAGAATTTCATTTATTGAAAAATCCTATTCAATTATAGTTTTGTATTTTTTCTCCTATTAACAATTTCCATTTAATTTAAATTGAAGTAAATGCATTTCATCTAAATTAGCCATCTATGTTCGTGGAGAGCGTTTTAGTAATTAATTACAAATTCAATTAAATGTATATTTTTCATAAATATATACATATTTAATTATTAATAACAACAATATGCATTTGTATATTGCTAAATTAACAATTATTAATTTGTTTTTGGGTTTATTTTCAACTAAATAAAACTTTTCGTATTAAACAAAAAATTGTAGTAAGTTATTACCTAAGGTACTAGGGTAGATTTTTCTTATATCGATTAGTGCAGCTTATTTTTATTTCGAACTTAATGATATGGGACATCTTACCTAGAGATTTTCAAAGACGAATACTTAAAAAATGTGGTCAAAATGTGAGATTGTCTTACAAAAGTATCGAAATCTCCGGCTTCCGTTTGCAAGGCTGATATGTTAACCACTACAACATTCTGGTAACATTGCATCTTTCCTATACATTTTTTCAATCAGAATTGATGCAAATATTCTTAAGAATGTTGCTTTGATACCAAAATATAATTAGAAACAAAAAAATCTAATAATTATATATAAAGTATTTATAAAAGTAAGTCCTTTTTCAATGTGGAGAACACATCAATGTATCATGAATTTACATATGTACATACATATGTACGTATATGTAATAATACTTCTACACGTGTTATCTCTTATGTCATCTAATTAATCCTTGACAGAGAATAT
The DNA here is from genome assembly GCF_047663935.1 of Musca autumnalis. NCBI lineage: Eukaryota > Metazoa > Arthropoda > Insecta > Diptera > Muscidae > Musca > Musca autumnalis. Next base: position 244,518,387 of record NW_027411866.1, on the reverse strand, counting down.
GTTCACCATTTCATTATAAATATTTACAATAAATACCAAGAAATAAAAATGCACATAACTCTTAATGTCAACAACGCTAAAGCATTAACACCTTCGCAACACCTTTCACTTATCTGTATGAATGGATGGAGTTTTGGATGAAGTTCACAGTATGAGATAATGTTTTTAATGATGTTTCATAAAATTTATTAAAGTGGTTTCAAGCAGCCTAATGACAAGTGTAGATTTCATTAACACATGTGGTTGCCATGGGATTTGGAGTAGCAACAGCAGCAGCATGTGACACGTTTAAGATGCCAAGCAAAGTGTTTATTTGTTGGTATGCTGTCTACATTCATCCTTTTTATTCATACACACACATAACATCTCCACTCACACTCTCACTCACTAACAAGTAGTTTTAATGTAAAAATTTCCAAAAGAAGCAAATAATTAGTTATGCACATGTCCACAGCGGATGGAGGCGGGATGAGTGGGTTAATTTTTAAGAAGCTTCAAAAAGTCTTTTCAAACAAAGGGTTTAATTCATTTTAACATACACTCACACACATGCAGTCTAACTGAAGACGTTCACATGTTTTTAACTAAATAGGATATCCAAACATTTTTGGGATGTTTTCAGAATAAAATGTGCGGCAAAAACACAACAGTCTCAAGTGGTTACTAAGTAAAGGATATTGTACGTCTCATACTTAAGATAAAAACAAAAGTTGAATTTTAAGGAAAAGATGTTGTTAAGATTGCTGAAGGAAAGTGAAAGGGTAACATAGGAAGGTGTGATAAAATATTAACTTTTATTAAAAAAATGATAAAAATCCAACAACATCAAGTAAGAACTCTCCAACATGAATTGAATTAAAGTAAAATAGAACAATTAGTTTTCTTTCGTTTATGAAAGCATTAAGCTCTTCCGACAATTCAACGCTTATTCCTAGGAGGCGTATAATCTATATATGGGGAATTCCAAGTGAAATCGGACAGTTCGGAGAAAAGTAATCTTTGATTTCAATTGTTTTTGGTTCAATTAATGCTCCTAGCCAACAGAACATTTTAGTATATTTTAAAATTTTTTTTTGACCAACGGTACAGAGATATCGCCTATTGAAATTATCACATTTTTAAAGAACTAAAAACTAAAAGAGAAATGCACAGTGGGCTTCAATGCAATTTTCGGGATTTAATATTTCAAATCAATTTTTAAATATGATTGTACCCTTCGATTTTTTCAAAAAAATTATATGTTAATCTACGTTCAATTACAAAAATTTTAAGCTCTAAATCGTAATGGGATGCGAATAAATACTATTTTTTCTGAATTTTTTAAAATTTGTCGATACAATTTTTCCTTAATACCTTTGTCCAAAATTTGTATTTCCTGTATTGTTGAAGCTAAGAGTACATATTTATCATTATATGTTATATATTTATCATAAAAAATAGAAAAAAAAAATGCACAGTGGGCTTTAATGGAATTTTCGCTGATGCATTTTCAAAATCGAAAAATGACGCAGTTTTTAAGATGTTTGAGATAAATTCATAAATATAAAATCAAAACAAATATTTATAAATGAAAATTTTTATTTTTTTTAATAAAATAATACAGTTTAGACAAAGGTATAAAGGAAAAATTGTATCGACAAATTTTAAAAAATTCAGAAAAAATAGTATTTATTCGCATCCCATTACGATTTAGAGCTTAAAATTTTTGTAATTGAACGTAGTTTAACATATAATTTTTTTGAAAAAAATCGAAGGGTACAATCATATTTAAAAATTGATTTTTAAATATTAAATCCCCGAAAATTGCATTGGAGCCCACTGTGCATTTCTCTTTTAAGTATTTCTTTCGATAGCTGATGAAAAACAAACAATTCAAAAAAAAGATGGTCCCATTTGGACCAATATTAAAGAAGTTATGAGTATTTATTTGGACATAGTTCTTTAAAAATGTGATAATTTCAATAGGCGATATCTCTGTACCGTTGGTCAAAAAAAAAATTTAAAATATAATAAATGTTCTGTTGGCTAGGAGCATTAATTGAACCAAAAACAATTGAAATCAAAAATTACTTTTCTCCGAACTGTCCGATTTCACTTGGAATTCCCCATATATAAAATTCTCGAGTCTACCATGAATTAAACTCCCTGCGAAACGGCTGGACCTAATTCAACGAAATTTTATATGTGGAGTTTTTAGGTCTGAGAATAGGTTTTTAGCTATTTTTTATACTGGTCAGTTGAGTCACCAGGGTACCTTCCCCACAAAATTTTTAACAAACGTGAAATCGTACATATTTTTGAACGTATTGTTAAAAAATTGCTTGCAATACTATGGTAATAATTGTCTTGATCCTGAATGGTCATCTCGGAAGTGGAAAATCGCGGTCAGCCCAAATTTTCAAAATTGTATAATTATAGATAATACACTTAATTTTAGAAAGCGTGACACCAAAACGCTATAAACACTGGCTTCAATAAATGGGAATGCGCGATCAACCCCACATTTTGGCATACATTACAACCCCCCTAATATTAAATGTCGCTTGACCGAAGTTCCAAAAAATCGATTGAGAAATCAGGCAAAAACCAAATTTTAAAGATGGTTAAATAACTAGAACGTCTAAAATATTAGCATTGGTCACTAAAACGACGGTCCAACAATGCGGTGTATCTATAATCTATCTAAATGTATGTTCAAGTTCTTTAAGACTGGCATGATGTTCTACATTAAACTTCCGAATCGGCTGGAGAATACCGAAAATGGGACCTCCCCATATCGCGTTTTAACAAATCGCGAAATATCAGAGCTTCTTAGACATATTAGTATTCAATTCATCAGCAATGGTAGCTCTGCCATTAATGGGTTGTTTTGGAAGCAGAATGCCGCGATTATGTCCAATTTTTGAAAAATTCATTCTTACTGCAAACACGCGATCAATATCACGTTTTTTATACAGAAAAGTCTTGATAAATTCAACTAGCATTTGAATTAATTTTTCATGAATCACTGATGTTTACATGTTTAGGAGCTAAAATAATAACGTATTCAGTGAATCAGCACTTTGTTAACAAGAAGTAAAAACGGCGTTAAGTTCGAGCGCGCGAACTTTTGTACCTTTCACCACAATTTATATTGAAACCAGATTTTAGCCATTTCGGTTGGATAATGTGGCTGAAACCTGCAAGGGCGACTAAATTCCAAGTATAGCCATATCGGTTGAATAATGCGACTAAAACCTTGCACATACTGAAAATCGGGATGTACAGTTCTATTTAGTCTATATAAAAACCTAAACATGTACCGAATAGTCTATGTGGGAATGTCTTCTACCCACAACGAAGACTAAATACCAAATTGTAGTCATGACGGTGGGAAACCTCCAAACTGTTCTATAGTACCTATATCAGAACGTGGACTTATACCGACAAGTCTCTGCAGGTATGTTTACGACCCTCGACGGAGACCATCAACAACAATTTCGGTGGGAAAATTAGGCAAAATCTCTTTACTATAGGAAATCATGAGGTACCGTTCTACGGGAGCTTTATCAAAAAGTGGACCTGTAGCGACAATACTCTGCAGGAGTATTTACGACCCCCAACGGACACCAACAAACCAAATTATAGTCATTGCAGTTTAATAATTTGGCTAAAATCTTGAAAATACCCAACATCGGGTGCTTTATTACAGAATGGGAATGCTTATACCCCAAGGAAGACTAAATCCCATTTAATGGCGAATACCGAAAATCGGGTGGTACAGTTCCATGGGGTTTATATCAAAACGTGGACCCGTATAACCCATTTCCAATACCAAACATCGTAGGAGAAATTCATTACAAAGTTCAATGTTAAATATTGCGGGCTGTATCTTGATTTCAGCTGAAGAACATTGCTACATTAAATCATTTTTATTCTGATCAAAAAAATTCGAAGTACACTAAGACCTCGCTTTGCGTCGTTTCAGTTTGCGTTGTTTCGAAGATGCGTCGTTGCTTAGTTAATACCAATTTTCACTCTGCGTCGTTCGATTTTCGATGTTGCGTTGTTTTAAATTTGAGTGTCTAATTTTTCATACCCTCCACCAAAATTTGGAGGATATATAACATTTGTTTTTTTCGATTGTAACGCATTGAAATATCCATTTGTGACCCTATAAAGTAGGCATAAACATATACTCTTGTTCAGCGTAAAATTCTAAGTTGATTTAGCCATGACCGTCCGTTTGTTGTAATCACGCTATCTTCGAATGATTTGAGATAGAGAACTGTAATTTTGCCCACATATGTATTTGGTCTGAACTTACATCAAATTCAAAGATGGGCTACATTTGTCCACGTTTTAGTAAAGCCCCCATATAACGGTACCGCCCAATTTTAGTTGTTTTTACCTTTTCAGCGACATTTTCAGAGCGAATTAGCTATAATTTGCCATTTAGTGTTCCCAGTGATGTAGAAACTTGACATTGGTCCACGTTTTGTTATAGCTCTCACAAAGCGATACCGCCCGAGCATTTTGACTGCTTTAGCTACATTTTCTGGCCGAATTAGACCAAAATAGCTATCATTTGGCGTTTAGCGTTCCTAGTGTTTAAGTAATTTCTCCACCTAAAATTTTGGGCATAAGAAAAAATAGTGTTGTTCTACCTGGAACCTATCTCCGAACTTAACATGGTTTTCCATAGAAAATCTTAATTCGCTTTGCGTCGTTTCACTTTGAGTCGTGTTTTTTTGGAACGTATCTACGACGCAAAGCGAGGTCTTGGTGTATTTCAAACGGAAACAAAAAGTTTGTTATACCCTTCATCTTATGGTGGAGGGTATAATTAAAAGAATTTTCTATTTTATATCTGAAGATACAATTACATGAGAGTTTTGCTAAAAACTTTATTTTGTGAAGTTTCAAGAAGAATGCATAGTTACGCCATTTCATACGTAATTCGATTATTCTATTTGTAATTTAAATTATTCCATTTTGTAATTCGACTATTCTATTTGTAATTTAAATTATTCCATTTGTAATTCGAATTATTCCATTTATAAAAAGGAAAGGAACAAATGGAATAGTTCGAATTACAAGTAAAATAAGTCGAATTACAAATGGAATAATTCGAATTACATATATAATAAATCTAATTACAAACAGATAAATTCAAATTACAATTGAAATGTTTCGAACTACAAATGCAATTCTCGAATTACAAATAAAATGTTACGAATTAAAATGGAATTCTCGAATTACAACTAAAATGATTCGAATTGAATCTGAAAAGGTGTTGATATATTAATATGTAGATGGGTTATAAATGTTTACACGGAAAACTAAAAACTGGCCAGCAACGCGGACCGGGTTAGCTAGTCTATATATATAAAAGAGCTTAGTGAGTGAGTGAGTGACTGACATATCATCGCCCAGACGAAACCGGTGAAGTAAGAAAGCTGAAATTTTGACTGTGGGTTGCTGTCGGTGTGTAGGGGTGAGATAAGGCTGGGTTTTTGGAAATTCGACCCTAGAAGGGTACGAAAAGTACGAAAAGGTACTAAATATGGTACCATTTGTATTAGGCAAACGGGAAAAGCTAGAATTCTGAAATTTGGAATGAGGGTAACTGATGGAGAGTTATAAAGATGTACCAAAGGGTTTTGGGAAATTCGACCTATAAGTGTACAAAAAGTTACTAAATTTGGTACCAATTGTATATTTTGAGCGTATATAGCTACAATCTTCATATTTGGTATGGAATCAAGGTTGGGAAGTGGTGTTGATATAAGGAAATGATTTTGGAAGTTCGTACTTATGTGTACGAGTAGTACTAAATGCTACTAAATTTGGTACAATTTCGATTTGGGTGAACGTATTTAACTGAAAACCTGAAATTTGGAATAACGATTACCGTTGAAGTGTACGATTGAGATATGGGGGTAGTTTTGGAAATTCATACTTATGTGTACGAAAAGTACTAAATGGTACCAAATTTGGTACAATTTGGATTTAGATAGACATGGAAATCTGATATTTGGAATTAAGGTTACTGATAGAGTCAAGGATTGGGGAATTCTTACCTATGGGTACGAAAAGTAGTAAACGGTACTAAATTTGGTACAATTTGGATGAACGGATAAAGCTGGAATCCGAAATTTGGAATTAAGATTACTGTTGGAATGTAGGACTGAGGTAGTTTTTTGAAATTCATACTTATGGGAACGTAAAGTATAAAAGGGTACTAAATTTGGTACAATTTGGAAACCTGAAAATTGGAATAACGATTACCGTTGAAGTGTACGATTGAGATATGGAGGTAGTTTGGAAATTCATAGTTATGTGTACGAAAAGTACTAAATGGTACCAAATTTGGTACAATTTGGATTTATATAGACATGGAAATCTGAAATTTTGAATTAAGGCTACTGATGGAGTGTAGGATTGAGGTAGTTTTGACATTTCATACTCATTGGGTGCGGAAAGTACTAAATGTACCTTATTTGGTACAATTTATATTTGAGTGAACGGATAGAGCTGGGACGAATTAAGGTTACTGTTGGAGTGTATGATTGAGGAAGTTTTGGAAATTCGTACTTATGGTACGAAAAGTACTAAATTTGGTACAATTTGGATTTGGGGGAACAAATAGAGCTGGGGTTCTGAAATCTGGAATTAAGATTACTATTGGACTGTAGGATTGACTTAGTCTTGGAAATTCGTACTAATGGGTACGGAAAGTACTAAATGGTACTAAATGGGGTACAATTTAAATTTTAGGTGGACGGAAAGAGCTATAATCCTGAAATTTTGAATTAAGATTACTTATGGAGTGTAGTCCGTGTGGAGTTTTTTTTATTTTTCTTTTTTCTCCCATCGGACGCCTCCCCAGGTGGTGGATAGGGGAAAGCTCATCAGATATGACGGGTACCGCAAAAATAAAATATGTGGGGCGAACCAAAAAATAAAAGGAAAAAGGCAGCGTCTGATCGAGATTCGGCGGCAGCAAACAGCGTCTGTACTCCATTGGAGCGGCTGAATATATAGACGGAAAACTATAAACCCTTCAGAAGGCAACGGGAAACCACTGAAGTAACATCCCTTGAAAATCGTACAACATGAACAATACAACGCAAAATACACGGCCCTCAGTCTCCGGCCAAGAGAGGGTGCTAAGAATCCCCGGAGGTAAAACCAAACAAAAATTAACAATTGGGACATGGAATGTCCGAAGTCTCTATGAAACTGGAAAACTTAAAAACACCATCAGTGAAATGAATCGTCTTAAAATAGACATATTAGGTGTTAGCGAAACATGGTGGAAGGACAGCTGTGACTTTAGAACGGAAAATGTGGCTGTTTACCACTCAGGAAATCAGCACGGCATTCATAGAAATGGAGTATGTATCATTGTAAAAAACCACATAGCCTCATGCATAACTGGATATGTTCCACTGTCAGATAGAGCCATTCTACTTAAAATAATGGCAAAACCAATAAACATCAACATAATACAAATTTATGCTCCCACATGCGATGCAAATGCCAATGACATCGAGGAATTTTATAACAACATTGAGCAACTATTAAGAATGACAAAAAATCATGAAATTAATATTATACTAGGTGACTTTAATGCGAAGGTTGGTAAGGATGAAGTCAAAGACATCACTGGAAAATACGGTCTTGGAAACCGAAACGAAAGAGGAGACCGACTTATACAATTCTGCCAAGAAAATAATATGAAGATTATGAACACATTTTATCGTCTACACCCCAGGAGATTATACACATGGAAATCACCGCAAGATAACCATGGAAATATTGTAAGAAACCAAATAGACTATGTGCTAATAAACAAAAGATACAATTCCTGTGTTACGATGTGTACAACTTATCCAGGTGCTGATATTCCATCAGACCACAATCTACTGGTCTCAAAATTGCGCCTCAAACTGTCCCTAACACGGAAAAAGAAATCCCAGCCGAGAATCGATATCGGAAAACTTACCGATCCTATCATAAGGGATGAACTGCAACATCAAATAAACACAGAACTAGGAAATATCAATGAAGACAATTTGGATTTATTGTGAAACAACCTAAAAACTATTATAAATACATTTACTAAGAGCACACTAGGAAACCGATCAATGGCAAGAACTGAAGACTGGATAACAGTCGAAATTCGAGAACTTTGGGAAGAAAGAAGTAAGCATAAAAATAAAAATTATGAAAAATACTGGGAAATAAACAAGGAAATAAGATCGGCAATCCGCGCAGCAAAAAATGACCAACTAAATAGAAAATGTCAAGAAATCGAATATCTGCAATCCATACATGACGACTTTAACCTACACAAAAAGTTAAAGGAATCTGTTGGGACGTATGGAAGAAAGTCTAACGCTGTCATATTTAATGATAAAAACGAAGCAGTATTTGATATAGAGGGTAGAAAGACCATATGGAAAGATTACATAGAAAAACTTTTCACGGATGACCAACGAGCACCTATTGAGAATAATATAAACAATTCTTTAACAGGATCACCAATAACACGATTAGAATTAGAACGTGCCATACAAACCCTAAAAGATAAAAAGGCTACAGGTCCAGATGAAATACCATCTGAAGTTTTAAAACTAATAGATACCAGCAATATCGAACTCCTCATCACTCTTTTCAACCATGTATACGACACTGGTCAATACCCAGCAGATTGGCTCAAATCTACTTTCATCGCCATACCCAAGAAAAACTGTGCCAAACGTTGTTGTGAATTCAGATTAATAAGTCTAATGAGTCACGTACTGAAAATATTTCTAAAAATTATTCATCAACGCATATATAGCAAATGCGAAAATGCTATGGGGAAAACACAGTTTGGGTTTAAGGAAGGGATGGGTACCCGAGAAGCTCTATTCTGTTTGCAGATTTTAATTCAGAACTGCCGAGAAGCCCAAAAAGATGTTTTCATCTGTTTCATTGATTATGAGAAAGCATTCGATACGGTTAAACACGATAAATTAATGGATATTTTGGCATCAATTGGAGTACAAGGAAAAGAATTACGCTGCATCAAAAATTTGTATTGGAATCAAAAAGCACGAATCGACGTCAGTGGTGAACAGACTGAAGAAATTGTTATTTCAAAAGGAGTTAGGCAGGGGTGCATACTTTCCCCATTACTATTCAACGTGTACTCAGAAAAAATATTTCAAGAAGCGTTAGGTGGAGAAAACATTGGAATAAAAATTAATGGACAATATGTGAATAATATAAGATATGCGGACGACACCACATTACTAGCTGGGAGCATATCAGGTCTACAGAAACTTGTAGAAAAGCTGGCATTCATAAGCGAAAAGTTTGGGTTAAAAATTAATATGAAAAAAACTAAATATATGATCGTAAGCAGAAAGAACGAACATCGAAATGCGAAGCTTACTATACAGAATACCGAGATCGAGAGGGTACACACATTTAAATATCTGGGAGTTCTAATAAATGACCGGTGGGACTACTCCAAAGAAATTACCAGCCGAATAGAAATAGCGAGAGATGCGTTTTTCAAATACAAAAAAGTATTAGCAAGCCACGAAATAAATGTAACAACAAAAATAAGGTTTATCAAGTGCTATGTTTGGTCAGTCCTCTTATATGCTGCCGAAGTCTGGACACTTAAAAATTCCGATGAAAGGAAATTGGCAGCTTTTGAAATGTGGACATTCCGCCGAGTACTGAAAATACCCTGGACATCAAAAATAACAAATGACGAAGTACTTAGAAGGATGCATGTGAACCGACAACTAATCTCAACAATTAAAAAGCGCAAAATATCTTACCTTGGACACATATTACGGAATAACAAATACAAAACACTACAAACAATACTTAAGGCAAAAATTGAAGGAAAACGTGGAAGAGGTAGGAGAGAAACAACGTGGCTCAAAAATATCCTGACATGGACTGGCTATAATGATGAATACACACTTTTACATGCCGCTAAGAACAGGGAGCTGAACATCATTGTGTAACAACAAATAATTATAAATATGTATTTAATATTATGCATATATGTAGCATTGAAATATTATTGTACGATCACCAATATCCGAATAACGGATGAGTAAATAAAGAAGAAGATGGAGTGTAGGATTGAGGTAGTTTCGGAAATTCGTACTGATGGGTACGGAAAGTACTAAATGGTACTAAGTTTAGTACATTTTGCATTTGGGTGAACAGATAGAGCTGGAATCCTGAAATGTATAATTAAGATTACTTATGTAGCATTGAGGTACAAATTTGGTACAATTTATATTTGGGTGAACGAATAGAGCTGGAATGCTGAAATTTCGACTTAAGGTTGGAGTGTGGGATTGAGGAAGTTTTGAAAATTGGTACTTATGGGTACGAAAAGTAATAAATGGTACTAAATTTGGTACAATTTAGATTTGGGTGGACGAATAGAGGTGGAATCCTGAAATTTGCAATTACCGTTGGAGGTAGTTATTGAAATTCGTACTTTCCTACGGAAAGTATTATGTATAGGGGTGGAATTCGGAAATTTGGTATTATAGCCGCTGTTGGTGGGTAGGGTTGAGATATGGATGTGGTTGTGGATATACGTACAATAAGTGTACGAAAAATATTAAATTGCACAGAATTCGGTCCAAATTGTTATTATGTAAAGAGGTAGAGCTGAAATTGTAAAATTCGGTATTAGTATAGCAGTTGACGTTTAGAGTGGAGATAAAGAGGAAGTTTTGGAAATTCGTACTAATGTATACGAAAAATCGCGGTTGGGATATAGTTTTGGATAAATGGAAGTAATTTTTAAAATTATACATATTATAAGTACTAAATTTGGTACCAGTTTCGTGTTGCATGATGGGATATAAATGGAATTTCGAATTGTATGAGGTATTGTGTTGGTGTTTAGATACGGATTTTTTGAAATGCATACAAATTCTAAAATTAAGCTGAGGGCTGGAAAATTTATTGAGAAATACGAAATGAACTAAATGCTATTAAATTTGACGTTAGGTGTAGCAATGAAGATGGAATTATATCATTAGTGCGTGAAAAGTACAAAATTGCAATAATTTTGGTATTGGGCTAAGGAATAGAAGTGAAATTCTGATATATTTTCGATTTGTCAGGTTCATTGTTAGAGGTCATCGTACAATAAGTGTACTAGAGGTATTAAATAATACTAAATATGAAGCACTGGTATTGGGTGAATCTATAAATGAAATTTGTTATGAGGATAAATGTTGAAATTGGATCAGAATGTTTATTTAAATCCGCCTTTAATGTATGAAAAACCTAAAATAAAATGTCTCAAAAATTAACTGTTATATAGGGTATCACTTTTTGAATAAAGGTTTTCTACATTTTGAGCAGAACTTGAAAGAAATTAAATATCAATTCAAATAGGTATTAATTAGTAAATCAAAATGTTCTCCATATTAAATATTGTTTATTTGTATATTATGCCTTTTCCGCTTACGAAGTAGCGGGCATTTTGCTAGTATTAAATAAATTGCTCTCGCAATTGCCAATCTATTCCATTTTACATATATGCATATTTGGTTTATTTTTCCGAGGTTTTAAATACATAGAAATATGCCTCACAATATATATTTTTTAAACCGCGATAATTACGCTATTTTCAAAAATATCATTCATGTTAATAAATTTTGACATGTTCTTTTTTCAATGCCAACAAAAAATTATAAATATTTAAAGTTGCAAAATCGCCTTTTTGCCTCAAAAACTGGGCAAATAACCTATAGTGCAGAGGTATGAAAAAAATTCAGAAAAAATTCTATATAGACGTCCACGTTTGCATAAAGCCACCTCCGATTTCAGGTATATTGGCGTTTTATCTACTTTTTCAACCTAAATTGACTGTAATTTATCATTTATGGCTCTCAGTGATTAAAATCTTCTTCATCAGAAATTGTGGGCATATGTCCAGGTTTTGAAATAGGCCCCACAGAACAGTACATCCATATTTTTGGTATTTTTAATGTTTTAACCTCATTATCCCATCGAAATGACTGAAATTTGGTATTTGATCTTCGTTGAGGCTCCAACAGATATATATGCTATTTTGTATTTAGTCTTAGTTGCGTTTAAAAAGAAAGTCTGCAGAGAGTTGTAGGTAGTGTTCCACGTTTTGATATACGCCCCATAGAAAGGAAGGTGTCGTTTTTCGATTTTCGGAATCTTTAAGATTTTTTTCTGTGTAGAAATGTGTTTTAGCTCCAACGGAAAATAAATAATGTGTTTGAGAATAATGAGACTATAACACATTTCTACACAGAATTGTCGAGTAGGTTCACGTTTTAGAACGGTGCCGGTATTTCGGTATTTTTATTATACTATCCAACCGAAATGGCTGAATTCTGGTTCCAATATAATTTATGTTGGAGGGAGTTAATTTCGGCAGGCTGAACTTGTTCACTTGTTAAAATTAGTGTTGTCTCAATAATCGTTATCCATACTTGTCAATTTCACAAAATCGAAAACAAATTGTATAGGTTTTCTTTTTTTGAAATACTGGTAGTGTAGAATGTGCCGCAAAAAAATTGGAGCAAAATTGGCTGAGAAAACCAGTAGTGTTTTGTGTGTTTAGGCGTACTTTATTGGTTTATTATACCACTTCTTTTTGCATAATATTAATGTACCTCAAAATGGCCACCTGTTGTGAATTCCCTGAAATGAAATCACTTGAAACCTATGAGTGAGACTCGAAGACGTACACTGGCCTATTAAATTCTAATCCATATGGCGAGGTATAAGTCATAAAGAAGGAATGTATCGGGCACGTCCAAAAGCGTAGAGGGTGCAGCCTTCGAAGTTTAGTAAAAAAGTAACAAAAACTTGGAGGCAAAGAAATGTTGACAGGAAAATTGATAGACAGTGAGCTTATCTACTATGGACTTACAATTCGACACCATTCGAATTCAATTCACGATATGCATGAGGCAATATGGGCGACATTTGATCATTACACTTCAATCGATACAAATCCACGTCACGAAATATGTCCAACGGGTGAAGACTCGTGGTGTTCATATCAACGGGCTCGGACAGGAAAGAGGCTTTAATACACGATTACAGACACCTCTATCAAATGTTTTAGATGCTATTAGACCTACATACAACGATCTTAGGAAAGAGTCTATACTCGAAAGAGGCGTCGGCGGCTTCAATCAAAATAGCAACGAAAGCTTCAATCGACTTATTTGGAATATTTGCCCCAAAACCCTTTAATGTACTTGTTGTAAATTTAGCAGCTTGCATTGCGATTGGTCTCTTTAACGAAGGTACAAAATCATTGTTATTTTATTTGAGCTCGATCGGAGTGAGCTTTGGACAAAACGCACACGAATATGCTAATAAAAATCGACCAAGCACGAATTGCACTGGCAGAGAAACGTGCGGCTGAGTGCACTATTGAAGGAAGAATGTTGCGAAGGCAACACCAAATTTCCATTTTACAATCTCCATCGTAGCGGAAAAGCTCCTGTATGGAACAGGAATAGATGACTCCTTGTAATTTTACCAAAAATATATTTTTTTATTCATGTAAACCGAAATAAAAACTTAAAACGCGCTTTTCTCCATAGCTCAAAACCAGATAGACCAACCAATATTTTGGTGAGATTATTAAATACATAAGAACTTTGCCTTTAAGCGTGACAGTTTTTTTTAATTTTTTGGCCGACTTTTGGGCGAAAATCGGTCCATTTTTTCGTTAATATCGAAATTTTGACTTTTAGGGGTCACTATTTTTGTTAAAATAGATTTTTGAAAATTCTGTCTGTCAAAATATATGAAGATCGGCTCATTCGTTTTCGAGCAAGCGTTGGCACCGCAAAACGCTTTAACAACAAATAGGTTTCGCAGGTAGCCATTTACCACAAAACTGTGAAACCTTTTTCAACAACAAAAATTCCAAAGGTAGTTTAAGATGTACTCCTTCATAGGAATAAAAGATTTACCTAAGAATATTCGTAGTTTTCTCAGAAAAATATTATGAAAATTGAGATTTTTGGCCAGTACAACTAGTTTTTTGGCCTGCACACTATCTGTAACACAATAATCGATTTGGTTACTTGGTGTATCTGGTGCTGCCAATTACCATGTTGTTCGCCGCCACGGTCTCTACCAGCTATTTATTATCACTACCAATTTTAAAATCGCAAAAAAAAAAATGGAATACCCTTGGTAGACTCTCGTAAGGTGTTATTTTTGATCTGGTAGTCCTTCGCTTTTTGTCCTTCTTACACCGGGATTAATCTAAAGACGCTTTGTTATTCAAATACTGCTCCAAACCTAGAGCTTAATTATCCTCCACTTCCTTTGGACACCAGAATGTAAGTATTCATAATAAAACACCCTTTACCGGAAAGTACATACATACATAATTCATATGTAACAGAAACAACTAAAAGGTAACAAAAAGGGTTTCACATAATCAACAAAAACACATTCATATAAAGAAATTAAATTTAATGTGCGTTGGTGTGTTTCTTTGGATTGTGGCAGGCTCTCGTACATACATACCTATGCTTATGATAAATGCGTACGATAATATGTGTGTAAATTATAAACATTTGTTTGTATTCGTATTTTTATCCTTTGCACTGAAATGATGACTTCAAATTGCTAACACACAAAAAAGCGAAAGTAATGTATAGAATTTTTAATTAGGCATTTTATTGTGCTCTGCATCTTGAGCTTCTGCAAAAAGAAACTGTTGCCGTTCTCAACTGTTGAAGCCCACGTTTTAAAACATAACTCCTCCTTATTCTTTCAGCCAACAAAATTAAAAAGGTCCTTAAGAAAATCATAGATACTCCAGCAAAACATAAAAGCGACAGTCATATGAGTAAGGATGCCATAACAAAGATGAAAATGGAGATAATGTTGAGGCTTCAAATTTTATTCCTTCCTTGGCTAATTATGATTAGTATGAGCCAAACAATTCTTATAACATTTTTTAAGCATTTTGATTGCTCCATTTGTTAGAGATGTTGTTGTGTAAAGTGCTTATGTTGCTGTTGTTCATTTGTTATTCGAAACATTTTTTCAGAATATTTAAAACAAAAGGATTAATTAAAACATTTTTAAGACTCATGATGTTCCCTGCGATAACATATCCTTAGTAATTTAAACGGAAGCCTTAAAACTTTTGTATTCAAAATGGTGTTTTTTCAGCACCGGATAGATGGATACACATTTAATATGTTGCGGTTATTCCTTAGACATGTAATTCGTATCCTTTCAACTGTTAGCTGTCGTTTCGCTTTTTTGCTTCTAAATCACCTGCCTTTGGGTGTGTGTCTAGTGAATACCTGCAATTTCTTTTGGAGCAACTACTCAATTATTGGAAATTTGTTATCAAATGTTGTCGTTTGATTGTCCCTCCCGGCTACAAATGTTTACCACATTGTGTTCTAGTAAATTGAGCAGAAAATTACTTTGTTCGCTGGTTCGTTGCTTCATTAGGACGGTATGATTCAAATTGATATGCTTTGTTTTAGATGTTAAATATTTTGAAGAGAATTTTGGAATTTAACAGTTTTTGGTCAAAATACGAAGTTATTAGAATTTATTCGCTAAATCGTATTTTAGGATAACTTTATTAGAACTATGCCACTAAGACACCACTTGTTACTATGATGGAACTATATATCAGGTTCCAACACTTTGACTTACACAAGAAAAAGTGGATGTCCCCGGAAACAAAATCGTTTATGTTGTGATAGACGGAAGACACTATTTCAGTGTGTTCGATACGAGGAGCGAGAATCGCCTCGGTCCATTGCCTTGTAGCAGTCATGGTACGCACTCATCTTAATGCGGCAAAGGTGCGATCTACAACAGGTTGGAACCTGGCTGTCCAGAAGCTGCAAACACAACAAAAATCACAAGCCATCTTGACCACACTCCTTGTCCCGATAATGTGGAAGCGCTGTGCCGCCGCAAAATCTTTATTTGGCTACCAAACGCAAATTTCTGGCCTAATTATTAAAACGCGAATATTTATCATCAAAAACGTTTTTTTCAAAATTGTTTTTCAAAGTATTCTCCAGCGTGATGTATACACTTTTGCATGCGTTCAAACCACTTGTCTAAGCACTTTTTCCAATCCGATTAAAACACCTCTTAAATATGGGGTTTCAACGCTTCAACAGCATCTTATGGCGACGAATATCGTTGACCACGATTTTTTTACATATGCGGGAATAAAATAAGTCGAAGTGACACTGGTTTGAGCAGATTCCAACGAGAACAAACTTCACGGCACACCGTGACTTTTTACCACCCGGTGTTGATGCTGTATCGAATGTATGCTGGTGAAAGAAATGCCCAAGGATACCTATATCTCACCATATGTCACATGACGATCTTGCATTACCAATTCAATAGCGGCATTCTGGCACAACGGCCGTTTGGAAGACCTTCACGACCTTTGTCTTTGAGCGAACGTCGGCCGCAATTGATTTCATTAAATCAGTTTTTATACCCCACACCACTATGTGGGAAGGGTATTATTAGTTGGTTTTGGCCAAAAGGTTTGTAACACAGCGAAATAATGTTCATATACATATACCTATACATACCAAAACAAGCAAGAGCGGCGTTAACTTCCGCCGGGCCGAACTTGTTGATCTATACCGACAAATTTCTGGCTAAATGCCAAATTTCCGATATTTTCCGTACGCTTTTATTGGGGATATGCGACTACACACAGTGGATCCACTGGTATGGAGAAAGTGGCCAGAAATATTTAGAGTGTAAAAATCAAGCCAATACGCCGGTTACAGCTTTGTGCTGCTGCGAAGATTGTTTTAAGAAACCATGAGCGTAACATTCTCCCCACTTTCCCCTCTGGAGGGGGTATATGGTAAGAATTGCTTAATAATGTTAATGCAAAATGACATGTACAAAGGTCCCGATTATCTTATGATGCAAAAATAGGTTTTGGGAAACAAAACAATCTCCAAAACAACATAAAGTCCAACCAGTTAGCGGATTAAAAAATTCAACATTTTTGTTTGAAAATTAGTAAACATTTTTAATATAGATCTTATAACGCTCTTCCTGAAAGGCACCTACTGCCAACGTAAAACAAATATGGAAGAAGATTTCTTAATCTTGCCACTGATGCCAATTATGTTAAAGTACGTGGTCAGATAACAGAGTTATACGCTAATATATCCATAGAAACCTTATTCTAGGGCAGCTTTAGTCAGCGACCCACCATTTATAGTCTGGCACTAGATGGCACCTGATTTTAATACTGAATAATCTTAAAGCCATGACCTACTTTGGAAAACTATTCCCAAGGTATATAATCGAATTGGCATTACAAAATACACTAAGAAAATATGCAGCTAACCAGGATTCCACAACACTCTAAATCACTATTTTTTAAAGAAAATTAAGATGTTACCACCTCCTTCAAAATCCACTATAATATTTTGCTATAAGTATTAGTTTCGCGATATTTTGAATATGTGTACTTGCACTTAAAATATGTGTATTGCACAAAAAATATTAGTCAAATATTCCGAATTTTGAAGCTATTCTTAAGAAGATCGCGTTCGAATGAAACAAAAACTAATATATTTTTAAAAAGGTCCATGTCATAGCTATCAGAGTTGCCAGATGTTGTACCAAAATTTTGACATTCATTTTTTTATTTTTGGTCAATG
Organism: Musca autumnalis; assembly: GCF_047663935.1. Classification (NCBI taxonomy): domain Eukaryota; kingdom Metazoa; phylum Arthropoda; class Insecta; order Diptera; family Muscidae; genus Musca; species Musca autumnalis. The sequence continues at coordinate 244,500,670 of NW_027411866.1, read as the reverse complement.
GATTGATCCACTGTGTGACGTACAGACGCACATGAAAATCGAGCCTCCCGATTTTCACTTTAAGTTTTTTATCCACGTTTTTTGGACATTTTGGCATATAACGGCCAAACCATTTAGATTTTCGATCCAACACTAAGACAAACATTGTAAGACAGAAAATTTTAAGACGATCCAACACTAAGACAAAACAAGTAAGAAAATTCTATAGTCGGACGGAGCCGACCATGGGATACCCTATACCACTATCCCTAGACAATCGCTCTCCACGGAACTTCTTTTCAATGACTGTAAAAATTTAATTATCAAATATCAGAGATGTAATGTATAATACTTGTGACCAAAACCAAAAAGTTATCTAGCATGACATAGACATTTTTCTAGCAGGAGAATTTTCACAGCTTCAACATTTTCATTTGGCCCGTTTATATAGGACTCGCGATTTCCAAGCAAAATCGTGAAAACCAAAGAACCAAACAGTCCATTTAACCCGCTAAGTGTTATCTGATCTTCACGTTGGTTTGTACGCTTCTTCTTCATCATAAACTCAAACTTTGTTTAAAATTTTGCGGGTTATTGTTTTAACCTACAGAGCCGCTACAAAATTGGTTAAAATGTTGTTTTTGGTCCATATCATCCCCTGAACATTTCACGATCATCAGCAAAAACTAATCATTTCTATTCTGGCCCGAACCCAACCTCCTTAAAAAATTCGTTACGATCGGTCCATTATTGCGGCCTTAAGCTTGTTTACAATTTTTAATGGACGGACACACATCGCTAAATCGCTTTATCTCGTCGAGATATGAATTTTGGCATACCAAATAAGGGGTCTAGGACGAATATTTCGTGGTGTTACATAAACTTTTGGAGAGACAATATGTAGCATGGGATAAAAATGTGGTTCTCTACACAGGGTGTTTTTTTAAGCTAGATAGAACTTTAAATTGTAAAAAGTAACACAAAAAATTTAATTTTGATGAAACTTTTTTTTATTTGTTTCAGTATACTCTGACAAATCATCATGAATAGACTCACGCTTTAACAACGCTACGAAATTATCCAAATTTACTTTGAAAATCAGTCGTCGATTCGCGCAACTTATAGACGACTTCGTCATTTGTATGGCGTACATAATCGTCCATCTGAACAAGCCATTCGTTGGCTTAACGGGTTTGTTAATAAGCAAAATTGCCGCATATGGAGTGAGACCAATTCACAAGAGACCCTACAGACTCCATTACATCCAGAAAAATGCACCGTATGGTGCGGTTTTCACGCTGGTGGCATCATCGGACCTTATTTCTTCGTTACGGTCAATGGAGATCGTTACCGCACCATGATCAATGATTTTTTGTTTGAAAATATGGATGACATTGATCCGGAGGAGATGTGGTTTCAACAGGATGGCGCTACGTGCCATACGGCGAACGCAACCATCGACTTATTGAAATCAAAATTTGGCGATAAGTTGATTTCGAGAAGTGGACCTGTCAATTGGCCTCCAAGGTCGTGCGATTTGACACCTCTCGATTATTTCCTGTGGGGCTACGTGAAGTCACTGGTTTATGCTGATAAACCAGCAACAATTGATGCCTTGGAGGCCAGCATTGTTCGTGTTATTCGTGACATACGGCCAGCAGTGCTCGAAAAAGTGGCCAAAAATTGGATGTCCAGAATGCACTTCGTCAAGAACAGCCGCGGTGCCCATATGCCCGAAATCATTTTCAAATGTTAATGTCACGTATTGATCTTTCGAATAAAAACAAAATTTTGATTACAATTTAAATTGGATATTTTTGCTATTTTTACCATTAAGAACCGTTCATAGACATTTCGCACATTCCAGAAAGTTGTTTATTGAAGCCTTTGCTACACTATTGTGGTTGATGGTTTTCTTGAATTTTGAACGGTTTAATATCTATGCAGCAGAATCCTAGAAAAGAGGATAAAAATACCAATTGTTTTGCTATTTTGACCATTAAGATCCATTTCTACAGAGTTCGTATATTCTAGAAAGATGTTTATTGAGATCCGAGGAACATTTTTGTAGTTGATTGTTTTCTTCAAATTTGATCGGTTTGAAAGCTGTATAACAAAACTTGAGAAAAATTTTAAAAGAAATGTGACCATGGCGATTTTGACCTTGCAGATGAAGCTTGACGGGTTATATGTGTTTACAATTTTTGTTCTTTAAGACAAGAGCTACAACTTTGCCTCTGAGATAAATTCAAATTTCCTAACGGTTTGGAAGATATAGTCCTGACTAAATGACTTTTTTTACATCAAAGCCTCAAACCCTTGGAGGCCTATAACCGCGAAAGTTGATGAGATAGGGAAAAACGGCGAGACACGTGTCTTCTCATTTTTGGTGTTGTATCACACTGCGGTGTCAGAATATGGTTAATAATTTTCGTGTTGCATAGTGTTATTATCATAAATTTTGTTTTGAGGGTATTTATTTTTAGCCCATACAACTCGCTACTTGATGTTAGTCTATCAACAAGATTTTGTTGACCTGATATGCTGTCGGATATTAATGTAGTATCATCAGCATATCTGATATTATTTACGTAATTGTTGTTTATCAATATACCTTCTTGAATGCCATCTACTGCTTCGTGAAACATTTTTTTGGAGTAAATGTTGCTACATCTTCAGTTAAATCTCCATTTATGTTGACTTGGGCAGTCTGGTGCCAGTACAAGCTTTTAATACATCTTATCTCTTTCTCATCGATTCCAGTTGCTGTGAGAATTTCCATGAGTTTATCATGCTGCACAGTGTCGAATGCTTTTTCGTAATCTATAAAGCATAAAAATACGTCTTTATGGACATTTCTGCATTTTTGAACGAGTATTTGTATGCAGAATAAAGCCTCACGGGTTCCCTTTCTTTCCTTAAAACCAAATTGAGTTTCTCCCATTTCCTTTTCACATTTCTCATATATTCTCTTCTGGATAATTTTAAGAAAAATTTTAAGATCATGACTCATTAAACTAATGAGACGATAGTCATTGCTTTTTTTGGCATGGGGTTTTTTTGGTATTGTTATGAAGGTGGATTTTAGCCAATTCTGTGGGTATATACCAGTATCGTAGATGTAGTTAAACAGTTTTGTCAGTAGCTCAATGTTGCTGTTATTTAGCATTTTTATACCCTATACCACAATGTGGAAAAGGGTATTATAAGTTTGTTTTGGTAAAAAATCATGTAACACCGCGAAATATTCGTCGGAGACCCCCAATGTGGTATACCAATCTTCATATCTCGACGAGATAAAGCGATTTTGAGATGTGTGTCTGTCCGTCCGTCCGTCCGTCCGTCTGTCCATTATAAATTGTAAACACGCTCCAGGCCGCAATTATGGACCGATCGTCACGAAATTTTGTATGGAGGTCGGGTTCAGATAAGAATAGATCCCTATTCTTATTGGTGATGATCGAGAATTATTAAGCGGGTGAAATGGACCAAAAACTAAATTTTTATCCGATTTTGTAGCGGCTCTGTATGTCGCAATTATAGTCCGATCGCCTCGAAATTTTAAATAATGTAAGATTATATGACAAAGAAGAAGCTTGCAATTTGAGATGGTGATCGGATGATATTTAGAGGGTTAAATGGACCACAACTTTTGTGTGAAAATTGTGAAAATTTTTAATATACCGGTAATATCTTTATTCCTGGACCACACATTCCGCCCATATAAATAATATTTGGAAGGACAACGCTTGCCCTTTCAATTGATGCCAATAATGTTGATTTATGTAGTCAGATAACAGAGTTACAGCCTAATATATCGAGTGTTTTGCTTGTAATGTAATCAAAATCATACTAGAGGTCGCAATTATAGATCAATAGTCACGAAATTTTGCACGAGGTAGGGGCTTAAGTCGAAGAAGATGCCTACAATTTTTGATGATGGCCTGATATTATTTAGCGGGTGCAATGGACCATTACTTTTGTATGCTAAATAAAAACATTTTATTTTTGGTCCATATTTGAATCCCTGGAGGCCATATACCGGCAAAGTCGCCTATATATGAACAATTAACTACCGATCTTTCCTCTGATGAAAATTGCAATAATATGTGTGCTTGGTAACGGACCTACTACCTAAGATATAATGAGTTTTGTGAAGAGAACTACATCTTCCTCCCATGCTACAAATTTCCTCTATCATGACAGACAAATTCCCAGTTCTTACAAATTCCGTGGAACCTGTCCAATTGTTCAAAATTTAAAGATGTAGCAGAAATTGCTAAACAACGCCAATTTTCAAATTTAAGAATATTTCTTAAAATGTACTGTATATAATTGTTCCACAAACATCCCAGTAGGGACAAGGGAGCCTTCTCTCATGTCAATCAGAGCACCCCTATTAATATCAGCTCAATGATATGTCGACAGCGGAATTTTATGCAACACCTATTTTTGTAAAACTTGCATATTTTTGGCTTCTAATTAAATTCCAATCGAAATATATCACATATGCAAAAATATGCGAAATGTATAAATTATGCATATGCAAATATTATTTTTGCATATGGAAAATTTCTGTATTTCACATATTTTCGTGTGCTACATATATTTCAATAATATCTTCTAAAATATTTATGTGTACATTTTTCTGTTTGAAATTCACTTCAGACAAGTCAATAAAATAGAGAAATCTCTAACCAGAGCCACAATCTTCAACATGTCGAAAATTGTGAGCTTTCGTTGTATGGGAGCTATATGAACGCTTAGACCTATACCGACAAATTTCAGATGGAAAGTTGAATACCCCCAATGAAGACTTAATACCAAATTTTAGCCAATTCGGAGGGATATTGAGACCATAACCTTCAAAGTACAGAAAATCGGTAGGTTCTGGTTATGGGAGCTATATGAAGACGTGGACATATAACGACAAATTTCAGGTGGAAAGTTTTTTTTTACCTCCAACGAAGACTGAATACAAAATGTCAGCCACTTCAGTTTGATATTGAGGCCACAACCCTCAAAATACCGGGTATCGGGAGATACGGTTCTATGGGAGCTATATGAAGACCTGGACCTATACCGATCAATTTCAGGTCGAAAATTGTGATGAACGAATACTTAATACAAACTTTCAGCCAATTCGATGGGATACTTAGGGCACAAAGTCTTGCATATGGTTTAGCATATATGTCAAAATATGCAAAAAATTAGGTCCAGTCCGTTCTAAAATTACTTATTGGTGCCACCATAGTACAATTGTTTGCACACCCGCCTTGCACGCTGAAGGTCGGGCGTTTGATTCCCGGCCAGCAAACATCAAATTTCCAACGATGGCAAAATACCCCTCAGTAAAGTTGGCGACATTTTCTGAGTATTTCAACCATGTACTCAACTACAGGTGGTGTTTTAAGACATACCTTTCGGACTCGGCGATAAACAGTAGGCCCCATACTATTGCTGTAATATGAATCGTGGTACACGCCCTGTCCCTTCTGTGATGTTTGTGGAACAATTATTATATTGTTATTTAAACTTAATGTGATAAGGTTGCAGACTCCAAAAATTTATTTCTTACAATGAGCTTATTTGTCCAAAAGAAACTTTGATTTGCTGAAAGCTAACTCGCAGGGTAGTGGTGTAGGGTATCGTATGGTCGGCCCTGTCCGACTATAGCCTTTGCTTACTTGTTAATAATTCAATTGGAATTTCATCAGGCCCTGTAGCTTTTCCATCTCGAAGGGATTTTATTGATGATTCTACTTCATTATTTGTGATGCTGTTTCCTGTCATATAATCTGATGCATTGTTAACGTAGCTTGATCTGTTATCATCCTTAAATAGTGTTTGGATATATTCTTTCCAGATATGTTTCTTTTCTGCAATTTCAAAGACCGGTTCATTGTTGTTATTGAAAAGGATAGATGGATTTGTATTCCTATATTGTCCAGATGCTTCTTTCAATTTCTTATGCAGGTTGAAATCGTCATGTAGGCTCATAAGTCTTTCAATTTCCTGACATTGAGTATTTAGGTGATTATTTTTAGCATTACGTATATCCCTTTGAATTTCTCTATTTAGTTCCCAGTATTTTTTCATAGGATTCCGCTGTCTACTAATAATGCAAGCTAATGCTGATGGTCTCTATATGTATGTATGTATGTACGTACATATGGTACACATTGTTCTGCTTTACAAGATACATAATTCATTAGGAAAAATCAATTAGAAGAAACGTTTAAAAAACAATAATTATACAATTAAATAAAAGAAACTAATTTAAAAAATAAAAAAATAATTTCAAAATAAAACAAAAAATTTATACTTTTTTTACTTTTTGTTTATTTCGTGTTGCACAATTCCAGATCTTTCTACAAAACCTACTGAACCGATTTTCCTGATATTGTAAGAGAATGTAGCCCCCTGTGGAAAAGGGTGCATTTATTGTTGAATATTTAAAACAATTGAATATCAACGAGAAATGGGATTGCTCAGGAGAAATTAGAAGACGCATAGAAATGGCAAGAGACGCTTTTTATAAATACAAAAAAATTTTGTCAAGTCATGATATTAATCTCACAGCAAAGCGACGATTTATAAAAACGTATGTTTGGTCAGTTCTGCTATATGCCGTTGAGACATGGACTTTAAAATCAGCAGACATAAAAAGATTGGAGGCATTCGAAATCTGGATATATAGGCGTGTACTGAGAATATCATGGACTGATTTCATACCAAATGCCGAAATCCTGAGAAAAATGCACTGCGAGAGGGAGTTGATCGATTTGATAAAGAGAAGGAAGACAGCATACCTAGGACATATTATGAGAAACCCCAAATACAAATTGCTACAAAATATACTACGGACAACTATTGCTGGCAGACCGGAAAGTGGAAGAAAAGAAACGATATGGCTAGACAATATCCAAGCATGGACTGGAATTCGGGATTCTGTAAGACTTCTAAGTGATGCTAAAGACAGGGATGCCTTTGCAGAGATCCTGAAAAACATATGAAATTATAATATCTTAAGCACATAATTAATTTTTGCAATATTGTTTTGGTCGCCTATAATTCGAAAACCGAATTGTCAAATAAAGAAGAAGAAGATTTAAAACAAACATTTGTAATAAACCGATTTAATCTTGTATTTAGGTGCTTCTTTTGGGCTTAAAGTACCGACCACTCCTGTTTTATTATTATTATTTTTCCAAAGCTACTGAACCTAAAATTTTCAGGAACGTCCAGCCCACAGTGGATCCACTTGTATGGAGAAAGTGGCCAAAAATATTTCCCGTGTAAATATGAAGTTAATGTGCTGGTAACAGCTTTGTGATGCTGCGAAGAGTGTTTTAAGAAACCACGAGCGTAACATTCTCCCCCCTTTCCCCTCTGGAGGGGGTATACGGTAAGAATTGTTTTATGCTGTTAATACAAAATTACATGAACCAAGGTCCCGATTATCTTATGATGGGGAAACAAAACAATCTCCAAAACAACATAAAATGCAACCAGTTTAACGGATTAAACAACAACATTTTTGTCTGAAAATTAGTACAATTTTTAATATAGATCTTATAGCGTTCTTCCTGGAAGGCACGTACCGCCAACGTAAGACTAATTTGGAAGAAGATTTCTTCATCTTGTCACTGATGCCAATTATGTTAATGTACGTGGTCAGATAACAGAGTTATACCCTAATATATCCATAGAAACCCTATTCTAGGGCAGCTTTAGTCAGCGACCCACCATTTATAGTCTGGCACTAGATGGCAGCTGATTTTAATACTGAATAATCTTAAACCCATGAACTACTTTGGAAAATTATTCCCGAGGTGGGCACTGGTGGGCATCGTGACTAAAACCTTAGGCCAAATTTAAGTATATGATCGAATTGGCATTACAAAATACACTAAGAAAATATGCAGCTAACTAGGATTCTAATTAAGCTATTACCTCCTTCTTCAAAATCCAATAAATAATGTTTTGCTATACGTATTAGTTTCGCAATTTTTTTAATATATTTACTTGTACTTAAAATATATGTAGGTTGTACTCACAACAAAAAATATCAGTCAAATGTTCCGACTTTTGAAGCTATTCTTAAGACGATAGCGTTCAAATGAAACCACAACTAATATATTTTAAAAAGGTACAGATTTGCCAGATGTTGTACCAAAAATTTTGACATTAATTATTTTTTTTTTTGCCAATGGGTGGATCCACTATGCAATGGTGGTTGTACACCGATCAAATTTTATTTCATCGTGCCCGAAGTCCCGACCACGGTCACGTTTTAATTATGTTATATTACGAAAACTAACAAACCGATTTCCATGAAATTTTGTGAAATGCACCGTGGTAAATGTAGGCACGAATTTCGAAAGTGGCACGCTATCTCCCCTACTATGAAAAACGTTATATTTATAAATTTCCTTCAATGGTGAGGTTCAACGGACCATTATCCATGCAAAACTAAAAACATAGTTCGACTTTACCATTTTTTAATATTTATAAATAGATCGTTTTAGGACAAAGATGGGAGACATGGACGATAATAAATCTTAACAACATCAATGGGCGAAAAAGTCCGTAAGAGAAAAGAAAGGTTACATACAAAATCTGTTGATAAATTTAAAATCTTCAATAAATAACTAGGTTTGAAGAAATGATGTAGAAAATACTTATTTTGGAATTGTAAAGCATAAAGTTATTAAAATCAATACGACCGACAGGCCAGCATCGCGGACCCGAGTCTGCTATTTATTAAATATAATTGTACTCCCCACTTGACATATTCTACTTCTACAAGGAATAAGCCTTGACATTGCCTGGTAGCTTAGTACTACCATAAGAGAAAACTGATTATTCCATTTACTTACCTTTAGTTTCCCTTCTAATGAAAATATAAAGACACAATTATTGATACATAGATTTGTTTTTGTTATCATTTTATTTCACATCATATTCCAGATAATAGCATCGGATATTTTTAATTCTTCAGTTTATTACAAGTTTTTGTTTTCTTTAAAATCGACACCACGTTTTCGTTATTTAATAATACATCCGAATATAATTTTTAGCATTGTTTCGATAGTGAGAATAAACCGATTTATTCGTTTTATCATTCAAAACATTGAAATGCTTAAATAGTCTAAATACAATGTCAATATGTCTTGATTTAGGTTTTATTTTTTATTATTATTTAATTTTGGATTTGTTATTATTTAAAGTAAATTCTAAAGTAAATTACTATGTTTTAATATTGACTAGATTTTGTTTGCTTTTTTTTAATATTTTATATTGATAATTATTTACGATTTTAAAATTCGTTTTTTTTTTGTTTTCTTATATACAAATTAAAATATTAAAATTAGTTTTTTTTTAATGGTATCGTCTTATCTTTGGCTACATTTAAATGACATTTATTTTAATTTTTTTCTTATTTTTTTTCTTTTGGTTTATATCAATTTTTAATTTATTTTTATTTATAAAAAATTATTTAACAAAAATGTATAATTGCACATTAATTCACATAAAGGAAAAAATATATTGCATTTTCTTGCATCGGCTATTTACAGTACATATTTACAATTACAAAAGTAGGGTTCCACACATGGACGTACGAAGAAGGGAGGAAATTCCATGATCTTAAAATTTTTGGTTTGCAAAATTTCACAATTTGATCTTATCGTCCCCAAAAAGTTTCCTATATTATTTTTCTTTGATACATCAGTGGACCCACAAATCTCCCACAAATGTTTCTAAGTATTTATTTGTTGGTCTACGAATTACAAAATGTGGTACTTCAATTTTCCAAAAAATATTCAAATTGGACATTTCAAGGTTGACAAATATAATTTTTTGGAGAAAGTCAAAGGACGAATAGGTTTTACTATTTTCTGGTTTTAATAATTTTATCTACGGAATAAAAACGAAGGAATTATAGAGAATTCTATATATTTTGTTAGGAACTTAGATGCGCTCTATAAGTGAAGTTGTCAGATTTTCTTTTCTGGCATTTTGTTATAGGAATTTAATAACACTCAATTAACAATATTACCAATTATTCTTATAAAAATTATTATAATACAAAATAATTTAACTAAAATCTTACAAGGTTTGGTTTAGGACTAGCTGCACTGCAAACATTTTTGTTATATTATTTTACTTAAGACAATTATTTACATATGTATTTACACACGCACCCAAATCTTCACATTCTGATAATATACCACAACATCTGTTTGTTCTTCTTCTTCTCCCACCTTCCTACCAGTGCTTGCTCTCTGTTGCCACACCTGTCGTTGCCGCTGGATCCTCTGAGGGATTCTCGTAACACTATAGCACAGCAGAGCCGCACCAAAGCACCTGACCTCAATATGGCCGCCAAACACTACCGTTATCGCCAGGGTTATGGTGACCACGGTGGGCAGCCAAAGCTGTCAACTGGCGATTAGTGTTGCCATCTTCAATGTTACGCACCGAAGCGCCACAATTGCCAATCAAAGTCAAGTCACCGGGATGTGTTACCCCACCACCAGACATGATGTTATGTTGCTGTCTCACTCCCACATTGCTTATGTGATCCATAACACTTTGCAACTCGCCGTGGACCGTTGAATTGGGCGATGTGTGTGAGGGTAAGGAGTGCGAGTGGAAACCATGTGATTGATTTGCAGCAGTATATAGCTGGCTATACAATAAACTGGCCGGTAAAACAGGATACAGAGAACCATTGCAACCAGCACCCGCAGCCCCACCATGTCCACCACCAACACCCACACCCGTGCCGGTGGCTCCACCATAACCCGCCGGATTTTGACTTTGATTAACTAAATTGGTAAAGTTGGGGTTTGCACCGACCAAGGAATTATTGGCTGAACCGTTGGAGTTACTGTTGGTACCACCATTTGTGGCCGCATTTCCATTGGCACCACCCAAATTGGGGGTATTTGTCGATAAGAGATCTTCCTGTACCGGCGACTCAGCTTGTGATGAATCACTGAGACTGCGAGGCCCGTTTTGACTGGAGTGCACATTGTAATCGTTGTTCGTGTTGTGATAACGTGGCACCAAAATCGAGTTGGCACCCGCCCCAGCTGCTCCATTAACTGTTGATGAGATGGCTGTTTGACCCGTCGAACCCAACAGACTGTGATGAGTCATTTGCCCAGTTGTGGAACCCACCAGACTGCTTAAGTGTTGATCCAAATCTGAAGCTGTCGAATCGGGTAACACTGGAAAGAAAAGAAACAGAAAAATCGATTTTTTAATAAAATAGTTATTTATGTTCTGTTTTTTTCGATTATAAAGAACGATGCCCATAAAGAATTTACCTTAAAATAAACAAATCACAATTTTTAGGATTTCACAAATGTTGATGTTATACTAAGCCTTCACCAATCGATTTGTGGAAGCGGATTCTGCTTCGGGACGAAGTAGAATGGTTGATCCTATGGGAAGTAGCAACTTCCGACTCCAGCTTGGCGTACAGACTTCAAATCTGGTGTGAAGAATCATACATTTTCAGTGATATAAGTAAATAAACCGTATATGTCCCTAAAGCAGGAGTTACTCTCTTCACTGCATTATTTTGGACCACGCCAAATCGTTTATGTGAGATCCCATATGGCACTTATTTTTTTTACTGCACCATAGTCGTATACCTCCCTTGTATTTTCCCATACAATATAAGCAACCAATGGGTTATCCTAACTACGTAATTTAAGTTAAAAGTACTAAAAATACGCAATTTTACAATTTCCGATCTGAGTTTTCTATATTTTTCAAATATACAGTTTGGCAAGTAATTGTTTTCAATATAAGAAAACGAACGCTTTTCATGCATTAATTAGTGAAAAATGACAAAAAAAAAAAAAATTTGATAAAAATGTCGAGTTTTTTGCAAAAATTAGTTAGTCGAATTGTTTAAGACCAGAATAAAAGAATGAATAAAAATTAGCCCACGTACTTCAACTATAATAACCAAAACTAATAATTAACATGTTATACAAGGTGACAAACAAATGTTTTCAAAATGTACTGAAGGTTTCAAAATACCAAATTTTTTCGGTAAATACTTAAAAATCATGAAATTTTATGACTTTTTTTGTTAATAAGGATTAACTACTAACAAGTATCAACAATATTAGGTATATAATATCCCTATTAAGAGGGTTATCATATCGCTCATTTACTCAAAGAGTGACACATTTAAAAAAATCCAGTTTCGAGAAAAAAGAGTTTTTTTTGACTTTGACTGCCTAACTTAAAAATAATATTAAGCAAAAAATAGAATAACCACTTGGACCATATTTAGCAAACAGGTAGCCAGATATCAGTGCTAAATTTCTGTGCATGATCAAGCATGATTTGCAGTGTTTTAGTGCTTCATAAACTCAAAAATCTGTTTTGTTGAATTATGCCAAACTCGTAGTAAATTAGCTGTAACTCGATGAGTTTTAGAGATATCAGCATGAAAATTTGACACAAGATAAAGGAGAAGTCGTAGAAAAAATAGAAATTGCTAACTCAGAAAACGCACTTTTTGAGTTATGCGCGATATGAGTAAATGAGCGATATGATCCAAGGGGGTACCAGATCGTATTACATGTAAACAATACGATTTTGAGATGTGTGTCCGTCCGTCTTTCCGTCCGTCCGTCCGTCTGTCCATTACAAATTGTAAACACGCTACAGGCCGCAATTATGGACCGATCGTCACGAAATTTTATATGGAGGTCGGGTTCAGATCAGAATAGATCCCTATTCTTATTGGTGATGATCGTGAAATATTTAGCGTGTGAAATGGACCAAAAACATAATATTTATCCAATTTTCTAGCGGCTCTGTAGGTCTCAATAATAGTCCGATCCACGCGTAAATTTAAATAAGGTAAGAGTATATCACAAAGGAGAAGCTTGCAATTTGAGATGGCGATCGGATAATATTTAGAGGGTTAAATGGACCAAAACGTTTGTGTGAAAATTTTTAATATACAGCTTATATCTTAATTCCTGGAAGTGACATTCCGGACAAGTGAGATATACTTGAACGTGGAACGCTTGACCTTTCAATTGATGCCAATTATGTTTGTGTGCATGATCAGATAGCAGAGTTACAGCCTAATATATTTCGTTACTTGTTTGTAGTGTAATAATAAACTCGCTAGAAGTCGCAATTATACATCAATAGTCACGAAATTTTGCACCGGGTAAGAGTATAGGTCGAAAAATATGCCTACAATTTTGAATGATGATCTGATATTCTTTAGCGGGTGAAATGGACCATTACTTTTGTATGAAAAATATAAACATTTTATTTTTGGTCAATATTTTAATTCCTTGAGGACATATGGTAACATGGGGCGCCTTCGCCACGTTTTTTTCAAAATGTTCTCATATCGACATCATTTAAGTTTTTCCAAATATTATTTTTGGTAAGAATATTAGCATGTCTTGACTATAAGTTTTGATATATAAATGATTATAATTTTATTTTTAAAATATTATTTTTGAGAATTTACAAAATGTCTAAAAAGTGGCGAAGCCTCCCCACCCATGGGGTAGCTTCGCCATCGTCATTGGACATGTAGCAACGTACTCTAAAACTCGCATTTACCATACTTCCTCCCCAAATATCAACATTATGCATAAAAAGAACATGTTTTCTATTTAATAATCAAAAATGATTCTAAAATTTACAAAAAGAAACATATTCTAGCCGTTAATTGAAGTAGGTACCTTGAATTTAGGCATACAAATGAAATTTTTGCCAAATTAGATAGGTTTAGCACAATATTTAATTTCAACTTCACATTATAGCGTGGTATATCAATAGCATAAACAATTTAAGTTAAACCTGACATATTTCTCACATTAACCCACAACACCCCTATCATGGCGTAGCCGCCCCACCCCCTACATAGTTCATAATATGAATATATTGACATTTATAATTACTTTTATCATGCAAATTATTTGGATTTATATTCTTCAGTAGTTGTCTATTAACGGTATAAAATATAATTTTGATATCACAAAAGGTATACAAGATATCACAAAATATACCTACCATGAATATTTTTCTCAATACCCCAAAAACATGAAACTGCGTGCATCAGCAATCATATATTTGATAGAAATGCCAATTTTTGGGAGATGAAAGATCTGCTTTAAACTCACAATTTTCCCTTTAACGGCATTTCTGTAGCAGTTATAATTATCAAGAAAATCGGTGCTGGCGAAGGCGCCCCAGTGGCGAAGCCGCCCCATGTTACCATATATATTTCGCAAAGTAGCCTACATATGGAAAAAATACTGACCTTTTCTCTGATGTAAATTGCAATAAAGGGTTTGCTAGATAACGGCCTACTGCCTAATATATAATATATATAATAACATTTTTATTCCATGCTACGTATTGTCTCTCCAAAAGTTCGTCCTAGACCCCTTATTTGGTATGCCAAAATTCATATCTCGGCGAGATAAAGCGATTTAGCGATGTGTGTCCGTCCATTAAAAATTGTTAACAAGCTTAAGCCGATTGTAATGAATTTTTTAAGGAGGTTGCGTTCGGGCCGGAATAGAAATGATTAGTTTTTGGTGATGATAGTGAAATGTTCAGGGGATGAAATGGACTAAAAACTAAATTTTAACCAATTTTGTAGCGGCTCTGTAGGTCAAAATAATAACCCGCAAAATTTTAAACAAAGTTTGAGCTTATGATGAAGAAGAAGCGTACAAACCAACGTGAAGATCAGATAATACTGAGCGGGTTAAATGGACTGAAACGTGTGAAATTGGTAAAAATTTCAATAACGTAGCGGTTAAACAATGGAAGTAGTAGTACTACATAAGTGGGCTTCAATACATTTTAGTTTGTGTGAACTAAATTTTCCTTTCCTGCTACAAAAATGTCTTTGTCATGCTAGATAACTTTTTGGTTTTGGTCATAAGTATTATACATTACATCTCTGATATTTGATAATTAAATTTTCACAATCATTGAAAAGAAGTTCCGTGGAGAGCGATTGTCCAGGGATAGTGGTATAGGGTATCCCATTGTCGGCTCCGTCCGACTATAGACTTTTCTTACTTGTTTATGTATGCATTTATGCTGGTCTTTAACAATTCGACTAATTCGTGCAAAAAAACCCGACATTTTTATCACAACTTTTTGTAATTTTTCACTAATTAATGCATAAAAAGTGTTCGTTTTCTTAGATTGAAAACAATTACTTGCCAAACTGTATATTCACCACAAATTTTCAAAAGCTGTTTAAATGGAGCGCTCCGTATGAATTCATAACGAAAACCCATCAATAAAATATTTATAGTATCACAACGACAATCTGGATAAAATTTGTAAAATATAGCCCTAAACCCTATATCAAAAACAATTGCTGCTCAGAATGTTATTTGTTATGGTTACAGATTTCTTTTGTTCTGAGACTCGTAGTGAAATTTGATTTGGAACATTTCTTCTTTTTACCATATCCCCAAAAACTTAAAGATTTTGTTAGATTTTGATCCAGTATGGAATTATGTAAAATTAACAGTTCAAAATTAAAAAAATAATTTCATTCTAAAATATATAAATTTGTAATCAATAAAAGACAAGTTTTTTGAGCTTGAGGTCTGTTTTGTTGTTGTTTTTATTTTCTTTCCAATATTTCGCAATTCACTGAATCTACAAACATAAATTGATATTTAAAATTATTTTCACAGCATAGTTTTCGATTGCATTATTGAGCAAAAAACAAAACAATACCAACAAAGATTATAACACAGAAATAGGCTTACAAGTAAATTGAGTGTCAAATTAACTTAAAACTATGATAGACTTCACCATCATCGTCGAATGTAAATATTGCACTGAGTTTACTTATTGCACTTCTTCTTCTGTGTTAAGTGACGGTAGCAGAAAGGCGAAATATTGGAAAGAAAATAAAAACAACAACAAAACAGACCTCAAGCTCAAAAAACTTGTCTTTTATTGTCAAATAGAAAGGTCGAAGAAATCAACAAAAATCTAAATTTGTAATCTAATTTTCTTAAGAAAATAGTATACCTAGATGTATTGTATATTCTGAAACTCATAGTGAAATGTTTCTTCTATTGATACTTTTCACCTAGAACCAAGTTTTATATTACTTTCATGTAACTCGAAAAAAGAAGGAAAAAATTTAATAAAAAAAAATTGGGAAATGTTTTTTCAGCAAGATTGGTACTGATATCTTCATGATATATAAAATAAATAGAAATTCCATTTCTTTAGTGACTCATAGTGAAATTTGACGAAGAATATTTTTGTCTCTGACGTCATCTCTCTAAAGTTTTGTGGGACAATTTTGAATAAACTCAGACTTAAACTCAGACTTAACCCTAAAACGTGTATTTAATTTTTAGAGATTCCTGGCTACTAGATAAGATTTACAGATTTGGTGTATTCTGAGACCTATAGTAAAATTTTATGGAGAATAATTTTGTAGAATATTTGGTTTTGATATGATCACATTTTAAAAGAGTTTTTGAATGATTTTCGATAAAAGGACCAAAAAGACCCCTCTGATGAACTGCACGCGGGTTAAGTTTTTTGACAAAATATTCACCACATCCTCCTTTGTAAAGTTGCCAAAGACACTAGGTACGTAAAATAGAAGGATTCCAAGATTTCTTACTTCGAATATTTCGAAAAAAACTAGAAATGGGCGGAACTTGCCCCGCCTACTTTGGTTACTTTCCGATGTAAATTTTAAAAACGCCGATACACGTGCCTCGTATTTTTAGCTCTACTTTCTTAATATACTCAGTTTTAATTGTAATTTTTTTGTTCTCGTACAGTTTTTTTTTTTGTTGGTAGATTTTTGGAGAATAAAGATAAATTTTTTCGTTAAACTCGATATTTTGACTGTGAGCTGTCAATCACAATTTCTTTAAACTGATTTTTTAAAATTCTGTTTTGCTAAAATACAAGCTTATTAGGTACTTAAAATGCCCAGAAACACATTCGAAGATCGGCCATTTACCACAGAACTGTACAATATTTTTCAAAAAAAAAAAAAAAAAAAAATCCAAAAGTACTTGTAGTATAAGATGTGCTATTTAAAATGAAAGAACGAACTAATTAAAAACAATTCATGAAAAATGTGTTTTTTGATCTGCACCGCTAGGGATAACCCCCTTAAACACGTGAAAAGTTAGGTTTAATAACGTGACCGCTGCATTGCAAACCGCCCCTCTGATATTACTTCCAGTATCAATACAAAACTACCATATCAGTGCATAATCCTAACTTCATGCATAATTACAACTCCATTCATACATTATTTAAACATCAGTTTATTTCCTGGTTGTCTCGCCTTACAAATAATTCTCATTCACTCCGTAAACCCAGATGGATAAGATGTTTAGTTTTCGTCGCTGATTTTGTCGAGTGCTGGCGTTAACCGACGTCAAGGAGAAGACGTGTGGCATTGTCCGCAGTCCTATTCGACCGAAGACTATATCAGCCATCGACCTTCGTTCGCTCCTGTCGATTCGTTCGCTCCTGCCGATTCGTTCGCTCCTGTCGATTCGTTCGCTCTCTGCGATTCGTTCGCTCTGTTGTCTAACTATACCCGACTCTTTTCTTTACAGAGCAGCAATTGGAACCGAACCGAACTCAACAGCCGAAGACTACCGAGCCGAACTCCACAGCCGAAGACTACCGAGCCGATAGCAATCCGAATAACACCGAGCCGTGCGATACCACAACATCGGAAACTGCCGACCCGAGTATTGCCGAGTGAGGACCGCCTATCAGAGGATTGCCGATCTCACGGTTGCCGAGCCAAGTGTTATCGACGGACTGTCGACGGCCAACCCCATCAGGTATTAGCCGATTATCGCCTATTTGCTACCGACCAATTCGAAGCTGTTTCAACTTCCAACTTTACCAACATATATTACAACATCAGCTAATCTCCATACTGTCAGAATCGTATGCTTACGAAGTAATATAAATAAAACACTGAAGCACACTTCCATCGTGCCTCATTTACTTAAGGTTTGTGGGTCCTTGAGTCGACCCTTGTAGCGGCTGAGCTAACCTCAGCCTCCGATAAAACCACTCGTTATAGTTTTTGTGATGAAAATCGTTGCGAATATCCTTATTTTTTTCGTGGCCAATCAAAAGTGAATAGTTTTGTGAGGTTAAACAGTCAAATGCGAAAAAATTGGTACGATTTATACGAAATTACGAATTATCGAGGGGACCAGAATGACATTTTTACAGTGTTTTATTTCACTTTCTTTGCTGTCCGTTTAGTTCCCGTTTAGTAACTGATTTTCCACACCGTTGCAGTTGACCAATCGAACTAAAACTTTGCACAGTTTTCAGATTTGGATGACAATACATGAATTTGAAACCAAAATCAATATGGGTCCATTTTTTCTTATAGCCCCCATATAGTGGTACCAGCCGATTTCAGGTATTTTGAAGATTTTATCTTAACTCCAAATGACAAGTGACAGCCAACACTTGTCATTTGGAGTTCCTAATGGTACAGAAACCTCCCCCAAAAATGTTGGAATAAGGTGAAGGTTTTGATATAGCCCCCATATAGTCGTACCACCCGATTTCAAGTATTTTAAGGATTTTATCTTAATTTTTAGCCCGACTTGGCTGTCACTTGGCGAGTTCCAAATGGTACAGAAACTTCCCCACCAACAATTGTGGACATACATTTAAATGTTGGTATAACCCCTATATAACGGTACCACCCGATTTCAGGTATTTTAAAGTTTTTATCTAAATTGTCGGCCTAAAGTGGCTGTAATTTGGTTATGTGGTTCCAAGTGGTCAAAAAAATGCAGTGCACATGTACACCACGAACTGTTATTTTTTAATTAAAAACAAACTCGCGTGTCGACAGTGAGCGTTGAACACACAACCCTAGGATTTATAGTCGGACACACACTCACTGTGCCACCGTCCTCATTACTTAGAGAGGAGCAAAGTAGGTTTGCCTTGTAATTTTTTTAAGAAGTATCCCATTACTTTTCAGATTACTTGCAATGGGAAAAGAAGCTTGTTTACATTACTTTGTAATGGGTTACGTAATGAGTAATGGATCCGAATTTTTGCTGGGTACTTATTGAGGCAAAGCGGTAAATTTCTTTCTGGTTTTAAGTGCATTTATAAATAAAAAAATTGTAACTTATTTTTTAGCTATTTTTTAAAGGTACCGGCAGTTTGTTGCGAATTATCGTGAATTACTTTGAAATCTATTCCATCCATTCGAATCAAAATAGACTTTGCTTTCGGAAGGATTGTGCTTTTAAGAAAATACATTCTGACCGTAAATTACCCATAGGGGTCAATTGTTTAACCCCAATGTACTTCCAAATTTCTAGTATTTTGAAGTGCACTTGTAAGTTTTGTATAAAAATTGTCTGTAAATTAACATCCTTTGAGGCACATTACACATACCCTTTATTTCTAATACAATTTTTTTATTTCTTTCTGCCAACAGATTTCTTTGACGCAATTTTCACTTTTAAAAATATTTGATTTTCGTGGTGAAGTTTACATAATGTTCCTACCGCCTTTTTAGATTTTTTCGTTTCTACTTACTTGGCACACAGTCCCGATTCGAAGCTCCACTAAAATCTTGATTATTCGCCTGCTCATTTGATGAACACGAGAAACCCAATGCTGGATTGTTGAATTGCGCCGATGTTGGTGTTGTGCACGATGACAATCCACTGCTGGCCAAATATGGTGAGTAGGCGGTGGCCGATCCATAACCCCAATGTGTGTTGCTGGCACCTGTAAGACAAAACGAAAATGAGATACATATGTTAAAGAATCGGTAGGGTTTTTGGCGAAAAATCTGTTAGTGCAGCATGTAATTTGAAGTAACAGTAAACATGCAAGCAACTTCAAATATCCCCTTTTTTAATACAGATCCTGACTACAAAAAAACAATTCGGATTTCCTTGGTTAAGTTACCTTTAGATTTTATGGGCACTTCTAAAATACTTGAATAATTTATATGATTAATTAGAGTTGTATCTCAGATACTAACGATCTAAGAAACACATATCCGTAATAAAAGCTGAAATCGAAAAGATAGGAAATGTTGCGAATTTTTATTATATGAAATAGTCTAGAAGAAGAAGGGAGACTTCTCTATTGTAACTCACTTACATGAGAGATATTTTTACAATCGTCGAAAATCTGATGTTGCCAGTTGCCAGATATTATGTGCGCAAGGCGAGTGTGCATACAATGCATCACGGTGGTCTATTGGACCATGAAAATATATGTAGATATATTGAAGTATTTTGGACTCGTTGTGAAAAATTTCAAAATTCTCAACCTAATTTGTGAATAACATAACGACCATCGTTAGCAACCAGAATGTGTACACACATAAATACATAAATATATCTATTTGTAAGTATGGTTCACATAATGCATGAATAACTTCATGCCACTACCATAAATATATAAAAATTAAAATTATACGAACGTGCCGCCATCTAATTTATTAAATGCATATTTTCCAACAATGGCAACGATAACAACAACAACAACGAAAATGGCCAATAAATTTTGACGATGTGTGGTGAAGCAAAGCAGAAATACAAAAAAGCGAAGCTTGGTGTACAAATTATTTGCATAAAGTCAATAACAAAGTTAGAATCGTTAGATTGACCCCTAACCCGCCTAATATAGAAACCATAACAAACACTTACAAATAGCTCACATACACGCCAACACATACAATGCATGTATGTACGTATGTGTTTTGATTGTTGTATTTATAACATGAACGTTGCAGGACGACGTTGGTCGTCAATAAAATAAATGTGGGCTGCTAATTATGCCAATATGGTGGACATGGTAAATTGCATGTTTGTGTGTGTATGCATGTGTGCGTGTGTGTTCATGGCTGCTTATTTGTATTTTTGTGTAATTTTAGTGTAAATGAATGACAACCATTATGCGGGTTTTTGGCTACTGATTGGATGCAGAATGGACCCCATAACAACAAACAAAACAATAAAAACACCAAAGCTCCTCTTTCCTCCTCCCTTTGCTTTTAACATTAACAAATTCATGGCCTAACATTACAAAGTGTAGCAGCAAAATGTTGATTTTTTGCAACGCATTTTTGTTGGCCATCTATGCAAAATAAACATGGCTTAAATGTTGTTCTCCGGCCCATAACTATGACTGCATTGTGTTCCATGGAATTTTATCCTTTTTGTTGAGAAACAAAAAAAAAAACATTTGGTACGACAACTAATTGGTCGTTTGGCCGGTTGGTGGGTATGATGGTGTTGATTGTTTGTCATGTAGTTGGAGCAAAGAATTCCATTGTCCGTTGGCTGGTGGATTTGATGTTTAAACAGCGTAAAATCATTTGTTTATTTTAAAGTTGATTTTAGTTTTTTTTTCAGTTTGATAATATATTATTTTATGTTGGGAGAAAATGTGTAATAATATCTGTAACTAGTTAACGACAGTGTATATCGATGTCGTACGAAGCACGGGCTGTATAGGCTGTAGAACAACATCAGTACAGTAAAACGTACAACGATTGCGTTGGCTAAGCAATGCCATAAGATTGAGCGATGATACACCTGCTATCTTGGGGTAATTAGTGGTCGGAATTAGGACACAGTCGACTTATATGTCCAGGTGGAGCCTCAATCTTCCAGGTAGTGAACACGCGGCAGTAGATTTAGCAGCGTATATTTGCATATTCTTCATATGGAAGAACTGCCACAAGTCAGATATGTACTATGCAAACATATACACCTAGATTTTGCAATAATTCGCATACATTATGATGTTTATTTCCAATGAAGGGTGTGGAGTTACACAAAGTTGGGGTTTAAACAGCTCCGGAATATCACCCTGCTTTTGCGTATCCCCTGTATCTCTCTGAATTCCACAAACGGCTGGCAACCACAGAGTAAGGAGTGCAAATTTCCGAAGAACCTCCGTCCACCCTCTCCGAACGTTGAAACAAAACCTTCTGTGGACCTTCGACCAACCTCCTTCGAACTTCGGAACAAACTCCTCGGGACCTCCGACCACTCTCTTCAGAACTTCGGAACTAAACCTCTTCTGGAGCTCCGACCACCCTCGGTACCTCCCCCACAAAAGTTCGAAAATGTTCGGAAAATTTGTGCACAGGATAGCTCTGGAAGGGAGTAACCGATTTGGTCCATACTTTGCACATCGTGAAAAATCTACCAGACTTAGATGAGGTTGCAATATGGACTCAATCGGTCCACTCTTTCGGGTACCTTCCACACAAAATTTCGGAAAAAGTTAGTTTAGGGCCAGCTATCGAATAGCTTTGATTTTTATTGCAGCAACTTGTATTCACAACCCCCCATATGACGGTACAAGTTCCATCAGGGCAAGTCCATACTTCCTGGGAAAATGGTCTGCAAGTTGCAAAAAAAAAAACCTATAACATCGTGTGTAGTGGTTGGAGCGCAAGATAACTCTCGAACGGATCAACCGATTCGGTCCAAAATGTGGCCTTCGTAATATTTTGCTCTAAGTTAGTTTAAGTTCGAAGATAAAGCAAAACGGTCCACTCCTGCATCAACTTGTATTCAGTACCCCCATACGACGGTACGAGTTCCATCAGGGGGAAGTCCATACTTCCTGGGAAA
Organism: Musca autumnalis; assembly: GCF_047663935.1. NCBI lineage: Eukaryota > Metazoa > Arthropoda > Insecta > Diptera > Muscidae > Musca > Musca autumnalis. The sequence goes on along the minus strand of NW_027411866.1, from coordinate 244,478,003 downwards.
ATGGGCTGTAAGTTGCAAAAAAAAACTATGCGTAGTGGTTGGAGCGCAAGATAACTCTCGAACGGATCAACCGATTCGGCCCAAAATGTGGCCTTCGTAATATTTTGGGCAAACTTAGTTTAAGTTCGAAGATAAGCAATATCGGTCCACTCCTTCAGGTACATCCCCCACAAATTTTTAAAAATGTTCGGAAAATTTGTGAGCACGATAACTCTTGAAGGGAGTGACCGATTTGGTTCATACTTTACACATCCTAATATATCTACCAGATAAAGATCAGGTTCGAATATGAGCTATATTTGTCCACTCCTTCGGGTACCTCCCACACAAAATTTTGGATAAGTTCATTTTAAGACCTGCTCTAATCACTTTGATTTATATTGAAGCAACTCCGCTGACTTAATTACAACGGTAAAACTTTTTTCAGGGGCATGTCCATACTTCTTGAGAAAACAGTCCGAAAGGTGTTAGAACCCATATGGCACCATATGTAGTGGCTGGAAAGAACGATAACTCTCGAACTGCTCAACCGATTTGGTCCAATATTTGTCCTATTTTGTCCAAATATGATATCTCACGGTGTTATACAGGTTTACAACTGCCGGTACTTCCCCCCAATATTTAAAAAAATGACACTAAAATGGTATGGATGATATCTCGTCAATGGGACAACCAATTTGCTCATTACTTCCAAAATAAGATCCACATCCGCAACACTTTTGAACTTAAATCCCAATCAACATTTTTGTCGGCAAGTTGATATGTTCACAATAGGCCCCAAAAATCTGAATAGACTAAAAACATACGATCCGTCCGTAGATGAAAGTTTCAATTCACACCGGCTGAGGATATATCTCTGTCGGCAAGGCCGACTCATACTTTTTTACTTGTTTTAACTAAAATCCAATCCAGCAAACTAGACAAGGCGCAAAGAGCTGCCGCGATTCTCATAACTGGAGCCACCAGGAACACACATCAAGCTGCTCTGAACGCAATGCTGAACCTAAGACCTCTGAGCCTCAGCATTAAGTGTCAGGCAACTCGTAGTGCCCTAAGGCCGCATGAACAGAATCTCTGGCGCGGTTGTGCCTATGGGCATGCATGTATCCTGAATGAATCAGGTATCAATGTGAACCAACGCGGAAAACTGAGCGACTATATATCACCAGTCCTGAGATTTGACGATATAGATGTCGTTATACCTAGTAGAGACGACTGGAACCGCAGTAACCCTCCTCTGTACGGTCTAGCTTGTTGTACAGACGGTTCCAAGATGGAGGAAGGTACGGGGGCTGGCGTCTACTATGAAAGGCTATCTCTTGAGTACGCTTACAGGCTAAATAGCAACTGTAGTGTCTTCCAGGCTGAAATCTTCGCGATTTGATGTCGTTATACCTAGTAGAGACGACTGGAACCGCAGTAACCCCCCTCCCGGTCTGGCTTCTTATACAGACGGTTCCAAGATGGAGGAAGGTACGGCGGCTGGCGTCTACTGTGAAAGGCTCTCTCTTGAGTACGCTTACAGGCTAGATAGCAACTGTATTATCTTCCAGGCTGAAATCTTCGCGACTTGGAAGGCAGCGGAATTGATAAAAAGTTTGAATGCAGAAATCTTTGATCCGGTGTCTATCTTTGTGGATAGTCAAGCGGCTCTTAAAGCCATCAAATCCTGCAACATCAGGTCCAATGTCGTCCTCAAGTGTAGAACAGCCTTGGGAACGCTAACTAATGGCTATCGGCTATGCTGGGTAACAGGACACCGCGACTATATGGGTAATGAAAGAGCAGACGAATTAGCTAGACAAGGATCGCAGTCTACAGATCTAGCAATCGCCGACACCCTCAAACCATCCATTTGTCACTTTTCCCAAAGAATTGAAACGTTCTGTGACGAAAGAGCCAGTGAATTATGGCATAATGAACCTAGGTGCATTGTGTCAAGATCCATTTGGCCGTCTCTGCCAGTCAAAAGAACGACATCTCTGTTGAACCTGAGTAAAGCTGAAGTTAGAGTAATGACGGGAGTCATCACTGGACACTGCTACATCAGGGCCTTTACCATAAAATGGGATGAGGATGTTACTGACTACTGCAGACTCTGTGAGGATGAGGAGGAGATAGAGACGATCGAGCACCTCCTGTGTCGGTGTCCAGCCCTGGCTCGTAGGCGGCACACAGTGTCACGACCGTGGCCAAAAATGGTAAAAACTAAATACTTCGTTGAACAAATTTATTGATGGGGAGTGATAGAAAACATATTAATTAAGAAGAATCTGAATTTTGGTACTGATACGTGAAGTAGTTTTTGCTATATGAGGATTTAAATCTGACAATTTTAGTTAAGACGTATTTTTGTGTTTTTTTTTTTTTCTAAAATTAATAAATTATATTATGCGTTAATATTTAAAATTTAAAAGTAATGGTCGCTGCAAAAATGGTTCCTAAGTTCTCTTGTGATGTGATAAAATTGGCTACACTTTTGTTTGCATGTAAATATTAATCATATGGTGTTTACATTTACCCAAACATGTATTACTAGGTTTATTAATTTTCTGAAGCAAATTTTTAATTGAGTGGAGTGGGAAAAAAATTGTATAAAAGTGTATATCGATATTTTTGCTGTATGAGTAGTAAAAAGTGAGTACTTCAAATATAAAAACGTCCCAGCTGCAGAGGTTTGCAGACCAATGTGTCATTTCTCTTTTTCAGCGATCACCTCACTGAGAGGATACCCCCTTTTTTAACAAATCGTTTTGCGGTGTTGGCTATAGCGCGAAAATGAATGAACCAATCATCATATATTTGTGTAGGCTTATTAAGTACATAATAATCTTGCTTTAAAACAAGAGAATTTTAAAAATATCAATTTAAAAAAAAAATGTGAACAGCGAAAATCAAAATTCGATTTTTTACAAAAAAATTTACCGTTTTTTGACCACTAATCGGTCAAAAAAATTTTTTAAAGGGAATTTCTCATATACGTAGACAAGAGTTTGATATATTCAATATGCTCACAAACAATATGAAGAGTAAACACCAAATTTCAGTCATTTCGGCTGGATATTAAGGCCACAACACTCAAAATACCGAAAATGAGGAGGCACGGTTCTATGGGGGCTATAGGAAGACGAGGGCCTGTACTGACATATTTCTGGTGGAAGGTTATAAGTCCCCCAACGGAGACTTAATACCAATTTACAGCCATTTCGGTGTGATAATCATGCTAAAACCTCCAAAATACGGAAAATCGGGAGGTACCGTCCTATGGGGGCTATATGAAGGCGTGGACCTATGCAGACATTTTTCAAGGTGAAGGTATAATGCCCCCTACGAAGACTAAATACCAAATTTCAGCAATTTCGGTGTAATAATAAGGCTAAAATCTTCAAAATACCGATAATCGGGAGGTACCGTTGTATGGGAGCTATATCAAAACGTGGACTTAAGCCCACAACTCTCTGTTGGATTGTTTAATACCTCTGCTGAAGACTAACCACAAAATTTGAATACTTTCGGTTGGTCATTGTGTCTAAAACATTCAAAATACCGAAAATCGGGAGGTACGGTTCTATGGGGGCTATATCAAAACGTGGACCGACCAACCCAATTTTTTGTCCTGAAGATTGTAAGTCAATAATAGGTACGTGTACCAAAATTGATGCACCTACGACAACTCCTTCTATTTTTGGCCACAGTTAATATGAACTCGCGACATTGTGCGGCATAGATTAGTGGGTTTTCACATTGCACCATGTCTAACCTTCTATTCAACTGTGGAACCTGCTGTAATCTACAACATCATCAGAAATCTGAAATGACTGGGACAGCGCAATCTGAACACGTGAACCGTATTTCAAATATTCTACCAACCATCACCATCCAAACTTCTTAATTAAAACTAGTTTTTCCCTTCTAAAATTTTCTACCTAATCAATTCTTCTTCTTTATACTTACTTCTTTTATACTTTCATAGTTTCTTCCCGGATGATCACAATGGACCGGAAGGTCTCCGAGTGACGCAGTCACAAATTAGTGGCTGCACATCCCCAAACCTAACCTAACTAAAATCCATATCTTTGCTGGGATTCAAAGCATCATGCTTTGCCATGGTGCATTTCCGGCATGATTCCATATATACAAACATATAAATATATTACAAGCACAACAATGTCCAAACATAACCTGGATAAATATCATATTTTGTGTAAATTTTTATATATTTGCTAACATCAACATAACAAACACACACACAGGAGAACAACAGGAATCCCATATATATACTATATATACTACAATCCCATACTCGTACTATCAGCTTCATGAGTCCATGGCAGATTCATGGAAATACAACATCCATAATAAATGAACGAATATTTCGAATAATTTTTTTTCGCTTACACACATACTGGCATTCTATGTAAGTGAATGAGCAATCTCTCGTCACACACATATGTACATACATACAAATTAGGCTTAATTAATAGACCATTCGGAAATTATTAATTAGTTTTTATAGGCGCGTGGTACCAGTTTAAATGGTGAATATTGATTTTGTGGTGGCTTTATTAATGCTATTGGCTTAAACATTTTCTACCTCCTTTAATTATGTGGCTTTTTGTGGATGTTACCAACCAATAACACAAAACTCTGATGCCCGTCAGTGTTTGTATGTAATCGTATGTTTGTACAATGTGAGTAAGGTCTGGCATTGTGGCGACTAAATATTAGGGAAAACGGGGTTTTGTTGTCAATGTTTACTTTTGTAAGGATGATCGGTGTGAAGCCACCATAGTTTGTTAAATATTTGGGATATTTTGTTGTTTCTGTTGTCATTGGTAGGAATAAATAAAATAAAGTACAAAAAGGACAGGAATAGTTTTGGAAAATATAAGTATTAAGCTGATGAATATAATTAAGGATCTTTAGGGCCAGGTAGCTTTAGATTTGAATTGTAAATGGTTTATAGCTGAGTGTAGCAGACTTCGTTGTTGTAATATAAATAGGTAGAATCTCGAAAGTCTCACATTGAAACGGAACTGGGCAGTCTTAACAAATATTTTTTTTGGATTTATCAAAGATAAAAGAGGAACAAGCGAACCACCGTTTTATGCGAATCATTTTAATTTTTCAATCATAATCCTAATTATCGAGAATCCTCTGTATATTTGTATATTGTTGCCATTTATAATTTTATAAAATTAATAAAATATTTGTTCTGTTTCCCCGAATGCAATTTACAATTTGTTGTCAATGTGCATGTGTGTTTTGTTTGTTGTTTACCTGCTTGTGTGTGAGTTAGTTAGCCAGCCAACCAGCCATAGCTAGTAGGGATTAATTAATGTAATTATGTACGTATGTGTGCATATTTTTATTTGTTTTTATACATACAATATTCCATTGATACACGCGCTTGTAGCCGGTAATTAAGTCATGCGGTTTTAGCTTAATAAAATATTTAAATAAATAATTTATAAATATCAATTTTGATTTTTCACATTTAAATGTATGAATTAAATGTCACGCTAAAGGTGGGCACTGTTCTTCTGAATAGAATTGTAATATTCATATTCGCATAATTGCAAATTGAATTAAGTTATTATATGACAAAGTATAATCAAATTTGTACACAATTTGTGTGTCCTTGTTTGGTTGTTAAATGCGAATTTTGGTGAGAGTTGTTTCAGAAAACAATTGGAAGATATGTACGAACGGCTAGTAAAGTAGATAATGAAAACATTGAAGAAACCTGTATTGACAGGCTTCAACGTGGCAAAACCAAGAACTTTTCTCGGTTCCTCTGCAATCTCAAGTGGACACTGACCACGCCTTGGTGTCACCTGGAAGCAACAACACCTAAGGGTATTATAGCTGTCATGATATAAAGCACGAGTTTGATCGCGGGTTCGCCGTTAGTCGGAGGTTAAGACATCTCTAGTGCGATTCTCTAACTCATTTTTAAATTAGCAAACGCTTTATACGCATAACTCAAATAAAAGTTGACTGCACTTTTGCTATAATAGAACTATACGACTACTTTTTTTGGTCGTAGATATCGTAAATTACCGAAATCAGAAGTGTTTTTATTTTAGCGATTTTTGTCCGTAACTCAAAAATGAGTTAATCAATCGAACTACTGGTATCAGGATTCGATCCGATGCACAGTGGATCCACTTGTATGGAGAAAGTGGCCAAAAATATTTAGAGTGTAAAAATCAAGCCAATGCGCCGGTTACAGCTTTGTGCTGCTGCGAAGAGTTTTTTAAGAAACCGCGAGCGTAACATTCTCCCCCCTTTCCCCTCTGGAGGGGGTATACGGTAAGATTTGCATTATGCTGTTAATACAAAATTACATAAACAAAGGTCCCGATTATCTTATAATTCAAAAATACGCTTGGAGAAACAAAACAATCTCCAAAACAACATAAAATCCATCCAATTTAGCGGATTAAAAAAGTCAAAATTTTTGTCTGAAAATTGGTATAATTTTTAAAATAGATCTTATAGCGTTCTTTCTGGAAGGCACGTACCGCCAACGTAAGACAAATTTGGAAGAAGATTTCTTCATCTTGCCACTGATGCCAATTATGTTAATGTACGTGGTCAGATAACAGAGTTATACGCTAATATATCCATAGAAACACTATTCTAGGGCAGCTTTAGTCAGCGACCCACCATTTATAGTCTGGCACTAGATGGCAGCTGATTTTAATACTGAATCTTAAACCGATGACCTACTTTGGAAAATTGTTCCCGAGGTGGGCAATGGTGGGCATCATGACTAAAACCTTAGGTCAAATTTAAGTATATGATCGAATTGGCATTACAAAATACACTAAGAAAATATGCAGATAACTAGAATTCCACAACACGCAAAAACACTATTTTTTTAATGAAAATTAAGCTATTACCTCCACCTTCAAAATCCACTATAATATTTTGCTATTCGTGTAAGATTCGCCATATTTTGAATATATTTACTTCCACTTATAATATATGTTGTACTCACAACAAAAAATAGTAGTCACATGTTCCGACTCTTGAAGCTCTTCTTAAGAAGATCGCGTTCGAATGAAACAAAACTAATATGGGTGGATCCACTGTGCGATGGATAAATGACTTCCTACAATTCAAATAGAAGCTAAATAGTTTAACATCAGCTCTTTCTGTGCCCATACGATCGCCCATGACTTTAAAATTATTATAGGCGATTCGAAAGCGAAAATTGGAAAGGAGAAGGGCCAACAATCGGGTCATTCAGTCTCTACAATGAAACATCTGACAACCGAATGAGGTTTATATACATCGCAGCGACAAAAAGCGAGTTAGTTGGCAGCACTGGATTTAAGTAACTATGGACGCGTTAAATTAAACAAAAAGAAATTAACTGGATCATCTGATTGAGCGTGATAGATATACGATCTATCCGATTAACTACCTTGTTGCAGTAAAGTTTTGTACCCCATTAAAAGTAGAGAATAAAGTACGAACAGATACAAGAGGGAAGTTTCATATCGAAAAACAACAGATGGTCACAGCATATTCTACTCAACTGGTGCAATTACCTAAGAAAATCTCGTTCCTATAACATATTAGCGCAGCGGCAAACCACTGACCACTTTATGCAAACAGCCGCAAAATTCATACTTGGTTACCAGAGATCCCTTCCAAGGATCCTGGGAGTTTTGTGCTGTTACAGAAGAAACGAATACGGAATAGAAGGATTACCTCTCAATCAGTAGCAACGCGTAGTGTACGAGAGATATATCGGTAGAAAACAGGAAAAATATAGAAATACAAAGCGGGTGTGTGATTCTACCAAAGAGTGCAACAGCAAATCGATGGATTTGTTACATCGCTCGGATTGCAAAAAATGTTTGTCAGAACTGTTGGTATTCAAAATTAACGAAGACTCTGACAATCGCAAACATCCCAAATCCTGCATAAGACACAAGAGATGCACGTCGACTGACTTACTTAGCTGGCCCATTACAGAACATTTGTTCCATAGGCCGAACTAAGAAAAGATCTCCATTACTCTCTATTTGTTGCTTCGCACTCTGGAATACCGCGCCTTTTCATCTCTTCATCCACTTGTTTGCGCCATCTATTCCTTGGCCTGCCAATTCTGCGTGCACCGCCAAGCGCTTCGTATTTATACGCCTTTTTAGCGGGTTCATCTTCGCTCATTCTTATGATATGGCCTAGCCAATGCAATCGCTGCATCTCGATACGTTTATCTATATTGATATTCACCGTCAACGCAGATTGGTCCATAGATGTTTCGAAGAATTTTTCTCTCAAACACATCAAGCACTGCCGTGTCTGCTTGCGCAAGTACCCAGCCTTCGGAGCCATACATCAGCACGGGTAGTATCAGTGTTTTATAGAGCGATATTTTTGTTTGACGAGATGTGGCTTTGTTCTTAAAGTGCTTACTTAAACCAAAGTAGCATCTGTTGGCCAATACAATTCATCTTTTTATTTCACAACTGATGTCTTTTGCTGTGTTTACGGAGGTGCCGAGGTAGACGAAGTCTTTTACTACCTCAAAATTATAGGAACCAACTTCCACAGTTGGTCCGAGCTCAATGGACGCATTGCGCGACGACACCATTAACTTGGTCTTCTCACCGTTTACCGCCAAACCCACTTTAGCAGATTCTCCTTCGACCTTCATAAAGGTATCGGTTACTTCTTTAAGTGATCGTCCCATGATGTCTATATCAACAGCATAAGCAAGTAACATGTGACTATTGGTGTAGATTGTGCCACTTCTTTTGACGTTTGCCTCTCGTATAACCTTTTTCAGCAGGATGTTGAAGAAATCACATGAAAGGCTGTCTCCTTGCCTGAAACCTCTTTTAGTACAAAACTCTTCGGAGAGGTTCTTTCTTATTTTAACTGAAGATCTTGTGTTAGTTAGAGTCATTTTACAAAGCCGAATGAGCTTTGCAGGAATACCAAATTCAGATATGATTTGGAATACCTTTGGGCTTAGGGGGCTGTCGAGGGCAAAAAGGTGGTAGGTGTCGATCTGCATCGCTTGGGTCTTATCCAGGATTTGCCGCAGGGTAAATATCTGGTCAATGGTGGGCTTGCCAGGTCTTAAGCTCAATTGGTATAAACCAATTATTTTATTAACCATATGCTTTAGTCGTTCACATAATATCCCTGACAATATCTTATAGGCAATAGGTAGAAGACTTATGCCTCTATAGTTAGAGCATACAGTCTTGTCTCTTTTCACTGGATGGGACACAGGATACTCAGGTTCCAATCGTCGGGTACGCGTTCTTCCTGCCAGATGGTGCTAACTAGCTGATACATATACCTTATCAGCGTGTCGCCTCCGTTTTTGAACAGCTCGGCTGGTAAGCCATCGGCTCCTGCTGCCTTCTTTGCTGGGCGGTATTCATTCAATACTACCTTCTGGGATTGGATCTGTGGTATATTCGTCGTCTTCGCTACTATTGGATACCAACAGTTTGGAAAAATGCTCTTTCCATATCCTGCGCACATAGATACTGTTACCAAATGGATTTTGCGGCTGTTTGCATGGAGTGGGCAATGCTTTGCCATTGCGCTGATATGTTATCGGGACGGGAGGTGCTTTCATTAAGCAATTGGGCCAGTTGATTGGAGTATGCTGTGGCTTTGTGTTGTGATTGCAGCTTACCGACGTCTAACTCCTGTGTTGCGTCTGTTCTTACTTTTTTCGCTACGTTTAACCGGGTACATAACTTTGCTGCAAGAAGGTTGTGGTCCGAGTCTATGTTTACTCCTCGGAGCGAACGTGCATCCAACACGCTCGTTGAATGTCTCCCATCTATCACAACGTGTTTAATTTTATTTTATTTAGATCCGGAGACAACCAGGTGCCCTTATGCTTAAATCTGGTACCGCTAACTACCATGTTTTTGCCGCAGCAAAGTATATTCAAAATTAATCGTACCTCCAATTTTCGGTATTTTGAGAGTTTTTCCTATATTCTTTGACTGGATTACCCGTAATCTGACATTAGAGATTCACCGCAGTCGCTAAATTTTCTACAAAAAATAGTAAACATAGGTCCACGTTTAGGTAAAGTCCCCATACAATGCTGCTTTGGCTAGGCCATGTCATGAGAATTGAGGATTATAAGTCCACTAAACATGCTTATAAGAACGGACCGCATGCGGTATATTCAAAATTGAGAACATATAGAGAGGAGTGGAAATACAGTCTTCCTTCGGATTATAGAACAAATATTCTGTAAATGGTCACTAAGAAAGTAAGTCAAACCTTCTTGAAAAAAAAATTTTCAATATGAACCCATGTATCTGGTATAAGCCCAATGGTATCTCCAACGTTCTGACTCTGACTGACTGCATATAAGGCATATACCATTGTCACCTGACAAAATTTTCACTAAAACTAAACCTAAACCTGTCGTAGACATATTTTATTACACACTTCTCAACATCAACACCCTAAAAAATCAACCACCCTAATACATGTGGATGTAGTTCCATTGCTCTTCACCGATGACTCCAACCGAAACAGTCCCGATCTAGCCACAATCACAACGTGGCATATAAACATAGCCCTTAAGTCGGACCACCTCCCGATAAGCATCAACGCCTCCACAGAATCTGAGTTCTCCACATCAGAAGAACGAAATTTCGCCAATTTTGAAAAGGCAGATTGGAACCTTTTCAAGTTAACCACAGAAAACACTACACCCGCTTGTGAAAAAACCATCATTCTAAACGCATGCAAGAGGTGTACTCCGTCGGCACGCATTCCCGACATCAGGCCAAACTTCCCCACCGAAGCCACAAGGCTAGCCAATCAAAGGAACGCTATCAGAGCAACTGATCCAGCTGATCACAGAATACCTGCTCTGAACAAAGAAATTGATAGGCTCGTATCAAACCATAAAAGGGACAAATGGAGGAAACACTTGGATGAATCCGACTTGGGCACCAAAGGACTATGGTCTACCATAAAAAACCTCTTCAATCCAAGGAGAAACGACAAAATAGCAGTTAGTTTGATAGCAACACTCCCAAAAGCCATGGGAAAATTGCCTCCTCCTTTTGTCGTCAATTCGTAGAACACCCCACCGGCAGAAAAAACACGCGCAGGAAGTTGAAACGTCACTTCCAGTCATTAAAGCCAGACACTCCAACCATCCAAATAACCGAAGAAGATGTTGCAAACGCCATCAAAACTGGCAAAAGTTACCTATGCCTCCTAAGCCCCGAAATACAAAACGAGTGCCCAGATTGTGGACAGTCTCCGCACATCACTAGGCATCTTTTCACGTGCTCACAAAAACCCACAACACTGACACCTGAATCGCTCTGGACACATCCAATCCAAGCAACAATATTCCTTGGATTGGATGTGGATATGTAAAATGTCTTATTTCTAACCTTAAATTTTTCTTTCTTTCTTTCTCTTTATTTTCTTTCTTCCCTCGAACATACATTTGTGAAAAACCTGCAGGGGCTACAACAACAATCGAAACAGTTCTCATTCACGTCATGTTATCATTGTTCGTATTTGAAATGTGGCCGTCAGCTACCCGTCAATGTAATCCTGAGTGTGAAGTTGTGTTGATAAATTTTGGAAGGACTATACGTTTTGGCTGTCTTTTAAATACATTGCAGGCAGAGACTTCGGCTTTTTGCTCCATGCGGAGGCTTCGACCTTCTGTTCCAAACAGGGACAATGGTACTTTACACTTACAGAAACGTCGTTTTCCTGTTCGTAGGTGTATCTACTTGTTTGTACGATGGGTATTCATTACAACCGTCCTTAATGAGAATCAGCAGCCGAGTTTCCAAACTTTATCATATCGTCATTCCCGATTATCATCAGCCCGTCCGTCTGTTTGGCTGTCTGGTTAGCTCTCGAAAGGAATAACCAATTTGATCCAAACTTTCTTACAGGAATATATTAAGTTGGGAGATGGTCCAGTAAAAACAGTATCAGTCAGCAGTATTGAAAGTTTTCAGAGTATATTTTTAGGCGTTTGTGGGGCAGGTGTTACAAATAGTAGGTCCTAACATTTCACCTGACAGACCTAGTGAACAAAGAGACCAACCTTCTTCAAAAAATTTCAAAATTGCACTTTTAACTAGTTTTGTGTGGGAGGTACTCCAAATTAAGAAAATTCGAACTAAATATCTCTCAATTCAAGGAATTTAAATATTCCACTACATTCATATGAACACGCATCCATTTATCAATTCTTTTCATAATTATTGCAAATTTTATTCCCTTATCTGATGACGACGATATGATTATAACGATGCACCATATTTAATAAATTTTCTACCACTGATGTTTATGACACATTAATTTAATGACCTTTTGCCGGAAAAAACACGAACATATAACTTAATTTATTACTACAATGTTGTAGTTGTTGCTGCTGTTGTTTTTGTTTATGTCGATGTTATTGTTGCAGTTGGTCATTTTGGCGACATAAAAACACATCAGTTGCATTGCGAACAATCAGCAGCGAAACCAATCTACAACCCGTTCACAACACACAAATGAATGCATTTTTCGCAAAAATAAATAAATGGTTTGAAGGTTATTTATGAATAAATTATTAACATAAATAAAATAAATTATAAATGCCATAAAATGGCACGGAGGGTGGTGTAATAATTGAAGGATAATTTAGTAGATGAACAATTTCCAGGACTGATTTCCCACATTTATTGGTCCATGAAAAAATATTCTTTAAAAAATCCACGTTTATTGTTGTGATGGTCCAGGAAAAAATATTCTTTAAAAAATCCACGTTTATTGTTGTGATGGTCCAGGAAAAAATATTCTTTAAAAAATCCACGTTTATTGTTGTGATGGTCCAGGAAAAAATATTCTTTAAAAAATCCACGTTTATTGTTGTGATGGTCCATGAAAAAATATTCTTTAAAAAATCCACGTTTATTGTTGTGATGGTCCATGAAAAAATATTCTTTAAAAAATCCACGTTTATTGTTGTGATGGTCCATGAAAAAATATTCTTTAAAAAATCCACGTTTATTGTTGTGATGGTCCATGAAAAAATATTCTTTAAAAAATCCACGTTTATTGGTGTGATGGTCCATGAAAAAATATTCTTTAAAAAATCCACGTTTATTGTTGTGATGGTCCATGAAAAAATATTCTTTAAAAAATCCACGTTTATTGTTGTGATGGTCCATGAAAAAATATTCTTTAAAAAATCCACGTTTATTGTTGTGATGGTCCATGAAAAAATATTCTTTAAAAAATCCACGTTTATTGTTTTGATGGTCCATGAAAAAATATTCTTTAAAAAATCCACGTTTATTGTTGTGATGGTCCATGGAAAAATTTTCTTTAAAAAATCCACGTTTATTGTTGTGGTGGTCCATGAAAAAATATTCTTTAAAAAATCCACGTTTATTGTTGTGATGGTCCATGGAAAAATATTCTTTAAAAAATCCACGTTTATTGTTGTGGTGGTCCATGAAAAAATATTCTATAAAAAAATCCACGTTTATTGTTGTGGTGGTCCATGAAAAAATATTTTTTAAAAAATCCACGTTTATTGTTGTGATGGTCCATGAAAAAATATTCTATAAAAAATCCACGTTTATTGTTGTGATGGTCCATGAAAAAATATTCTATAAAAAATCCACGTTTATTGTTGTGATGGTCCATGAAAAAATATTCTATAAAAAAATCCACGTTTATTGTTGTGGTGGTCCATGAAAAAATATTCTTTAAAAAATCCACGTTTATTGTTGTGATGGTCCATGAAAAAATATTCTTTAAACAATCCACGTTTATTGTTGTGATGGTCCATGGAAAAATATTCTTTAAAAAATCCACGTTTATTGTTGTGGTGGTCCATGAAAAAATATTCCTTAAACAATCCACGTTTATTGTTGTGATGGTCCATGAAAAAATATTCCTTAAACAATCCACGTTTATTGTTGTGGTGGTCCATGAAAAAATATTCCTTAAACAATCCACGTTTATTGTTGTGATGGTCCATGGAAAAATATTCTTTAAAAAATCCACGTTTATTGTTGTGATGGTCCATGGAAAAATATTCTTTAAAAAATCCACGTTTATTGTTGTGATGGTCCATGGAAAAATATTCTTTAAAAAATCCACGTTTATTGTTGTGGTGGTCCATGAAAAAATATTCCTTAAACAATCCACGTTTATTGTTGTGATGGTCCATGGAAAAATATTCTTTAAAAAATCCACGTTTATTGTTGTGATGGTCCATGGAAAAATATTCTTTAAAAAATCCACGTTTATTGTTGTGATGGTCCATGGAAAAATATTCTTTAAAAAATCCACGTTTATTGTTGTGATGGTCCATGGAAAAATATTCTTTAAAAAATCCACGTTTATTGTCGTGATGGTCCATGGAAAAATATTCTTTAAAAAATCCACGTTTATTGTTGTGATGGTCCATGGAAAAATATTCTTTAAAAAATCCACGTTTATTGTTGTGATGGTCCATGGAAAAATATTCTTTAAAAAATCCACGTTTATTGTTGTGATGGTCCATGGAAAAATATTCTTTAAAAAATCCACGTTTATTGTTGTGATGGTCCATGGAAAAATATTCTTTAAAAAATCCACGTTTATTGTCGTGATGGTCCATGGAAAAATATTCTTTAAAAAATCCACGTTTATTGTTGTGATGGTCCATGAAAAAATATTCTTTAAAAATCCAAGATTATTGTTGTGATGGTCCATGAAACAATATTCTTTAAAAAATCCACGTTTATTGTTGTGATGGTCCATGGAAAAATATTCTTTAAAAAATCCACGTTTATTGTTGTGATGGTCTATGAAAAAATATTCTTTAAAAATCCAAGATTATTGTTGTGATGGTCCATGAAACAATATTCTTTAAAAAATCCACGTTTATTGTTGTGATGGTCCATGAAAAAATATTCTTTAAAAAATCCACGTTTATTATTGTGATGGTCCATGGAAAAATATTCTTTAAAAAATCCACTTTTATTGTTGTGATGGTCCATGGAAAAATATTCTTTAAAAAATCCACGTTTATTGTTGTGATGGTCCATGGAAAAATATTCTTTAAAAAATCCACGTTTATTGTTGTGATGGTCCATGAAAAAATATTCTTTAAAAATCCAAGATTATTGTTGTGATGGTCCATGAAACAATATTCTTTAAAAAATCCACGTTTATTGTTGTGATGGTCCATGAAAAAATATTCTTTAAAAAATCCACGTTTATTGTTGTGATGGTCCATGAAAAAATATTCTTTAAAAATCCAAGATTATTGTTGTGATGGTCCATGAAACAATATTCTTTAAAAAATCCACGTTTATTGTTGTGATGGTCCATGGAAAAATATTCTTTAAAAAATCCACGTTTATTGTTGTGATGGTCCATGAAAAAATATTCTTTAAAAATCCAAGATTATTGTTGTGATGGTCCATGAAACAATATTCTTTAAAAAATCCACGTTTATTGTTGTGATGGTCCATGAAAAAATATTCTTTAAAAAATCCACGTTTATTATTGTGATGGTCCATGGAAAAATATTCTTTAAAAAATCCACTTTTATTGTTGTGATGGTCCATGGAAAAATATTCTTTAAAAAATCCACGTTTATTGTTGTGATGGTCCATGGAAAAATATTCTTTAAAAAATCCACGTTTATTGTTGTGATGGTCCATGAAAAAATATTCTTTAAAAATCCAAGATTATTGTTGTGATGGTCCATGAAACAATATTCTTTAAAAAATCCACGTTTATTGTTGTGATGGTCCATGGAAAAATATTCTTTAAAAAATCCACTTTTATTGTTGTGATGGTCCATGGAAAAATATTCTTTAAAAAATCCACGTTTATTGTTGTGATGGTCCATGGAAAAATATTCTTTAAACAATCCACGTTTATTGTTGTGGTGGTCCATGAAAAAATATTCCTTAAACAATCCACGTTTATTGTTGTGATGGTCCATGAAAAAATATTCTTTAAAAATCCACGTTTATTGTTGTGATGGTCCATGAAAAAATATTCTTTAAAAAATCCACGTTTATTGCTGTGATGGTCCATGAAAAAATATTCTTTAAAAAATCCACGTTTATTGTTGTGATGGTCCATGAAAAAATATTCTTTAAAAAATCCACGTTTATTGTTGTGATGGTCCATGAAAAAATATTCTTTAAAAAATCCACGTTTATTGTTGTGATGGTCCATGAAAAAATATTCTTTAAAAAATCCACGTTTATTGTTGTGATGGTCCATGAAAAAAATATTCTTTAAAAAATCCACGTTTATTGTTGTGATGGTCCATGAAAAAATATTCTTTAAAAAATCCACGTTTATTGTTGTGATGGTCCATGAAAAAATATTCTTTAAAAAATCCACGTTTATTGTTGTGATGGTCCATGAAAAAATATTCTTTAAAAATCCACGTTTATTGTTGTGATGGTCCATGAAAAAATATTCTTTAAAAAATCCACGTTTATTGTTGTGATGGTCCATGAAAAAATATTCTTTAAAAAATCCACGTTTATTGTTGTGATGGTCCATGAAAAAATATTCTTTAAAAAATCCACGTTTATTGTTGTGATGGTCCATGAAAAAATATTCTTTAAAAAATCCACGTTTATTGTTGTGATGGTCCATGAAAAAATATTCTTTAAAAAATCCACGTTTATTGTTGTGATGGTCCATGAAAAAATATTCTTTAAAAAATCCACGTTTATTGTTGTGATGGTCCATGAAAAAATATTCTTTAAAAAATCCACGTTTATTGTTGTGATGGTCCATGAAAAAATATTCTCTAAAAAATCCACGTTTATTGTTGTGATGGTCCATGAAAAAATATTCTTTAAAAAATCCACGTTTATTGTTGTGATGGTCCATGAAAAAATATTCTTTAAAAAATCCACTTTTATTGTTGTGATGGTCCATGAAAAAATATTCTTTAAAAAATCCACGTTTATTGTTGTGATGGTCCATGAAAAAATATTCTTTAAAAAATCCACGTTTATTGTTGTGATGGTCCATGAAAAAATATTCTTTAAAAAATCCACGTTTATTGTTGTGATGGTCCATGAAAAAATATTCTTTAAAAAATCCACGTTTATTGTTGTGATGGTCCATGAAAAAATATTCTTTAAAAAATCAACGTTTATTGTTGTGACGGTCCATGAAAAAATATTCTTTAAAAAATCCACGTTTATTGTTGTGATGGTCCATGAAAAAATATTCTTTAAAAAATCCACGTTTATTGTTGTGATGGTCCATGAAAAAATATTCTTTAAAAAATCCACGTTTATTGTTGTGATGGTCCATGAAAAAATATTCTTTAAAAAATCCACGTTTATTGTTGTGATGGTCCATGAAAAAATATTCTTTAAAAAATCCACGTTTATTGTTGTGATGGTCCATGAAAAAATATTCTTTAAAAAATCCACGTTTATTGTTGTGATGGTCCATGAAAAAATATTCTTTAAAAAATCCACGTTTATTGTTGTGATGGTCCATGAAAAAATATTCTTTAAAAAATCCACGTTTATTGTTGTGATGGTCCATGAAAAAATATTCTTTAAAAAATCCACGTTTATTGTTGTGATGGTCCATGAAAAAATATTCTTTAAAAAATCCACGTTTATTGTTGTGATGGTCCATGAAAAAATATTCTTTAAAAAATCCACGTTTATTGTTGTGATGGAACATGAAAAAATATTCTTTGAAAAATCCAAGTTTGTTTGTCTCGTGGTCTATGAAAAAATATTGTATTCAAAATACAGGTTTGTTGGACTGATGATCGATGAAAAATACTTTTTAAAAATCCACGTTTATTTGGTTTCATGGTCCAAATATTTTTTTTAAATCCACTTTTATTAGCCTAATGGTTGGTATTCAAAAAAATGAGCAAATTTTCAATAAGAATATTATTGGTAAATATTTAAGAGTTTTCAATTGCCGTTACCACTATTCCAGCAATTTTGTCTGTTCGCTTGTATCCTTTAATAAATGTCCTTTTAAAAACTAATAAATACATTTTAAAAACCTCAAAGTGGTAAAAAAATCTGAATATTATAGAAATAAATTCCACCACACACATACATCTAACTCAAATGCTATGTTACTCTCTTCCCTCTCTTTCTGACATTATTAACTTTAATTCTTTTTTCTCAAAACAATGTCAAAACCAAAGTTGAGAAAAAAACCAGCACTGGCAACTAAAAAACCAACCAACAAACTAATCGTTTTTGTGTGGATTTTATGCGGCTTTCTGAGGTTCGATTTGTGGTGTCTGACAGTGGTATTTGATATGGCATTTTTGTCCAGATTTAACTGCAGCTGCAGATTTTTTTGTTTTTGTTGCGTTGCTTCACTTTATATTAAAAACCGAATCTATACTAAATTACACATGCACTTAGCCAGAGCATTAAAATCAATTTGTTAATAATAATAATATTAAAATAAAAATGAAAAATTTAACAAAAACAGTTTTTTAGCGAGAAAAAAGCTGAAACATTAAAGTAATGCTAGGAGTGCCAATGAAAGTCATCCATGCAATTAAATGTTATGAGATTTATTTGGTTGATGTTGGTGTTTTTTTAGTTAGAGCTAATATCAGGTATATTTTTTTGCACATTAGTTAATGTTGTTAATTATAAAATTTAAGAGAATGTTTTTTTGTTATATATAAATATATTGATTTTTAGTTTTTATTGTTGTTGTTTTGCTACTTACTTTGACAATTGCCTATTGGTGGCATACGAAAACCAGACAGTGGATCCGTTGAAAAATGAAACGGTCTTTGGCCAAAGGCAAAATGGAACTGTTGCTGTTGTCCTAAAATAGATAACACTGTGTTTTGAATGCTTTTTTTATTTGCTGTCCTTAATTAAATTGCAATGAGTATGTACAGGTGTGTGCTGTGCATGTGTGAGTGTTGATGTATTTTCGGGGCATAATTTCATATTTTTGCTGAGAATGTGGAAGTATCTAACAGAAGGGCATGTGTTACTTAATACCTGCACTACAGTATAAATATATGAGAAGGAAAATAAAATCACTATGTAAAATTTTCTATGAACTTACTTTGATTTCAAATGAATTTTTGGGAAGGAATTTGACCTCTACACACGAAGAAGAGATATTGTTGGAACAATCCTATTCTAAGGACAAAAAGGTACACATTGTCAGCATACCGTCTTGTACACTGAAAGCTTTCCAAGGTTTTTCTTTACAAATCATCTATTTTAGTTCGAAGATTTGACGAAGTTCCTTTCTTTGAGAGATAGGAGATAAATTTTTGTCTGCCTTATGAACTATCTTATTGTCCTTAACAATAACTTATTGTCCTCTTGCCAAGCATGAATAAGAAAGGCGGAGTGGCTAAGGCGATGAATAATCGAAAGATATTGACGACGACGCAAACACTTTATATACCATGATCTGCGAATCTGCAAAAGGAATGTCCGAAATCTCAATGCAGATGGCTCAATTCGCGCATTATCGGATATATTAAAAAATAACAATTAACAAAGTATCAGTCGGCTTTGCCGACAGAGGCATACCCTCAGCCTATGTGAATTGAAACTTTCATCTACGGACAGATCGAATATATTTAGGGTCTTTTCAGAATATTGTTGCCCATTTTGGACATTTCAACTTGCCGACAAAAATGTGGATTAGGATTAAAGTTCAAAAGTGTTGCAGAGTAGGTACTTGAAGGAATGGACCGACATAGTCCTTTAAGAAGTGGATCTTATTTTGGGAGTCCTATCTTTTCGATAGATATCGCGCACACTAGTCATTTCAATGGGTCATCGTATAACTTTTGGACCAATATGCCAGGAAGCATGGACTTGTGCAGGGAACCACAACGAAAAGCATAGGTATACATTTACAAAGGATCTTCAAACAGACCCTAAACTGCACTTAGACACATGTGTGGACATTTTTTGGGGGAGGTACCCTAAAGGGAAGACCGATATGAGTCATTTTAGAAGTAAAACTAAATTTGGACAAAATATAAGGAGATCCAAAGTTTGGACCAAAGTGGTTGCCCCGTTCAAGAGATAACGTACATACCATTTTGTTGACATTTTTAAATGGGGGAAGGGGAGAAGTACCGGAAGTTGTGGTGCGGTATTGCCCATCTTTGAACTGAATCTTATTTTGGATAAATTATGACGAAGGCCAAATTTTGGACAAAATCGGTTGATCAGTTTTATAGTTATCGTGCTCTTCAGCCACTACAAATGGTGCCATAGGGGTTTTTCACGAAAGGGCTATTTTTCGAGAAGTATGGACTTTCTCATGAAAAAATTCTACCGTCGTAACTGAGCTGCTAATGCAAGTTGCTTCAACAAAAATCTAAGTGATCCGATAGCAGGTATTAAAGTGAACTTATCCGAAATTTTGTGTGGGAGGTATCCTAAGGAGTGGATTAGTATAGTCTATATACTGAACTTGAACTATGTCTGGTAGAAATCTTACGATGTGCAAAGTATGGACCAAATCGATTGCTCCCTTCAAGAGTTATCGTGCGCACAAATTTTCCGAACATTTTTGAACTTTTGTGAGGAAGTGGACCGATATGATTTACCTTTGAACTTAAACTAAATTTGAACAAAATATTACGAAGGCCAAATTTTGGACCGATTTGGCATATCCGTTCTAGATTTATCTTGCGCTCCAACCACTACACACGGTGTCATAGGTTTTTTTTTTGCATCTTTCAGGCTATTTTCTCAGAAAGTATGGACCTGCCACTGATGAAACTTATACCGTCGTATGGGGGACAGTGAATACAAGTTGTTACAACAAAAACCAAATCGATTCGAGAGAAGGTCCTAAACTGAACTTTTCCGAAGTTTTGTGTGGGAGGTACCCGAAGGAGTGGACCGATTGAGTCCATATTGGAACCTCATCTAAGTCTTGTAGAAATTTCACGATGTACAAAGTATGGGAGGTACCGGAAGAAGTAAACCGACATATTCCATCTTCGAACATAAACTAAGTTTCGGCATAATAATACGAAAGCCAAATTTTGGACCGAATCGGTTGATCGGTTAGAGAGTTATCGTGCGCTCCAGCCAGCCAGCCAGACAGACGGACGGACATGGCTAAATCAACTCCAAATTGTCTGAAACACATTTCGTCCAAACATACTTGGGGTCTAAAACCATTATTTCGATCAGAGCTCCCATTCACTCGCGAGTGAAAATTTGGGGTGAGGTGGTAATTTTTTTGGGTGCAATATTTTTGGTGGTTGTGGGGCAAATTTATTTTGGTGTGGGATAAGTTTTTGTTTGGTGTTGGCGAGGGGGCAAGTTTCCCCCCTCAACTTGCTCGAATTCGAGAAGAGTTTCACTCGCGAGTGGCACATTTCGATGAGTCACATTTTGCCCGAATGAAAGTGTATATTCCCTCGTTAGCATAAATGCTGATATATCACTCTTCAGATTTACTACTTGTTTATCAACTGTGTTTTGTCTCTACTCAAAAATAGAGATTTTGAGTTACTACTCTTTTGTTGAACAGCTGCAACAATTGCTGCAGTGAACAATTTTGTCACTAAAATCGCCTTGAATAATGTCATTGGCAGGAGATCGGTCTTGTGTTTTTCAGAGCACTTGTAACATATAACTTCAGTCTGCTAGTTCTTGTCTTCGGTGGAGCTAAGAGTGATGTTGAATAATTGTTATCCTAATTGTAGAAAGTATCTCATACACAGGGGTGAAGCTTCAGATCATTTAGGTGTTGCTGTGACGCCTTACTCAATCCATCTTTTTTCTTATATGGTAGTAATATCGGCCTAGTAGTTAGTGCATCTGCCGGAGTGTGAACTTTACCTTCTTAATAAGAGTCCGAATATTCCGTTTGCAGATTCACAGATGATTGTCATTAAAGCGCTTAGAAAGAAATCTTGATCTTTTTCTTTGTTTTTCATAGTATGATGTCGCTCATTTACTCAAAAGCTGGCATAACTCAAAAAATGCGTTTTCAGAGTTACCTCTTTACAAAAGATAGTCCAAGTCTGGGAAGCTCTTTCCAAAAGATAGTCTAAGTAGTAGTATTTTTATAAGTAAAATTTCAGTCGGCAACTTAAAACGCGTTTTTTTTTAAACTTGATTTTTTGAGATGTGTCACGCTTTGAGTAAATGAGCGATATTTTTTCATACGGGGGGATTACTGACCCGAAGTTTTTATCGTTTTTTGTGTGTGAACGTACGGCACATTTTAGTTCACCTAGGTTAAGAGGTTTTAATTGTAGTTCCCCAAGTAATACCATAAGGAGGTCAGTGTCCATTTAAGATGAAAGAGGGAACAAACAAGTCCTAGGTCATGTTTGGTCTGGACAATTCCCTGTTTTCTTTCATGATCTTAGTCACCAATATTTTTGCAACCATTTTAAACATTTTAGTCTAGTCAGGGAATCGAACTCATGGATGTAGCGTTGAAGGTGGGCATGATTACCATTACCCCACGGTGTCACAGCAGACACAATCGTTATGTTTAGCAATATATGATACCCTACACTACGGCGGGTGGATGACCATTAGGACCACTCAACACTCTTTGGAACCTACCCCCCAAAATTTTTCCCTTTTTATACCCACAGCATTTATGCTAACGAGGGTATATACACTTTCATACGGGCAAAATGTGCCTCATCGAAATAATGGTTTTAGACCCCAAGTAAGTTTGGACGAAATCCATTTCAGACAATTTGGAGTTGATTTAGCCATGTCCGTCCGTCTGTCTGGCTGGCTGGAGCGCACGATAACTTTCGAAAGAATCAACCGATTCAGTGCAAAATGTGACTTTCGTGATATTTTGACCAAACTTAGTTTAAGTTCCAATATTGGTTATGTCGGTCCACTCCCTCCGCTACCTCCCCCACAAAAGTTCGGAAAATTTGTGTTAGGAAAATTTGTGCGCACGATAACTCTTGAAGGAAGTAACCGATTTCGTCCATATTTTGTTCCTCTTGAAATTTGTCAGACATAGATGAGGTTCCAATATGGACTCAATCGGTCCACACCTTCAGGTACTCCCACACAACGTTCCGAAAATGATCAGTTTAGGACCTGCTCTCAAATCGCTTTGATTTTTGTTGTAACAACTTTTAATCACTGTCCGCTATACGAAGGTAAAATTTTCATCAGGGGTAAGTGCATACTTCCCGAGAAAATAGCCTGAAAAGTGCAAAATATCATATGTAGTGGTTGGATAGCACGATAACTCTCGAACTGATCAACCGATTTGTTCCAAAATTTGTCCTTCGTCATATTTTGGACAAGTCCCTGCTTCCTGGCATACTGGTTCAAAAGTTATTCAATGGCCCACTGAAATGACTATCAGGCGCGATATCTATCAAAAATATATGAATACCAAAATATAATCCACTTCCATAATGGACCAAGTCGGTCCATTCCTTTAAGTACCTCCTCCGCAACACTTTTGAACTTTAATCCTAATTGACATTTTTGTCGGCAAGTTCAAATGTCCAAAAAGGGCTACAATATTCTGAAAATACCCTAAATACATTCGATCTATCCGTAGATGAATGTTTACATTCATATATGCTGAGGGTATATCTCTGTCGGCAAAGTCGACTGATACTGTTTGTTATGCAAAAATCATATATGAAATTTTATGGCGTTCGTTTTGCGTGCCAACCGAGCAAACTTTAGCTTTAACCGAACTTTAAAAATTCATTGTTGTGGCTAAAGAACAATTTTTACAAACATGTTTGACGATTGGTTAACTATAACCAGTATCCCCTGGTCGATCTTTATTTCCATAATATGTAATTCTTTTCGGGCCAAAAGTGCATTTTCAAAAAAACCTCTATACAGGCCACAATTATTTTCCAATCGGTAAACACAATGAACTGGTAAATTTTTTTTCATCGATTGGACCATAATTGCGGCCTTAGAGAATTTTCGAGAAAATACAACTTTGGCCCCATACAAATTACTATAAACACAAAAATCGCACGGTTGGTTTTTTTTTGAATAAATGGAAAAAAATTACTGGATCCTAGAAAAAGATTTTTTAGGTCGCCCTAATGACCACTTACTGTACATAACCTATTCGATAAACGTAATATTCCACTGCTCATTGCCACATTTATCCATGTGCAATTCAGTCCTTCAGCAAAAGATCTTCGGAACTACCTACCGTCTTCGGCTCTGAATTCTCTATTAGGTCAGCTTAACCCTCCCAGTCCATTTGTCGAATATATTCGACATTTAGCAATGTTTTTACATGGGCAGAAGTTATTCTTGACACTGACATCAGATTCCTAATATGTATATTGGTATTTGGTGCGTATGCTTATTGTCATTAGTTATACGCTCCAGAGACCACGTCATTTTCACGGCCGTCAGAAGTGCTTGTTAATGACCGATTCTTATAAAAGTTTATTTTGAAATTTACTTATTTGGTTCCTTATGATAGAGACAAAGTGGCACATGTTCCTAAAATTGTGTATTTGGTGTTTCGTTTAGTGATGCAAGTAATAGAATATTTATTGGAAATTCCCAGCATACATTTATAATTGATTTTTCTAATCAATAGTTCATTGGTTGTAATTTCAGTGAGTTTTTTTTTCAAAGAATTTGAGCTTAATTTTGTAAGGGTTACATATGCAAGAACTTTGATCTCATCGTACTAATCCAAATTTATATATTATCGCTTATCATATAGTTATAAAGCATGTAAGCCTTTTATTTAAAACTTAAAACACTCTCATTTCCATCTCAAAAAGGTGCTTAGAACTCCATCCTGTCCCACTTTTTCATAGAAAACTTTAGAAATTAAAATAATAAAAAGCAAAAAATAAAAAACCCGAACAACAATAACGACAAAACTTAAACGAGATAAATCATTTTGTGGAAAGTCAAAGTAAAATGAATAAAAACAATAGAAATGCAGGCAAAGGACAATGATGCGCACTAGCAACAGTAGCCGTCGAGCAGCAGAAGTACTGGTAATATGGAATGATCCTTGTGAAAGCCAAACATTTAAGCAGACCTTTCATTAAACAAGAATAAAGCTCTTTTTTATGGTAAAGGAAACAGTAAATAGTTCGCATAGAAGGCAAATACCATCTACTAAATTTACGTATGTATGTATTTTAAACACATACATTAAACATTGTATTCACAAGACAAGCGCTTAACATATGCAAAATGTAATATATTTGCATCTTTATAAATATTTCAAACTACAAAATGGACATTTTGTCCTGTTCAACTTGCTTGCTACTGGTAGCTATTGTGTATCTGTATATCTGCCTTTACTTTGTTAACTGTCGTTTTCGAGTCCAAACATGTCCCGGCCACATTACCATTCTTTCGTCGTTTCGTCCTTTTGTACATAGTTGTGGGAAAAGTAAAACTGTGCTTTGTTGTTGTTGCTCTTGTTGCATTCATTTTTGCCCGTAATGTTATTTAGCATTAATGAATATTCTTCTTTTGAAAGATGAATTGTTTTCTATGTGAATATAACCATTGACAATGTGAATGTGTGTTGTGTTCTAAGTCATGTAAGGTAGTGGTAGTTGGAAGCATCAAACAGCTATGTAGACAAACAAAAGCAGGGAATAAAGTTTTGTTTGTCTTCCAGAGCCATAAACTATCTTTAGATTTAAAATTACAACAATAGAGTGGAGGAAGATGAGGTCTTCTTTTTCATTTAATTGTATGATCTAAGATAAACGTCATAGGTACAGTGTGTTTAATTTTTATATGACTAGATTTTAAGAGCTTTTGGAGGCACCAAAAGATTTTTTCAATTCTACAATTGTTTCAGTAAAGATTCTATTTCTATTCGCTAAAATTTACAGAGTGGACTCACAGTTGAAAATATGAAAAAATATACCTTCTTTTTAGTTACATGTCAATATTGCACAAAAATTATTAACCACTGTGCCATCTATATTAAAATATGTATTTGTATTTTATCCATTGCAAAATCTAATGAATTGTGTATTTTATTTAAATGTTCTTCTATTCGGTACAAAAATTAAATCTTGTTCTCTGTCTTTACGTTTTAAGGATTTATGAGATTTTACCCCTTCTGGCATCAAAGTAAATAAATAAAAATCCATACACATTTATTAACAATGTCTATTCCAAATGAAAAGATTTTTATGTGGAGATAAAGTGATTATGGTGAGAGTGTGTGGATGTGTACAATGAATGAAATATGGTGTTATATTTAGTTGAGGAAATACTTACTGGTTTTGGAACGGGGTTCTCGTGGTCCATCGACAGTTACTTTAATGGCCTTATTGTATGTGGCAATGTGTGGCGGATTTGTTGAAACAGTTATAGTTAGAGTGAAACTTTTCCCTGGAAGAGAAGTAAAAAGCAGGTTTGAAATAAGGATTTGAAAAATGGATTAAAAAAGTTATTGAAAAATCCATTTCCAATGAAACAAGAGTTTTTAAAATATCAAATTTTCTAGATAGCTTGGTAAAACATTTTTAAAAACTACAGGGTTACCGTAACACCGTCCGACAATTTTCAAAAAATTGCGTTTCACATGAGCCTTATTATATACGACTGAAACTATAGGAAAAATGGAGTAAAATGGCACTTAATATTTTTCGTTTTCTCATCCTGTTGACCTTTTAAAGGATATTCAAACAAGGACATAAAAATATCCTTGAATATCCTTTTTGAAAAAAAATTGCAGGATGTTTTCAACTGTTTTTTTACGATTTAATTTTTAAGGACATTTTTGATGTCCTTGTTATCCTTGAATGCAAAAAATGTAAATTATTATATAAATTCAATATTTTTCTCTTTAATATGAAACCAACAATAGCATCGTGCGATGAGTACAAGTATTTAAAATATTTGTTTGAAAAAATTGTCCTTTGGAATTTTTCCTGTAAACGGACAACAAGATGAGAAAACGAAAAATATAAAGTGTCATTTTACTCCATTTTCCTATAGTTTCAGACGTATATAGTCTGGTTCATGTGTAGTTTTGGTTGTCGGGCGGTGTAATATATTTATTCAAAATTGTATATCTATATATACATATATAAAATTCCCCTGTCACGGTGTTCGGCTTTGAACTCCTCCGAAACGGCTGGACCGAATTTGATGAAATTTTGTATGTGGAGTTTGTAGGTCTGAGAATAGGTTTTTAACTACTTTTTAGTGGTCAGTGGAGTGACCAGGGAACCTCCCCCACAAAATTTTTTAAGAAATCGTGAAATTAAAGTTATTTTTGAACGTTTTGTTTAAAAAACGTTTGCAATAATATGATTTTTACTGTCTTGATCTTGAATGGTCTTCTCGGAAATGGAATATCCCAATTTTTCAAAAATGTATAATTATAGATAATATCCTTAATTTTAGTAAGTGACTACAAAAACGCTTTTAACCCGGGCTCCAATAGGTGGGAAAGCGCGATCAATCCCAGATTTTAGAATACAGTAGAACACCGATAATGTGCATTGGTCACTAAAACGACGGGCCAACAATGCGGTTCGAAAATCTAGAGGGATCAATATTTAAATAGATTACAAAGGCTTACACGGAAAGCCAAAACGAGGGGCCAGCAACGCGGAACCGGGTCAGCTAGTATTATATAATAATTTAATTAATTAATTAAATTTTCCGAGATATTTTTGATGAATTAAAAACATATTTTGAAATATGAGTGATATAACGCAGCACCAATTAGAAATATTTTTTAAAAATAGTATTTTTTTTTTAAATTTTTTAAAAATAATTTGAAAAATTTTCTACAAAAATCCACGTTATAAAATAAATAAAAATATTCATTAAAATATTTAGTAAATATTATATTCTTTAAACTTAAATATTTTTTTAGAGTCCATTAAAACTATTTAAAAAAATCGAAGGATTTGTTTAAATAATCAAAAACAAAGAGAATAAAAAATACGAAAAACGAAATCATTTAAAAGTAATAAAAAATAAAAAAAATCAAGAAAATATTCTTCAAAAAATAAAAAAAATTAAAAACATGTAAAATATTCTTAATTATTATTTCTTAAAAAATCAAAAAAAAATATACTCTAAAAAAACTAAAAAAAATATTTTTGTTTTTAAATGCACTGTGCAACATTTTTTGAAAGTACAGACCTAAACGTCAAAAATTCTAGTTGGGTTGGGTGTCACATTCAGCTTGGATTTTATGGCCCCATCTAAACATGGTTAAATGTTGACTTTTTAAAGCAATATAAGAAAACATATTTGTATGCCAAAAAAACATTTTCAAGTAAATTTATTACATACACATTTACATTTTTTATATTATTTAAATTGAAAAAAATCCAGGACATTTTTAACAAAAGAATTCCATCAAAATAATCATAAACGATCTTGTAATTTTTTTTTCGAAAACTATTTTTTTATCCAATACTAAGAAGTATTTTAAAAAAAATTCAAAACCTCAGACAAAATATTTTAAATAAATAAAACGAAAGTTCCTTATAAATACATAAAAAAAAAAATAAAATTGCAAAAATTCCTAAAAAATCCAAGGAAAAAAATAATAAATATTCTTTAACAAATAAAAGAACAACTATTTTTTAAAGAAATAAATGTCTCTAAAAATTAAAAAGTATATATTCATTAAAGCAACCCAGAAGAAATATAATACAATGAGAAAACGACAGAAAAATTCCTTTTATTTTTTTTAACTGAAGAAAAAATATTCTTTCATAAGTCCCAAGAAAATATTCTTTAAAATCTAAAAAAAAAAACAAGAAAAAAATATGTCTTAAAAAGTTCTTCAAAATGTATCTATATATATAAAAGAGCTTAGTGATGACTGAGTGAGTGAGTGAGTGACATGTATATCATCGCCCAGACGAAACCGCTGAAGCTAGAAAGCTGAAATTTTGACTGTGGGTTGCTGTCGGTGTGTAGGGGTGAGATAAGGCTGGGTTTTGGGAAATTCGACATATAAGGGTACGAAAAGTACTAAAAGGTACTAAATATGGTACCCTTTGTATTAGGCAAACGGGAAGAGCTAGAATTCTGAAATTTGGAATGAGGGTAACTGATGGAGAGTTAGAAAGATGTACCAATGGGTTTTGGGAAATTCGACCTCCAAGTGTACGAAAAGTACTAAATTTAGTACCAATTGTATATTTTGAACGGATTTAGCTAGAAACTTGGAATTAGGTATGGAAATGAAGGTTGGGAAGTGGTGTTTATAAAAAGAAATGGTTTGTGAAATTCGTATTCATGTGTACGAAAAGTACTAAATGGTACTAAATTTAGTACAATTTGGATTTGGGTGAAAGGATGGAGCTGGAAATCTGAAACTTGGAATTAGGATTACTGACGGAGTATAGGATTGAGAAATAGGGGTAGTTTTGGAAATTCGTACTTATGTGTACGAAAAGTACTAAATTTAGTACAACTTGGATTTGGATGAACGGATAGAGCTAGAAACCTGAAATTTGGAATTAAGATTACTGGCGGAGTATAGGATTGCGATATGAGGTAGTTTTCGAAATGTGTACTTATGTGTACGACAAGTTCTAAATGGTACTAAATTTTGTACAACTTGGATTTGGGTGAACGGATAGAGCTGGAAACTTGAAATTTCGAATTAAGATAACTGTTGAAGTGTACGATTGATATATGGGGTAGTTTTAGTACTTTTGTTTACGAAAAGTACTAAATGGTACTAAATTTGGTACAATTTGGATTTGGTTGAACGAATAGAGCTTGAACCCAGCAATTTCGTACTTATTTCGTACAAAATATGGTATCCATGGTATTAGGCAAACGGGAAGAGCTAAAATTCTGAAATTTGGAACGAAGGTCACTGATGGAGAGTTATATAGAGAATTTGGAAATACCACCTATAAGTGTACAAAAAGTACTGAAAGTTACTAAATTTGGTACCAATTGTATATTTTGAGCGGATATACAATCTTCAAATTTGGTATGGCAATCAAGGTTGGGAAGTGGTGTTGATATAAGGAAATGATTTTGGAAGTTCGTACTTACATATGTGTACGAGAAGTAATAAATGGTACTAAATTTGGTACAATCTGTATTTGGGTGAACGGATAGAGCTGAAAACCTGAAATTTGAAATTTAGATTACAGTCGAAGTGAAATATGGGGGTAGTTTTGGAAATTCATACTTATGTGTACGAAAAGTACTTAATGGTACTAAATTTGGTAAAATTTAGATTTGGATAGACCTGGAAAACTGAAATTTGGAATTAAGATTACTGATGGAGTGAAGGACTGAGGTAGTTTTGGAAATTCGTACTTATGGGTACGAAAAGTACTAATCCTGAAATTTGGAATTAAAATTACTTTTGGAGTGTAGTTCTGGAAATTCGTACTTATGGGTACGGAAATTACTAAATGGTACTAAATTTGGTAAAATTTGGATTTGGATAGGCCTGGAAACCTAAAATTTGGAATTAAGATTACTGATGAATTGAAGGACTGAGGTAGTTTTGGAAATTCATGCTTATGGGTACGGAAAGTACTACATGGTACAAAATTTGGTACAATTTAGATTTGGGTGAACGAATAGAGAGAATCCTGAAATTTGGAATTAAGATTACTGTAGGACTGTAGGATTGAGTTAGTTTTGGAAATTGTTACTTATGGGTACGGAAAGTACTAAATGGTACTAAATTTGGTTCAATTTAAATTTACGTGGACCGATAGAGCTGGAATACTGAAGTTTGGAATTAAGATTACTTATGGAGTGTAGGATTGAGGTAGTTTCGGAAGTTCGTACTTATGGGTACGAAAAGTACTAAATGGTACTAAATTTGGTTCAATTTGGGTTAACGGAGAGAGCTGGAATCCTGAAATTTAGATTACTGCTGGAGTGTAGGACTGAGATAGTTTTGAAAGTTCGTACTTATGGTTACGAAAAGTACTAAATGGTACTAAATTTGGTACAATTTAGTTTTGGGTGGACGGATAGGGTGGAATCCTGAAATTTGGAATTACTGTTGGAGATAGTTATTGAAAATCGTATTTTCATACAAAAAGTATTAATGGTATTACCCCACACATCAGTAGGGTTGAGATATGGATGTGGTTGTGGATATACCTACAATAAGTGTACGAAAATTACAAAATGGCACAGAATTTGGTTCAAATTGTTATTGTGTAAATTAGTAGAGCTGAAATTGTGAAATTCTTTATTATGTATACGATTATGCGATTTTGATTTAGTTTTGGATAAAAGACAGTAGTTTTTTAACTTATACATATTATAAGTACTGAATTTGGTACCATTTTGGAGTTGCTTGAAGGGTTAAAGGTGGAATTTCCAATTGTTGTATGAGGTATGGTGTTGGTGTTTAGATAAGGATTTTTTGAAATGCATACAAATTCTGAAATTAGGCTGAGGGCTGGCTGACTTATTAAGAAATACGAAATGTACTAAATGCAATGCAAAACATTTGGTATTGGTCTAAGGAATAGAAGTGGAATTCTGGTATATTATTTATTTGTCAGGTTCATTGTTAGAAGTGGTAGTACAATAAATGTACTAGAAGTATTAAGTTATACTAAATATTGAAGCACTGGTATTGAGTGAATCGATAAATGAAATTTGTTGTGAGGATCACTGTTGAGATTAGATCAGAATGTTTATTAAAATCGACCTTTAAATGTATGAAAGGTTTCTACATGTAATACCATTGACATTGGGTGAACAAGTAGAGCTAAAACTGTAACATATGAGCTAAGGTTCTGGATTATAAAAATTTTACTGAATAATGTACTATTGTTTCTATATTAACATGAATTCGGTTTCTAAATAATGTAATAATTGTTCCATAGACACCCCGTTTCATATTAGCTCAATGATATGGGACCTACTTTTTATCGCCGAGTCCGAACGGCGTGCCTTACGACACCACTTGTAGAGAAGATTTACATGGCTGAAATACTTAGGAAATGTCATTATTGAGGGATATTTTGCCACCGTTGAAAATTTGATGTTGCCTGACCGGGGAATCGATCGGTTTTCCACATTTTGATATCACAAATTCCAAAATTCGGTTGGAAAATGTGGATAAAATTTTCAAAATATCCATACCGTTCTTATAAAACATGGACTATAATTTAAAATGTACGCCGCTGTTGAAGTGTAGAGGTCTTCTTTTTGAGATTCGAATAAAACGTGTACGAACAGTACTTGAAAGAAATTATATATCAATTCAAATAGGTATTAGTACATAAAAATGTTCAGTGTTCACCATATTAAATATTTTTTGAATATTATTCCTTTTCCGCATACGAAGTAGCGGGTATTTTGCTAGTCTTAAATAAGCAATAAAACAGTGCAGGGAAGAATTTAAGAAAAATTCAAGAAAATGTTACTTTAATTATTTAACTCAAGAAAAAAATATTCTTTCACATATCCCAAAAATAATTTTTAAAATAAAAAAATCAAAAAAAAAAAAAATTCAAGAAAAAATATTTGTTAAAAATTAAACAAAATGTATTTTTAAACAAATATTTTTGTTTTTTTTTATTTTTTTTTTTTTAACCCAAATAATATTTTTTTAAAAAATCCAAGAAGAAAGATTCCAGAGATATCCAATAAAAAAATCATTAAAAAAAAGCATACAAAAAAAAACTATATTCCTCAAAACATCCACAATCCATCAAACATCCATTCTAAAAAATCAAACAGAAATATTAAATTTGTTAAAAATTCTAGAAAACAAAAACAACAATTAAGAACTAAAAAAAATTATAAGAAAAAATAGTTGTTAAAATTTCAAGAAAATGTATCTTTAAACAAGTAAAAAAGTGTCAGTCGGCTTTGCCGACAGATATATACCCTCAGCCAATGTGAAGTGAAACTTTCAACTACGGACAGATCGAATGTATTTAAGGTCTCTTCAGAATTTTGTGGCCCTTTTTGGACATTTGAACTTGCGACAAAAAAACTGGATTAGGAATTAACTGCACTAAGACACAAATGTTGAAATTGTGTGGGTGAGGTACCCTTAGGGAGGACCGATATGGGCCATTTTAGAAGTTAAACTAAATTTTGAAAAAAATATAAGGAGATCCAATGTTTGGACCTAATTGGTTGCCCCATTCAAGTGATGTCGTCATAGCATTTTAGTGGCATTTTTTTAAATATTGGGGAGAAGTACCGGAAGTTGTGGACCGGTATATTAGTTTGGATATAATATTACGAAGATCCAATATTGGACCAAATCGGTTGAACAGTACGAGAGTTATCGTGCTCTCGGACCGCCACATATGGTGACATAGGGATTTTTTGAACCTTTCGGGCTGTTTTCCTAAGAAATATGGACCGAAAAAACTTTTACCGTAGCAATGGAGGTAGCGAATGCAAATCGTTTCAACAAAAGTCAAAGTGATTCGAGAACAGGCCTTAATGTGAACTTATCCAAAATTTTGTGTGAGAGGTACCCGAACGAGTGGACAAATATAGTCCATATTCGAACCTAATCTATATCTGGTAGATGTATTAGGATGTGCAAAGTATGGATTACATCGGTCACTTCCTTCAAGATTCATCGTGCGCTCAATTTTTCCAAACATTTTTGAACTTTTGTGGGGAAGGTACCTGAAGCAGTGGACCGATATGGCTTATCTTCCAATTTAAACTATGTTTGGACAAAATATTACGAAGGCCAAATTTTGGACCGAATCGGCAGATCCGTTCTAGAGTTATCTTGCGCTCCATCGACTACACACTGTGTTATAGGGGCTTTTTGCATCTTTCGGGCTATTTTCTTAGGAAGTATGGCAATTAATACAAGTTGTTGCAACAAAAACCAAAGCGATTCGAGAGCAGGTCCTAATCTGAACTTATCTGCAATTTTGTGTGGAGGTACCCGAAGGTGTGGACCAATTGAGTCCATTTTGGAACCTCATCTAAGTTTAGTAGAAAGTATGGACCAAAACGGTTAATCCCTTCAAGTGTTATCGTGCGCACAAATTTTCCGAACATTTTCGAACTTTTGTGGGGGAGGTATCGGAAGAAGTGGACCGATATAACCCATCGAACTTAAACTAAGTTTGGACAAAATATTACGAAAGCCAAATTTTGGACATAATTGATTGATCCGTTCGAGAGTTATCGTGTGCTCCAGCCAGACAGACAGACGGACGGACATGGCTAAATCAACTTCAAATTGTCTGAAACACATTTCGTCCGAACATACTTGGTGTCTAAAACCATTATTTCGATGAGGCACATTTTGCCCGTATGAAAGTGTATATACCCTCGTTAGCATAAATCCTGATGGTATAAAAATAAACAACCCAAGATAAAATATTTTAAATAAATAAAACGAAAGTTCCTTAAAAAATAAATTAAATATTTTTAAATTGCATAAATTCTTAAACAATCTATGGAAACTAAAAAAACTCCGAAAAAATACAATAAACTATTCTTCAAAAATAAAAAAAATTATTTAAGAAACACAGGAACAAATATTTTTTAAATGAAAAATATTCTTTCATATACCCTAAAATATTTTTTAAAATCAAAAAAAAAAAAAAAGAAAAAATATTTGTTAAAAAAAATTCAACAAAAAGTATCTTAAAAAACTAAACAAAAAAACTAAAAAAATTGCAGGAAAACTATTTGTTAAAAATTCAACAAAATGTACCTATACAAATATTTTTTTAGTATTTTTTATTTCAAATAATATTTTTTAATAAATAGAAGAAACAATATTCCAAAAATATCTAATGAAACTAATCATAAAAAAGAAAGCATACCCAAAAAATAAAAAAACTATATTCCTCAAAACATGCACAATCAGTCAAACATCAATTCTAAAAAATCAAACAAAAATATTCATTGATCTAAAAAATAGTCTGAAATACAAATCCAAGTATATTTAAAAAGTGTTTTTAAAAATTCAAAAAAGTCTTATTTAAAAAATCAATAAATATATTCTAAGATATGTAAAATATTTCCTAAAATAATACAAGGAAGAATTTGTTAAAAAATTCAAGAACAAGTATTTTGAACTTTTTTCACTCAAGAAAAAATATTCTTTCCTATATCCCAAAAATATTTTTTTAAATAAAAAAATAAAGAAAAAATATTTGTAAAAAAAAATCAAGAAAATGTGTTTTAACAATTCAACAAAATGTACATATACAAATATTTTTCAATATTTTTTAATTTCAAATAATATTTTTTAATAAATCGGAGAAAAAATATTCAAAAAATATTAAATAAAAATAATCATAAAAAAGAAATATTTAAAAAATGTTTTTAAAAATTCAAAAAAGTATTATTTAAAAAAAAATAAAAATAAATATTTTCTAAAATCCAATAAACAACGAAATAAAGAAATGAAAGAGAATACATTAGTTAAAAATTCTAGAAAACGAAACAAAAGTTAAAAACTAAATAAAAAATTATAAGGAAAAATATTTGTTATTATTTCAAGAAAATTTATTTTTATTTTTTTTTTAAATCCAAATAATGTTTTTAATAAATCCATGAAAAATTATTCCAAAAATATCCAATAAAAATAATCACAAAAAAGCATACACACGAAATCCAAAAGACTATATTCCTCAAAACATCCAAAAAATATTATTTAAAAATACTATTTAGAAATTCAAGAAAAGTATTTGAAAAAATCCTACAAAAATATCCTTTTATCTAAAAAAATAGTCTAAAATAAAAATCCGATTATATTAAAAAAATGTTTTTAAAAATTAACAAAAAATATTTTAAAAATTCAAAGAAAACAAAATTTCTTAGAAAATCCAAGAAATAATTTTATAGTTTACGAAAAATATTCTTTAAAATCTCAGAAAAACTTGTAAGAACAAAAATTTATTAAAAATTCCAGGAAATTTTTCTTTAAAAAATCCAAAAAAGGGTGTTTTTATGAATCTAAGAAAAATTGTCCCTAAAAATTCCAATCAAATAAAGAATATTTTTTATGCGCTTCATAAAATTGATATTTAGTGAAAAATCTTCTTTACAGATTTCAAGAGAAAATATATATTTTTTAAATCCAAAAAAATCGCATAATACATCAGGCAAAATGATTCTATAGAAATCCAAAAAATATTCTTTAAAAAAATTCAACAAAAAATAGTCTAAAAAATAAAAAATATTTATAAAAAGATAGAAAAATATTTGAAAAATAAATAAATTTTAAAATTTTTAGAGAATGTATCTTAAAACAACAACAATTAAAAACTAATTAAAAAATTGCAAAAAAAACTTTTTAAAATTTAAAAAAAATGTGTCTTTAAAAATATTTTTTTATTCCAAATAATATTTTATATAAATCCAAAAAATATACCAAAAATATCCAATAAATATAATCACAAAAGAAGAAAATATACACATATACTCAAAAAAATAAAAAAACTATAATCCTCAAAACATAAAAAAACATTATTTAAAAATTCCAGAAAAGTATTTAAGAAAATCCTTCAAAAATATTCTTTGTGCAAGTTTAAAATAAAAATCCAAGTTAATTAAAAAATGTTTTTAAAAATGAAAGAAATATAGTTTAAAAAATTCAAAGAAAATAAAATTCCTTAGAAAATCCAAGAAAAAAAAATTATATTGTACGAAAAATATTCTTTTAAATTTAAAAAAATAAGAACAAACATTTGTTAACAACTCTATTAATTTTTTCTTTAAAACATATCCAACCAAAAGAGTTTTTTTTTAACCTAAGAAAATGTTTCCTTAAAAATCCCAAACAAATAAAGAATAGTTTTTATACCCTTCATAAAATCGATATTTAATGAAAAATCTTCTTTAACAATTTCAAGAATAAAATATATATTGCATAATATTGCATAAAACATCAGAAAAAATGATTCGACAAAAATTCAATAAAAATCCAAAAAATAAAAAAAAATCAAAAAAAAAATATTTTAAAAATATATATATTAAAAAAAAAATATTAAGAAATCTTCCAAATATTAAAACAAAAATCCAAGAAAAATAAATTTTAAAATTAAATTTTTTTTTATGTTCCCTAATAACTCAATGTTTCAAAGAAAAAAATAATTTTTGCTGTAAAAAACCAAATTTAATAAATCGGTAGGAATTAGCAACAAATTTTGTTTGCTTGTTAACTCAGCAAAAAATTTTGTTAATACCGAAATTCTAAGCATTTTAATTTTACCGATTTTTGTCGGTAACTCGAAAAATGAGTTTCAGAATTCCACTACAGGAATATGTTACTCGAAAAATGCCCAACATAACTACAACGTGACTGATCAATACAAACTCCTTAGGTCGTGTTTGCTCGATTAATTAATTGAATTTTAAATTAATTAAAAACTTTCATAAATAAAGACATTCATCCCAATAAGAGGACAATAAATCTGATAATAAAAAGGCTTCAAAAATACTTCATATCTGCAAATTTGTAATAATGGTTGTATAAATAGAAATTATCAAAATCAGCTTTCGTCTTCTAGCCATTCACATCCGATATGACTGATGAGCTGAATTAAAACACCAGCGAAATGATCGTAGCATATTGGTTGGGTGCGTGCGACTTCGCTAGAATTCACTTTTTCAATAAAAACTCCTTAGGTCATGTTAACTCGACTTAAAATTCAATTAATTAAAAACTTTCATAAATAATGACCTTCGTCCCAATAAAGACAACAATAAAAAAGTTCGACTGAAGTCTTTCCTTCAATACCGGTAGGTGAGAAATTGAAAATATTATTTAGTAAATTGTAAAATGTAGTAAAATAAAGATTACCAATGATTCCCATAATCTTGAAAACCAAAAATTTAAGACGTTCCTATTGAATTGCTTAAAATATCCCTTTCAAATTTTTCGAGTTTTCTGTCCATTTGATTATCGTGCCCAGATGGTTTGTTTGTGTACTCTGATGTTTCAAAAACAAACCGCATCAACGCGTTTATTCAAATAAAGCAATTTTTCTAGCCGGCCTGTTTTGCATGGCAGAAAGAAAGCAAATTCAGCTGCCTGCCACCATTAACCACCAATGATCGTTACATAAAACGGCCAACAAAGAAAGTTGGCGGGCAAAGGAGAAAAAATATTCCTGCCTGGTATAAAATTGCATAGCTATTTGTGACACAAAAGCTGATGATGCCGCTGCCTTTGGCCAAAAATGAAATGGAATGGACTTTGTTTGTAGTTTATTTGTAGTATTACAAGCATTTATTTGATAGCCTTTGGGAGCTACACACAACAACGTCCAGCATCCCACAAAACTTTCGTGGAACGAACTAACGTTGTGTGTAAACATGTGGGTGTGTGTGCGCTTCTTGTTTGTTATACACCATGGCCATGGATTTTGTTTTCGGGGTATCCGTTCACCAAATCAATTCAATTGTTCAACATTTTGTTGATTTCAGTGTTTCAATTGTCATCATCATCTCTCTTGGGGGAGGGCATTGCAAAAAAAAAACATTCCAACAAAAACTAGACTACAATAGTTCGTTCGTTCATTTTTCTCCCGCATACATTTTTGTTGTTGGTTTTAGGAATAACCGGGAATCAAATTCAGTTTAGTTTTAGCCTAACTCTGCTCCTCCTTCTCCTTTGTCGTGATATTTTGTGTATGCAATGTTTTGTCCAACCAAATTGAATCTAACGAAAAAAAAATCATTGGTTATCTATTACATTGTGATCTGACTCTAGGGTGTAAGGTATAGTGGGTATGAGGACTTTTGTTGGGGCTCTGCTTTAAACTATTATCAGCACTAAGGCCACAAACATTTTTGTGCGCCATTTAGTGTGGTGGTGCGCTTTGATGGTCCTGCTATTTTGGGCTTTGTTATGTTTCTTCTTGGAATTTGGTGCTGGTGGGGTCATTTGTTAAGCGGAGAATGGATATTCTCCTTAGATTATTTGTGGGAGTTTGGTGAGGTAACATTTTGTGTGCATTAGAGAATTTATGTGTTCGATAGGAACATGTGATTTATATTTCTCCTGCTTGGAAATGTAGATTTGGAAAGGATTAATTTGGAGGTTTGGAAAATAAGTTGTTGGGTACTGGGAATGGAATAAAATACATCTTCTTGAAATATCATTTATAACAATGTTTCCTATACTTCCTACTGAGAAGAAATATCTTTAAATGTGTCGAATAATACCTAGAAAAAATGTTGAAGTCAAAATTAAAATCCCAGGTCGTTTTCGAGTCAAAAAAAAATTAAACTATTCCCTTACCAAAGAGTGTTGTTCGATTCAGTTATTAGTTAAATTATATAAGAGTTGATCGAGTTGGCATCTTCACCAAATATCAACTACGTTCGACTAGGAAGAGATGTCCGACTTCGGAAAGTCTTACCAAAGAAATGTTTATAATTGAAATATTTTAAACTGAAATAATTATCTATTCCTCTACCAAAGAGTGCTTTTTGATTCAGTTATTAGTTGAATCGAGTTGCTATCTTCACCAATGAACCAAATATCGTTTGACTAGAAAGAGATGCCCGACTTTCGTTTTTTCTATAAACCTCTTTCAAAATTCCCCCACTTTTAATGGAAATATTATTTTCCTCAAGAAAATCATTTTACCTTATTCGCCTTTGTCTGTCAGCTCCTTACCAACTTTTTAAGATTCTACATCAACCCAAGTGGCTAAAAAGTTTTCCCCAAACAGTAAATATTTAAGCGGTGGTTAGACAACCGAAAATAGAAGCAAAAAAGATTTATCACTTTGCTGCTGTTGCAACCCTTTTCTTTGTTGTTGCCAAAGACAAACGTTTCTGTGGAAAAAGTTTGTTTTCTCTTTTTTGTTTTTGTGAAATTTAATTAACTCATTTATCGCTTTCAAATGTGGCGTGTTGTTGGTGTATCCAATGGAGTTACATGTGTGTTTTTCGTGTCACCAACAGCCACACACTCAAACACACACAAAAGAGTTTTAATTAAAATAAAATTACCGTGGAAATTTAGCCTGTTTGTTTTTGTCTCCTTTGAACAAATAATCAAATGACAAACACAAATGAGCATTTATCATTAATTTGTATTTCTTTTAAAATTAAAGAAAAAAATTAAAATTAATGATATTAAGAATGAAAGGTAGAAATATATAATTAAATTACATTAAAAAATAATCAGTGTATTAGATAAAACAAATGAAAACGACGTTAAGTTCGGCCGGATATGTACGTTTTATACCCTCCACCATAAATTATATTGGAACCAGATTTCAGCCATTTTGGTTCCATTATGTGCCTACATCTTTAAAAATATAATCCAAAAATTCGGTACAGAAAATATGTTATAGCTTCAACGAGACTAAATAGCGACAATCAGGAGGTACTGTTCTATGGGGCTATAGCAAAACCTTGACCTACACGGCCAATTTTCGATCAAAAAATTTAGCAAAAATTCTCAAAATACCTAAAATCGGAGGTACCCTTATAAGGTAGCTATAGCAAACCGTGGATATATTTTGACAATTTTTAATGGAGAAGTTTTGTGACCGCTGGGAGTTTCAAATGTCAAATTACAACTAGTTCGGACAAAACTTACTTACTTAGCTGGCCCATTACAGAACATTTGTTCCATAGACCGAACTAAGAAAAGATCTCCAATTCTCTCTGTTTAGTGCTTCGCTTTCTGGAATACAGCGCCTTGTCATCCCATCATCCACCTTTTTGCGCCATATATTCTTTGGCCTGCCAATTCTGCGTGCACTGCCATACTGCCCGAATTTATATGCCTTTTTAGCGGGTTCATCATCACTCATTCTTATGATATGGCATAGCCAACGCAACCGTTGCATCTCGATACGTTTATGTATACTGATGTCATTGTATAGCAGATACAGTTCGTGGTTCATACGACGTCGATATTCACCGTCAACGCAGATCGGTCCGTAGATGTTTCGAAGAAATTTTCTCTCAAACACGCCAAGCACTGCCTTATCTGCTTCCGCAAGTACCCAAGCTTCGGAACCATACATCAGTATCAGTGTTTTTAAAGCGTTATTTTTGTTTGACGAGTTGTGGCTTTGTTTTTAAAGTGCTTACTTAAGCCAAAGTAGCATCTGTTGACCAGTACCATTCTTCTTTTTATTTCACAACGGATGTCGTTTGTTGTGTTTATGGCGGTGCCGAGGTATACGCAGTCTTTTATAGGAACCAACTTCAACAGTTGGTCCGATCTCAATGGACGCATTGCGCGTTGACAGCATCAGTTTGGTGTTCTCGCCGTTTAACGCCCGACCCACTTTAGCAGATTCTCCTTCGACCTTCATAAAAGTATCAGTTACTTCTTTTACTGATCGTCCCATGATGTCTATATCATCAGTATAAGCAAGTAACATGTGGCTATGGTGTAGATTCTGCCACATCTTTTGACGTTTGCCTCTCGTATAACCTTTTCTAGTAGGATGTTGAAAAGATCACACGAAAGGCTGTATCCTTGCCTGAAACCTCTTTTGGTACTGAACTGTTCGGAGAGGTTCTTTCCTATTTTAACTGAGGACCTAGTATCAGTTAAAGTCATCTTACAAAGCCGAATGAGCTTTGCGGGGATACCAAATTCAGCCACTGCTTGGAATACATTTGAACGTAGCGGGCTTTCGAAGGCTGCTTTATAATCAACAAAAAGGTGGTAGGTGTCGATCTGCATCTCTTGGGTCTTCTCCAGGATTTGCCACAGGGTAAATATCTGGTCAATGGTAGATTTGCCAGGTCTAAAGCCGCATTGGTATGGTCCAATTATTTAGTTGACAATGGGCTTTAGTCGTTCGCACATTACCCCTGACACTATGTTGTAGGGAATAGGGAGAAGACTTATGCCCCTATAGTTAGAGCATACAGTCTTATCTCCTTTCTTGTGGACAGGGCACGGGATGCTCAGGTTCCAATCGTCGGGTACTCGTTCTTCGTGCCAGATGGTGCTAACTAGCTGATGAATACACCTTATCAGCGTGTCGCCTCCGGTTTTGAACAGCTCGGCTGGTAAGCCATCGGCTCCTGCCTTATTATTCGTCAGCCGACTTATTGCTCTCTTTACCTCATCTTGGCTGGGCGGTATACATTCAATACCATTTTTTGGGATTGGTTATGTGGTATCTTCGCCGTCTTCGCTACTACTGGATACCAACAGTTTGGATAAATGTTCTTTCCATATCCTGAGCACATTATCTTTATCAGTTACCAAATTACCTTGCTGGTCTCTACAGGAGGATGTGCCTGTACCAAACATATCAGTTTGATGTTTCACTCTTTGGTAGAACTTTAGGACTTCATTCTGGCTCCTGTACATCTCGATTTTTCGTACTCCCGTCTTCCCATTTCTCTCTTTTTCCTACGGAAAAGACGTTTCTTCTCTCTCCGTTTCACCCGATACCTCTCTCGTGCGCCGCGCGTTGCTACTGAGTGTAGAGTAGCACTACATGCCGCGTTTTTCTCTTCCTCCTGGTCATACCATGGATTCCTTGGTGGAGGTCTCTGTTATACAAGTGTTGATTTTGCGGCTGTTTGCATGGAGTGGGCAATATTTTGTCATTGTGCTGAAATGTTAACGGGACGAGGAGTGCTTTCACTAAGCAATTGGGCTAATTTATTGGAATATGCTGTGGCTATCGGTTGTGTTTGCAGCTTACCGTATCCAACTTCCGCGTTGTATATGTTCGTGCTTTATTTGCAACGTTTGACGGGTACGTACCTTTGCTGCAACAAGGTAGTGGTCCGAATCTATGTTTGCTCCTCGGAACGATCGTACATCCAACACGCTCGATGAATGTCTTCCATCTATCACAACATGATGAATTTGATTACTTGCTCATTGATCTGGAGACAGCTAGGTGCTTTTATGAATATCGACACGCTTAAATCTGGTAACTACCAAGTTTTTTGCAGCTGCAAAGTCTATCAGCCTCATACCATTGTCAGATGTTTCACTGTGGAGACTGAATTTCCCGACTGTTGGCCCAAAGATATTCTCCTTTCCAATTTTGGCATTAGAATCGCTTAGAATAATTTTAATGTCATGGGCAGGACAACGGTCATAAGTTTCTTACAAACGCTTGTAAAATATATCTATGGTCTGTTCGTCCTTGTCTTCAG
The DNA here is from genome assembly GCF_047663935.1 of Musca autumnalis. Lineage (NCBI taxonomy): Eukaryota > Metazoa > Arthropoda > Insecta > Diptera > Muscidae > Musca > Musca autumnalis. The sequence continues at coordinate 244,434,951 of NW_027411866.1, read as the reverse complement.
TGGGAGCACGAGCGCAAATAAAGCTTTTAATCGAATTGCAGCAAGTCTTTCATTCACTGGGGTGAAGCTGGAGACCAGATGTTTATACCTCCGACCAACTGCAAATCCGCAACCAAACTCATGCTTTGAGTCATGGCAGCTATAATACAGTGCGTCACCTTTATGTGTTGTTGGGACGCCTTTCCCAATCCATCGTATTTCCTGCATGGCAGTAATGTCGGCCTTGTACTTTTCAAGTACATCTGCCAATGCGTAAACTGCACCTTCTCTATAAAGAGTGCGAACATTCCAGGTACAGATGCGGAGATCATGGTCCTTAACGCGTTTGCGGGGTTCGTCAACTTTAAAGGGGTTTGTTTTTCTTTTCTTTCGTTTTTTCATAGTAGGCTGCCTTTTTAGGGGAGGATTACTAACCCGAGGCCCAAACCCAAGTTTTTAACGTTCATATGGGTGAACGCCCTGCACATTTTAGTTCACTACCTTTAAGGCGTGTTAAAGGCAGCTCCCCAGGTGACACCACGGGGAGGTCAGTGTCCACTTGAGATGAAAGAAGGGCCAAGATAAATATTATTTCGAGTTAATCAAATATTTCGGGTTGGAACAAAATACTGTTCTAAATCCGCCAACTTACACTTCGGTGTTAAAGCGTTGGGTAATAATATTTGAGGGCTACCCATTAAGTTGTGGTGGCTAATACATATACAGAGCCTTCGGATCAGCTGTTCCACAGACCCTCCGGACAAGCTGCTCCACCGGGCCTTCGGATCAGCTGTTCCACCGGGCCTTCGGGTCAGCAGTTCCACATGGCCTTCGGTTCAACTATTCCGTAGTTAGAAAACAGTGGCGCATGGTAGAAATAAGATCATAACACTAGACTAATACCCGAACACATCGTGTCCCCGAACATCAGAGGCAGAACACATCATATTCCCGATCATCAACAGCCGAACGCCGAACCTATCGTGTTCCCGAACATCTACAGCCGAACACCGGCGAACACGTCGTGAACAACCTGACACCGTAACCATCGTATCCCCGATCATTCACAGCCGAACACCGTCTAGAGCAGAACTCGCGGGCTCACCGCTAACCCCAGCTGTCAAACCCCCATCCAATCTGCCGGAACGATTTTCACACCAACGTCCAATCCTAAGCTATACCAATTGAATATATTTTTATCGAATTTAAACAGAAGTAGATTGTTAACTAGTATTTTATCAATAAAGAATCCGATTTTTGCCCACAGAAAAGGGAGAATACTAGTTTTCTAATTCCGTAAGGTTTGGTGGGTCCTTATGGAGACTCTGGAAGCGACTGAGCATACCCCAGCCGACGACAAAACCACGTTACATCTTTTAACGAGATAAGGCCAGCATAGCTTTAGGTATCATTTTAGTAAAAATTAAAACGTTTTGTGGCGTTCAATCAAATTATATTTAGATGTAGAGTTGTGCCAAAGGAACTATATGGAACTATCTAGTTCACTTCGCAGTTCCAATGGCCCACATTTTTTCTTTGAACAAACTGCGTATACTTAACAGCACACGTTATATTTCATGATGTTACTCATACGTTTTGGAACTAGTACAAGGAACTAGGAACTACATTACCCAACTCTATTTAGATGATCACTTACCATGGGTGCGTATGAAAACCGAACTGCGTGAGTATTTTAGTGTTCAACAATCATACGCACCATATCACAAGTCAAGAATCTACCTTGTCTTTAAGGAGTTTTTTTGTGAAATTAAAACTGTAATCTTGTTTACAGCAATTGTCCAACCGATTTGTTGAACAAATTCAATACTGACACCACTAACTCCATATTTGTACACCTATTAAAAAAAGCGAATGAAAAGTACAAAAACAATGAACAAAAATTACATTGTATTTTGTTGGAATTTCCCATACATGACAGTATTGTTCTTTTTTTCTCGCTTATTCCTTCTTCCTTGTTAATAAAATGTGTCTGTTTTTTAACTTTTGATATTTAATTTAGTTCACATAGAGGCCAAAGGAAAAGTTTTGTTTTTTGGTCAACACTTAATGAACTTTTGTGATAAGCGGGAAAACATTTTTTTATTTGTTGGTCGGCAGAAAAAAGAACACACACCAAAAAAGGCCAACCAACCAAAGGAGTAAAAAAAAGGAAAAACAAAAACAAAATCGCAATAGCAGTAGAAAACAAATTGTAACAGAATTTCTTGTTCTGTCAAGCGGAAGGCAACAATGGAAACAAAAGTGTAAATTGCTGCGTGTTATTTTGTTGCTTGCGAAGAACACACATACGCGTTCAACATAGCCATTGATGTGGCCTTTTTAGCATCTGCAACTCAGAACAAAAAAAAAATCTCTTAACTCCATAAAAAATGTTGGAAACTTTGCCTTATATAAGAATGGGCATTGTTTTCTATGGTCAAGGATAGAATACTTGTCCCAAAAAACGCAAAACAAAAACATATTAAAAAAACAGTTGTTGTTGGTGGTGTGCCATGAAGCAACGGAATGTTGCTGTTTGCGCTGCAACCAAATTGCTGTTGTTTTCTGTTGCTGTTAAAGCGCTTTGTATTGTTCAAATGAATGAATTTGCGCCCATTCTATGAGAAATGAAAGACAGAAGTCTGTCACACCACTGCCACTGTTCAAGTTGAAACTTTTTAAGTGGCATTCATGTTTTTTAGAGAGCACAAACACAAATTAAAAGTTCGCTCCTCTTTTTTATTATTGCAATTACATGGCAATTTTTAGTGTAATAGAAAATTAAGTTGCTAAAGTGGATTTTTTGTTTTCGGCTAATAGAGTTCATTGTTGTTTAACATAAATGGATTCATTATTGCTGGAACGGTTGTGAAAGCAATAGTTTTTAGAAGGATGTCAAATACAAAAGACTACATTTTGTATGAGAAATGAAAGGCAGGCGTTAGTTAAAGAGAAGAGAACATATCTGCACACCTTAGACCGATATTTCAGGAGGTATTGGCATTCAGTGCAAACAAATTTCACGACCACGATGATTATCCGCTTTTAAAATGTCAATACGTTGAGAGAAGTTGACTTAAATTGGGTTAATCTTGGAACTGAATCTAAGTTTATGTGTCATTTTAGCCATTTTAATTGGTAGCTGTGGCATTTTTAGAGCTCAAAATGGGAAAATGGCGTATGGAACACTTAAGCATGACACCAAACATACGTTAAGATTTTTCGGGTCCAATATATCTTAAAGTGACGTAGGGGATGGAAGATACCAAGGAACGGTCCTGACCGGCTTTAATATGGCAAAGCCCAGGATTTATCTTGGTCCCTCTTTCATCTCAAGTGGACACTGACCTCCCCGTGGTTTCACCTGGGGAACTGCCTTTAACACCCGTTAAAGGTAGTGAGCTAACATGTGCCGCGCGTTCCCCCATAAGAACGTTTAAAACTTGGGTTTGGGCGTCGGGTTAGTAACCATCCTCTAGAAAAAAAAAATGAAAAAAAACGGAAGAAAAGAAAAACAAGCCCCTCTAAAGTTGACGAACCCCTTAAACGTTTTAAGGACCATGATCTGCGAATCTGCACCTGGAATGTTCGCACTCTTTATAGAGAAGGTGCAGTCGACGTACTTGAAAAGTACAAGGCCGACATTACTGCCATACCGGAAATACGATGGAACGGGGAACGCGTCACAACAACACCTAAAGGTGACGCACTGTATTATGGCTGCCATGACACAAAGCATGAGTTTGGTTGCGGATTTGTAGTTGGTCGGAGGTTAAAACATCTGGTCTCCAGCTTTACCCCAGTGAATGAAAGACTCGCTGCAATTCGACTAAAAGCAAAATTCTTCAACATCAGCTTTATTTGCGCTCATGCTCCCACTGAAAACAAGGACGAACAGACCAAAGATATATTTTACGAGCACTTAGGAGAAACTTATGACCGTTGCCCAGCCCATGACATTAAAATTATACTAGGCGATTTTAATGCCAACATTGGAAAGGAGAATATCTTTGGCCCAACAGTCAGGAAATTCAGTCTCCACAGTGAAACATCTGACAATGGTATGAGGCTGATAGACTTTACAGCTGCAAGAAACATGGTAGTTAGCAGTACCAGATTTAAGCATTTCGCTTTTCATAAGGGCACCTGGCTGTCGCCAGATCAAAGAACAAGAAATCAAATTGATCACCTTGTGATAGATGGAAGGTATGCATCAAGCGTGTTGGATGTACGATCGTTGCAGCAAAGGTTCGTACCAGTTTAAACCTAGCAAACAAACTAAGAACAGACAAACACGGAAGTTGGACATCGGTAAGCTGCAATCACAACATATAGCAACGCGTAGCGCACGAGTGAGGTATCGCGAGAAAAGGAGAGAGGAGAAACGTCTCTTCCGCAGGAAAAAGAGAGAGATGGAAAAGCGGGAGTGTGAACAAATCGAGATGTACAGGAGACAGAATGAAGTCCGAAAATTCTACCAAAGAGGTAAAGACAGCAATAAACCGGCTGAAGAATAATAAGGCAGCAGGAGCTGATGGCCTACCAGCCGAGCTGTTTAAAACCGGAGGCGACACGCTGATAAAGTGTATGCATCAGCTAGTTAGCTCCATTTGGCAGGCAGAACGCGTACCCTACGATTGGAACCTGAGCATCCTGTGTCCCGCCCATAAGAAAGGAGATAAGCCTTATGCTCCAACTATAGGGGCATAAGTCTTCTCCCTATCGCCTACAAGAGAGAGTCAGGGATATTGTGCGAACGACTAAAGCCCATGGTCAACGAAATAATTGTAACACACCAATGCGGCTTTAGACATGGCAAGTCCACCATTGACCAAATATTTACCCTGCGGCAAACCCTGGAGAAGACCCAAGAGATGCAGATCGACACCTGCCACCTTTTTGTTGATTATAAAGCAGAGCCCGCTACGTTCAAAGGTATTCCAAGCCATGTCTGAATTTGGTATCCCCGCAAAGCTCATTCGGCTTTGTAAAATGACTCTATATGACACAAGATCTTCAGTAAAAATAGGAAAGAACCTCTCCGATGAGTTTTGCACCAAAAGAGGTTTCAGGCAAGGAGACAACCATTCGTGTGATCTTGTTAACATCCTGCCAGAAAAGGTTATACCAGGGGCAACGGTCAAAAGAAGTGGTACAATCTACACCAATAGCCACATGTTACTTGCTTATGCTGATGATATAGACATCATGGGACGATCAGTAAAAGAAGTAACCGATACCTTTATGAACGTCGAAGGAGAATCTGCTAAAGTGGGTCTGGCGGTAAACGGCAAAAAGACCAAGTTGATGGTGTCGACGCGCAATGCGTCCGTTGAGATCAGACCAACTGTTGAAGTTGGTTCCTATAATTTTGAGGTAGTAAAAGACTTCGTATACCTCGGCACCGCTGTAAACATAACAAACGACATCAGTTGTGAAATAAAAAGAAGAGTTGCATTGGCCAACTTTAGCTTAAGTAAGCAATTCAAAAACAAAGCCACAACTCGTCAAACCAAAATAAAGCTTTACAAAACACCGATACTACCCGTGCTGATGTATGGTTCCGAAGCCTGGTTACTTGCGCAAGCAGATAAGTTAGTGCTTGGCGTGTTTGAGAGAAAAATTCTTCGAAAGATCTACGGACCAATCTGCGTTACCGGTGAATATCGACGTCGTGTGAACCACGAGCTGTATCTGCTATACAACGACATCAATAAAGTTAAACGTATCGAGATGCAGCGATTGCGTTGGCTAGGCCATATTATAAGAATGGGCGATGATGAACCCGCTAAGAGGGTGAATAAATTTGAGCCACATGGCGGTGCACGCAGAATTGGCTGGCCAAAGAATATATGGCGCAAACAAGTGGATGAAGAGACGACAAGGCGCGGTATTCCAGAAAGGGAAGCACTAAACAGAGAGAATTGGAGATCTTTTCTTGGTTCGGTCTATGGAACAAATGTTCTGTAATGGGCCAGCTAAGTAGGTAATATCTTAAAGCAGTGGCTTCCAATAGAAAACATTTTAATGTTGCAGAAATGATCACAACGACTACCTACTATTAACATTTCAACATAATACGAAAAGTGGCCGGGAACTGAGATATAGTTTTCGTGCAGCCCTCGTATTTGGGTCATATCATTGGTTTTTGTTTTAAAAGCGAGTAAAATTTTAAAACTAATAACAGTCACACGTGCTTCATCGGTGAAGTGGCGGTAAATTATCATCGATTTCCAATGATACCGACCTCAATAGATCAGTATTACTTGACCCTGATTAGGGTCCAATCCTTACGCTCATATGTTTCTCGAGACTTCTGACTTTTGTTAATAAACGATAGGACGCTGAATGTTATTACATCAAGAAGAATTGAAGAAATTTCCGAATCATATAAAAATTATATTTGGCAAAATATTGAATATTTTTGCATGCGATTTGGTTTAGTTGCATATGTTTAGACCAAGGATTCGGAGTCGGAGTCTGGAGTAGGAGTCTAGCAAATTTTGCTGGAATCGGAGTCGGAGCCGGAGTCGTGAAAAAAGCTCAACTCCGACTCCGGGCAACAATTGTTCCATATTTATCAAAAAATTGTTAAATCAAAAATTCTTTAATTCAATTCAGTTTATTACAAAATGCATATCGAAAACAACTGGACTTTTATAGAAGATATATTGATTCTAATAGACTTTTTGTGAAATTTGTATAAGAAAAGTTAGAGTCTTCTTTAAGATGGTCTTCCTACCATTTTTAATAGACACCCTACACGTATGTAATGTGGAAATGTTGAAGAAGCAAGGAAGCCTGAGTGGTCATCTGTGTGAAAACTAATTTACCTTTTGCCTATCTATGAAAGGACCTACTCGTATGAGAAATCATGTTGTTCTTCGATGAGTAGAGATAGAGTTATAATTGAAATAACCGAAAGGAAAAGACGACTTTAAATTATGCGTATTACCTCTATATGATGGTGGATTTATTAATTTCTATGTCTATTTAATCATGTCCGATTGTATGGTATACAAAGCCATACAAAGATTTAACTTCATCGGTGCACTCTTGCCGTGATAATCCAGAAAGTTGTGGAAAATGGTCGACGAAAATGTTGATAGTAAGTAAATTCCATTTTTCGGTAAAGTAATTTTTTTCAAGTCACCGTAACAAAATGCTAAAAAAAATTCCAATGGAAATTTCAAATGTAGCCTGGCAATACAGGATAGAGATTTATCAACTAGTCCTCGTACCATACCTATCCCATTCCTGTTTCATCAATGGCTTGTCGTTATGTCAAAAATACTACTATTTTGGAAAATAAACAAACAAGGAATAAAAGCTCCTTTAATCGAGAGAAAATATAATAATAACTTTGAGACATGTCACTTCTCATTCCGCAGTGTGCTGGATGTATCCACACACGTTTCCACAACTATGATTGCAAGTTTTTTTATTATCTTCTTCAAGCCATATTAATGTCTTATTTGTTTTCTTAATTGCCACATTTGTTGACATTTATAATGGCGTTAAATGTTTCAACGATGACTAAACTGACAATATTATGGTGGTTAACCTCTTTTTTGGGAACATTTAATGGTCATATTTTATGATTATTTGGTATTTGCATGCAACAATATTTCGACAAACATGCCATAAGAACCAATAAAACGTGGAGAATTACTAACAAAATACACCATTCAATACAATATTTCTTTGTGTACTCACCTCTACCACTACGCCCCACGAAACGCAAATCATTAAATTTGGCAACTTGATTCTTCATTACCGCCGTTGAATTCCTCAGCTCTGCACAATAGTTTTCATCATTACCCGCTCGCACCGTAACCATGGTGCCATCCATGATATCGCCCAGAGAAACAACTTTAAATGCCACCGGTAATGTTTTGTTCGAACGCCAATGAGGCGGCAGTACCGTGCACACAAACAATGGACTGCTGGTGCGTATCAGTTCACCCGGATGTTCGGTAAGAAAATCACCAAGTGTACGCTCGGCCAATATATCCGAAGTCATTTTTGTATAGGCCTCATTGAGCAGTTGGGCTGCTGTGGGCGGAGTATTTTGTTCTGTTGAATTGTTGTTGTTGCCATTTGAACTATTGTTGTTGTTGTTATTGGCATTTGAATTATTCGAATTGTTTGTGTTGTTATTTTGTGTGTTCGAATTGTTGTTGTTGTTATTGGCTGTATTGGAGGCGGCCGTGTTATTTGCCGCCCCACCGCCACCATTTGTTGTCGTTGTCAGATGCATTTTTGCCTCAAAGTTTTGCACTTTGTGATGGTGGTGGTGCTGTGAGGAATGCACTGTTGCAGCTGCTGTTGTACCTGACACGGGAGATGTGTAGTGTGTACTGCTGTGCTGCGGCGGCTGCTGCTGCTGCAAGCTGTGAAGCTGTTGCGTTGTTGTTTGGCCGTAATTGGCGGCAACGACTTGTTTGAAACGCACAATTTTTGTAGTGTTTTATTTTCCAGCGGTTGTAAAAAATATGGAAATTATTTGTCTTTTGGGTTATTTGTTTCAGTTTTAAAAATTGTGTGGATTTTCGTAAATTGTGATTCGCCAGGAAACTTAGCAGAGTGACATCTGTAAGAAAAACAAAGCGAAAAGGTAAATAAAATTAGTAAAGTCTTTTAAGTGTTCAAAATCAGATTAACTGTCTTCGAAGGCTTCGTGGAAGAACCAAAAAGATATTAATTTTTAACATTTCAAATTTTGGACGACTTGAAGGGAATCTTCATTGACGAAGAAAATGCGAATTAAGGGGGCCTTAACAGACCGAAGGGGGTTTTTATAGACGAATCGAATGGATTCTTCATAGAAGATCTGAAGAGAGTTTTTTAGACGAACTGAGTGAGTCTTCATTGAAGAACTGAAGGGAGTCTTTAAGATGAACCCAAGGAAATATTTATAGAACTGAGGGAGCCTTCATAGAAGAGCCTAATGGAGGCTTTATAGACGACCCAAAGACAGTCTTTATTGACGAGCCAAAGGTCTTCGTTATAGATAAGCCATGGGCTGTCTTTATTGACGAACCAAACGTTGTCTTTATATACGAGCTAAATGTCATCTTTATAGACGAGCTAAATGTCATCTTTATAGACGAGCTAAATGTCGTCTATATAGACAAGCTAAAGGTCGTCTTTATAGACGAGCTATAGGTCGTATTTATAGACGAGCTAAAGGTCGTCTTTATACACGAGCTGAAGGTCGTCTTTATAGACGAGCAAAAGGTCGCCCTTATAGACGAGCTGAAGGTCGTCTTTATAGACGAGCTAAAGGTCGTCTTTATAGACAAGCTGAAGGTCGTCTTTATACACGAGCTGAAGTTCGTCTTTATACACGAGCTGAAGGTCGTCTTTATACACGAGCTGAAGGTCATCTTTATACACGAGCTGAAGGTCGTCTTTATACACGAGCTGAAGGTCGTCTTTATACACGAGCTGAAGCTCGTCTTTATACACGTGCTGAAGGTCGTCTAGAGAGACGAGCTAAAGGTCGTCTTTATAGACAAGCCGAAGGTCGTCTTTATACACGAGCTGAAGGTCGTCTTTATACACGAGCTGAAGGTCGTCTTTATACACGAGCTGAAGGTCGTCTTTATACACGAGCTGAAGGTCGCCTTTATACACGAGCTGAAGGTCGTCTTTATAGACGAGCTGAAGGTCGTCTTTATACACGAGCTGAAGGTCGTCTATATAGCTCGTCATATAGACGACCTGAAGCTCGTCTTTATACACGAGCTGAAGGTCGTCTTTATACACGAGCTGAAGGTCGTCTTTATACACGAGCTGAAGGTCGTCTTTATACACGAGCTGAAGGTCGTCTTTATACACGAGCTGAAGGTCGTCTTTATACACGAGCTGAAGGTCGTCTTTATACACGAGCTGAAGGTCGTCTTTATACACGAGCTGAAGGTCGTCTTTATACACGAGCTGAAGGTCGTCTTTATACACGAGCTGAAGGTCGTCTTTATACACGAGCTGAAGGTCGTCTTTATACACGAGCTGAAGGTCGTCTATATAGCTCGTCATATAGACGACCTGAAGCTCGTCTTTATACACGAGCTGAAGGTCGTCTTTATACACGAGCTGAAGGTCGTCTTTATACACGAGCTGAAGGTCGTCTTTATACACGAGCTGAAGGTCGTCTTTATACACGAGCTGAAGGTCGTCTTTATACACGAGCTGAAGCTCGTCTTTATACACGTGCTGAAGGTCGTCTAGAGAGACGAGCTAAAGGTCGTCTTTATACACGAGCTGAAGGTCGTCTTTATACACGAGCTGAAGGTCGTCTTTATACACGAGCTGAAGGTCGTCTTTATACACGAGCTGAAGGTCGTCTTTATACACGAGCTGAAGCTCGTCTTTATACACGTGCTGAAGGTCGTCTAGAGAGACGAGCTAAAGGTCGTCTTTATAGACAAGCTGAAGGTCGTCTTTATACACGAGCTGAAGGTCGTCTTTATGCACGAGCTGAAGGTCGTCTTTATACACGAGCTGAAGGTCGTCTTTATACACGAGCTGAAGGTCGCCTTTATACACGAGCTGAAGGTCGTCTTTATAGACGAGCTGAAGGTCGTCTTTATACACGAGCTGAAGGTCGTCTATATAGCTCGTCATATAGACGACCTGAAGCTCGTCTTTATACACGAGCTGAAGGTCGTCTTTATACACGAGCTGAAGGTCGTCTTTATACACGAGCTGAAGGTCGTCTTTATACACGAGCTGAAGGTCGTCTTTATACACGAGCTGAAGGTCGTCTTTATACACGAGCTGAAGCTCGTCTTTATACACGTGCTGAAGGTCGTCTAGAGAGACGAGCTAAAGGTCGTCTTTATAGACAAGCTGAAGGTCGTCTTTATACACGAGCTGAAGGTCGTCTTTATACACGAGCTGAAGGTCGTCTTTATACACGAGCTGAAGGTCGTCTTTATACACGAGCTGAAGGTCGTCTTTATACACGAGCTGAAGGTCGTCTTTATACACGAGCTGAAGGTCGTCTTTATACACGAGCTGAAGGTCGTCTTTATACACGAGCTGAAGGTCGTCTTTATACACGAGCTGAAGGTCGTCTTTATACACGAGCTGAAGGTCGTCTTTAAACACGAGCTGAAGGTCGTCTTTATACACGAGCTGAAGGTCGTCTTTATACACGAGCTGAAGGTCGTCTTTATACACGAGCTGAAGGTCGTCTTTATACACGAGCTGAAGGTCGTCTTTATACACGAGCTGAAGGTCGTCTTTATACACGAGCTGAAGGTCGTCTTTATAGACGAGCTGAAGGTCGTCTTTATACACGAGCTGAAGGTCGTCTTTATAGACGAGCTGAAGGTCGTCTTTATACACGAGCTGAAGGTCGTCTTTATAGACGAGCTGAAGGTCGTCTTTATAGACGAGCTGAAGGTCGTCTTTATAGACGAGCTGAAGGTCGTCTTTATAGACGAGCTGAAGGTCGTCTTTATAGACGAGCTGAAGGTCGTCTTTATAGACGAGCTGAAGGTCGTCTTTATAGACGAGCTGAAGGTCGTCTTTATAGACGAGCTGAAGGTCGTCTTTATAGACGAGCTGAAGGTCGTCTTTATAGACGAGCTGAAGGTCGTCTTTATAGACGAGCTGAAGGTCGTCTTTATAGACGAGCTGAAGGTCGTCTTTATAGACGAGCTGAAGGTCGTCTTTATACACGAGCTGAAGGTCGTCTTTATAGACGAGCTGAAGGTCGTCTTTATACACGAGCTGAAGGTCGTCTTTATACACGAGCTGAAGGTCGTCTATATAGCTCGTCATATAGACGACCTGAAGCTCGTCTTTATACACGAGCTGAAGGTCGTCTTTATAGACGAGCTGAAGGTCGTCTTTATAGACGAGCTGAAGGTCGTCTTTATAGACGAGCTGAAGGTCGTCTTTATAGACGAGCTGAAGGTCGTCTTTATAGACGAGCTGAAGGTCGTCTTTATAGACGAGCTGAAGGTCGTCTTTATAGACGAGCTGAAGGTCGTCTTTATAGACGAGCTGAAGGTCGTCTTTATAGACGAGCTGAAGGTCGTCTTTATAGACGAGCTGAAGGTCGTCTTTATAGACGAGCTGAAGGTCGTCTTTATAGACGAGCTGAAGGTCGTCTTTATAGACGAGCTGAAGGTCGTCTTTATAGACGAGCTGAAGGTCGTCGATTTTCTCAATACAAGGATTGAGAAAATCGTAATCCTTACGTGGTTTTCCGAAGTTCGGCAACTAACCTTTTAATTTTTAATTTTTTAATTTCGGTTAGTAGACGAAACTTATTTACTAGTTCTATTGCGTCTGCTGGGGAATGTATCGATGACTACATCAGTGATAAAAAATTCTCTCAGCTACACGAGGGACTGATAAATTCTTTGAATCATTGTCAACCAATATTCCCATAGTTTAAAAAATTTGGTGATCTGTTAACGAAGAAGGTGGTGTGACATAAGACAAACGATAGGTAGTCACAATGGTGATGTCTGGCGAAGTGCGGCAATCTTCTCCCATCACGGGAAATGAAATTCCTCCAGTAACAATCGGTTACTGCTTTCAAGAATGAAATTAATACTAAATATATAACGCAAAGTGCGATATACAGACTTTGGACACATTGTCCTCTTGATTTGTACCCCCAAAATTTACTACATTCGAAGACTCATGCTTAGGCGAGAAAGATTTGTGCTCGACAGATTGGTGTATAAGGGTGGTAGGTAGGCCTCCACCTCCACTTATTGCTCAAACCTTTCCAAAGCAAATTTTGTAAACAGCGCAACGTTGTAGCTTTGTTTCCTGGATACATCAGTTAGAACATTCCTCCGCCTCATAAAGTCTTTGACTTCACTTACCTTATGACGAAGACCGCACGTGGTCCTGTCTGCCAGAAAAATCGATTCAATCTCTTGTTAAACAATGTTAACTATAACATAGCTTCATCATACTCCTTACGTACTACTACCTCTCTATTCTCCACTATTCCTTTAACCTGAATATAAATAAGGGTCAAGCATTTTAATAATATTTGAAATTCTTTTACTTTGTCCAGACTTACGGTTATTAAACCAGTTATTAAACGTTTTTTATGTAACCAATTTTCGCCAGTCGTTGGCATTTATAAAAAAACAACAACATTCACATACTGATATTAACAACACATGTGGTATGTTTTACGTTTATGGAGTAAAACACATTCATTCTAAGGTCAAACTCCAATTAAAACTTAACTACAACGACGAAACTTCACAAAAGCAATGTCAGAAAAATATTTTTTTTCGATATAGACCACGATGTTACTCCTTTGGAAAGTACGTTACTAGCTGTCTTCCTCTGTAACTCCTAGCTGTATATTTTTTCTATTCCCCGTCAAAGGACCAAAGACCAAAGGAAAAAAAGAAAAATACAAAAATGTCAACTCTAGTAAATTGATACCACTTCCGCGGCAAAGAAGAGCCATTTAACACTGCCACACTGGCTCTTGTTGTTGTTGGTGTTGTTCGGGTTGTTCCTGCTGCCTGTTACAACACAAATTTACATCAATTCGCACAACGACGGAAGTCACGAAACCATCAATTTTGATTTAACAAAGTCAAAGTGTTCACAATGACCTCAACACAGCTTGTTAAGTTCCCTTGCGAAAAAGAATCTACTACTCATGGAATGTTAAAGCTGAAGGTAACAGTTGGAGGTGGCAAGAGCTCTTAAATGCTGTGGCATCAAATCAAAAGGTGACAAACCGCGTTTTTTGTCCCTGGGTTTTTGTTTTGTCGCGTATCATCGCCAGGATTTAGCGGCTAGGATATGTCGTTTTTCAAAATTGACATTTTTATTTTTTTTTCGTTTAAATCTTAGTCACCGTTGTAACTGTCGAACAATAAAGTATTACCAGCACTTTCATCAGCGTTTAAATGTAGAAAAAGATAGAGAACAGAACACCACCTCCTTTAAAAATAGACACCAATATCTGTGATGCCTTAAATTGAGGTTTGATTCCAAAAGAACCATTTAATATCTTGTGGTATGTTGATGTTATTTTGCCCGGTATACCATCATAGCCATTGAATAAATTTGAGGAAAAAACACACACACCCACACATGCAAAATATCTCTTGGTCAGTTTGTTAGCACTCTAAATTTTTGGCGATTTATGGTGGACAAACAAACCAAAAAAAGAGATATTTAAGCTTTTTATGTTATTTTGTTTGTGTGCGACTTTTTATTATTGAAATTGAATGTGTTTTATTTTTTCTTATGGCCTTTTTGGTCATTTGTTGGCCAAAAATCAAACCAACAAATGTGGCCAAAAAGTTTTTAATTTTCGTCACGAGTTCGTTGGCCATATTGGGGTTGAATGGAATACATTATAGACGATCACCAAAAATATATTTTTTAAAATATTTTTCGTCTACACGTACGATTTTCAGTTCATCAGCAAATACTGTCCTCAAGACGCATATCTCGTCTATATAGACGACCTTTGGTCCATCTATAAACACAACCTTTCTATTTTATATAAAGACGACCTTTAGCACGTCTATAAAGACGACCTTTAGCTCGTCTATAAATACGACCTTTAGCACGTCTATAAAGACGACCTTTAGCACGTCTATAAAGACGACCTTTAGCTCGTCTATAAAGAAGACCTTCATCTCGTCTATAAAGAAGACCTTCAGCTCGTCTATAAAGAAGACCTTCAGCTCGTCTATAAAGACGACCTTCAGCTCGTCTATAAGGACGATCTTTAGCTCGTCTATAAAGACGACCTTTAGCTTGTCTATAAAGACGACCTTTAGCTCGTCTATAAAGTATAAAGACGACCTTAAGCTCGTCTATATAAAGACGACCTTCAGCAGCTCGTCTATATAAAGACGACCTTCAGCAGCTCGTCTATATAAAGACGACCTTCAGCAGCTCGTCTATATAAAGACGACCTTCAGCAGCTCGTCTATATAAAGACGACCTTCAGCAGCTCGTCTATATAAAGACGACCTTCAGCAGCTCGTCTATATAAAGACGACCTTCAGCAGCTCGTCTATATAAAGACGACCTTCAGCAGCTCGTCTATATAAAGACGACCTTCAGCAGCTCGTCTATATAAAGACGACCTTCAGCAGCTCGTCTATATAAAGACGACCTTCAGCAGCTCGTCTATATAAAGACGACCTTCAGCAGCTCGTCTATATAAAGACGACCTTCAGCAGCTCGTCTATATAAAGACGACCTTCAGCAGCTCGTCTATATAAAGACGACCTTCAGCAGCTCGTCTATATAAAGACGACCTTCAGCAGCTCGTCTATATAAAGACGACCTTCAGCAGCTCGTCTATATAAAGACGACCTTCAGCAGCTCGTCTATATAAAGACGACCTTCAGCAGCTCGTCTATATAAAGACGACCTTCAGCAGCTCGTCTATATAAAGACGACCTTCAGCAGCTCGTCTATATAAAGACGACCTTCAGCAGCTCGTCTATATAAAGACGACCTTCAGCAGCTCGTCTATATAAAGACGACCTTCAGCAGCTCGTCTATATAAAGACGACCTTCAGCAGCTCGTCTATATAAAGACGACCTTCAGCAGCTCGTCTATATAAAGACGACCTTCAGCAGCTCGTCTATATAAAGACGAACTTCAGCAGCTCGTCTATATAAAGACGACCTTCAGCAGCTCGTCTATATAAAGACGACCTTCAGCAGCTCGTCTATATAAAGACGAACTTCAGCAGCTCGTCTATATAAAGACGACCTTCAGCAGCTCGTCTATATAAAGACGACCTTAAGCTTGTCTATATAAAGACGACCTTCAGCAGCTCGTCTATATAAAGACGACCTTCAGCAGCTCGTCTATATAAAGACGACCTTCAGCAGCTCGTCTATATAAAGACGACCTTCAGCAGCTCGTCTATATAAAGACGACCTTCAGCAGCTCGTCTATATAAAGACGACCTTCAGCAGCTCGTCTATATAAAGACGACCTTCAGCAGCTCGTCTATATAAAGACGACCTTCAGCAGCTCGTCTATATAAAGACGACCTTCAGCAGCTCGTCTATATAAAGACGACCTTCAACAGCTCGTCTATATAAAGACGACCTTCAGCAGCTCGTCTATATAAAGACGACCTTCAGCAGCTCGTCTATATAAAGACGACCTTCAGCAGCTCGTCTATATAAAGACGACCTTCAGCAGCTCGTCTATATAAAGACGACCTTAAGCTTGTCTATATAAAGACGACCTTCAGCAGCTCGTCTATATAAAGACGACCTTCAGCAGCTCGTCTATATAAAGACGACCTTCAGCAGCTCGTCTATATAAAGACGACCTTCAGCAGCTCGTCTATATAAAGACGACCTTCAGCAGCTCGTCTATATAAAGACGACCTTCAGCAGCTCGTCTATATAAAGACGACCTTCAGCAGCTCGTCTATATAAAGACGACCTTCAGCAGCTCGTCTATATAAAGACGACCTTAAGCTTGTCTATATAAAGACGACCTTCAGCAGCTCGTCTATATAAAGACGACCTTCAGCAGCTCGTCTATATAAAGACGACCTTCAGCAGCTCGTCTATATAAAGACGACCTTCAGCAGCTCGTCTATATAAAGACGACCTTCAGCAGCTCGTCTATATAAAGACGACCTTCAGCAGCTCGTCTATATAAAGACGACCTTCAGCAGCTCGTCTATATAAAGACGACCTTCAGCAGCTCGTCTATATAAAGACGACCTTCAGCAGCTCGTCTATATAAAGACGACCTTCAGCAGCTCGTCTATATAAAGACGACCTTCAGCAGCTCGTCTATATAAAGACGACCTTCAGCAGCTCGTCTATATAAAGACGACCTTCAACAGCTCGTCTATATAAAGACGACCTTCAGCAGCTCGTCTATATAAAGACGACCTTCAGCAGCTCGTCTATATAAAGACGACCTTCAGCAGCTCGTCTATATAAAGACGACCTTCAACAGCTCGTGTATATAAAGACGACCTTCAACAGCTCGTCTATATAAAGACGACCTTCAACAGCTCGTCTATATAAAGACGACCTTTAGCAGCTCGTCTATATAAAGACGACCTTTAGCAGCTCATCTATATAAAGACGACCTTCAGCAACTTGTCTATAAAGACGACCTTCAGCAACTCGTCTATAAAGACGACCTTCAGCAGCTCGTCTATAAAGACGACCTTTAGCTCGTCTATAAAGACGACCTTTAGCTCGTCTATAAATACGACCTTCAGCTCGTCTATAAAGACGACCTTCAGCTCGTCAATAAAGACGACCTTCAGCAACTTGTCTATAAAGACGACCTTCAGCAACTCGTCTATAAAGACGACCTTCAGCAGCTCGTCTATAAAGACGACCTTTAGCTCGTCTATAAAGACGACCTTTAGCTCGTCTATAAATACGACCTTCAGCTCGTCTATAAAGACGACCTTCAGCTCGTCTATAAAGACGACCTTCAGCTCGTCTATAAAGACGACCTTCAGCTCGTCTATAAAGACGACCTTCAGCTCGTCTATAAAGACGACCTTCAGCTCGTCTATAAAGACGACCTTCAGCTCGTCTATAAAGACGACCTTCAGCTCGTCTATAAAGACGACCTTCAGCTCGTCTATAAAGACGACCTTCAGCTCGTCTATAAAGACGACCTTCAGCTCGTCTATAAAGACGACCTTCAGCTCGTCTATAAAGACGACCTTCAGCTCGTCTATAAAGACGACCTTCAGCTCGTCTATAAAGACGACCTTCAGCTCGTCTATAAAGACGACCTTCAGCTCGTCTATAAAGACGACCTTCAGCTCGTCTATAAAGACGATCCTTAGCTCGTATATAAAGACTATTTTAGCTCGTCTATAAAGACGATCTTTAGCTCGTATATAAAGACGATTTTAGCTCGTATATAAAGACGATTTTAGCTCGTCTATAAAGACGATCTTTAGCTCGTCTATAAAGACGATCTTTAGCTCTTCTATAAAAACGACCTTTAGCTTTTCTATAAAGACGACCTTCAGTTCGTCTATAAAGACGATCTTTAGTTCTTCTATAAAGACGACCTTCAGCAGCTCGTCTATAAAGACGACCTTCAGCAGCTCGTCTATAAAGACGACCTTCAGCAGCTCGTCTATAAAGACGACCTTCAGCAGCTCGTCTATAAAGACGACCTTCAGCAGCTCGTCTATAAAGACGACCTTCAGCAGCTCGTCTATAAAGACGACCTTCAGCAGCTCGTCTATAAAGACGACCTTCAGCAGCTCGTCTATAAAGACGACCTTAAGCTCGTCTAGAAAAACGACCTCTAGCTCGTATATAAAGACGATCTTTAGCTAGTCTATAAAACGGTCTTTAGCTCGTCTATAAAGACGACCTTCAGCTCGTCTATAAAGACGACCTTCAGCTCGTCTATAAAGACGACCTTCAGCTCGTCTATAAAGACGACCTTCAGCTCGTCTATAAAGACGACCTTCAGCTCGTCTATAAAGACGAACTTCAACTCGTCTAAAAAGACGACCTTCAGCTCGTCTATAAAGGCGACCTTCAGCAGCTCGTCTATAAAGACGACCTTCAGCAGCTCGTCTATAAAGACGACCTTCAGCAGCTCGTCTATAAAGACGACCTTCAGCTCGTCTATAAAGACGACCTTCAGCTCGTCTATAAAGACGATCTTTAGCTTGTCTATAAAGACGATCTTTAGCTCGTCTATAAAGACGATCTTTAGCTCGTTTATAAAGACGACCTTTAGCTCGTCTATAAAGACGACCTTTAGCTCGTCTATAGAGACGACCTTTAGCTCGTCTATAGAGACGACCTCTAGCCCGTCTATAAAAACGACCTGTAGTTCGTCCAAAAAACAACCTGTAGCTCGTCTATGAAGACGATCTTTAGCTCATCTATAAAGACGACCCTTTGCTCGTTTATCTCGTTCAGCTCGTCTGTAAATACTTATCTCAACTCTGCTTACCATTGCATTACGGTAGCATCCACAAACTTATATACAAATATATATTTGAATCCATCAGCTTCTCACTACCGCTTACAGCTTATTTTTATAGACAGCTCTACGTAAAGAGCTCGTCTACAAAGTTTCATTCTTCAGCAAGATAACAAAGATTTCAGGCATGATATCTATACCTAGTCCCTACTTCTGAACTACCTTCATTTCGTTTGCAAGTATCCTTTAAGCCTAAAATTTCCTTTCAATTCCTTAAAAAAGACTTTCTTAAACTCATCTATAAAAAACCTTCCAATTTTTTATTTGGTAGCATTCCCTATGAGCTCTTCTTAAATAACTTTCCTCTTCGAAACCCATACATCAATTTTTAAGTAGCTGCAAATGAAATAAGATTTGCTACCCAAAAAATAACCAGTTAAATCATCAACTACAATGTCTTGATTAATGGGTATCAGATATAGGCCACAATTATGTGTTTAAGCCAAACAAAGATTTTTGGGACATAATTTTTAAAGTCAGACAGACCGACACACATACACTCTTATTCCAACAAGCCCATAAACATATCCTGGTTAAGGACAATAATGATCTTCATAAAACCTGACAAGTCTGTACACACAAATGTGGTTGGACACAAAATGAACCGGACAACTAACAGCAGCAGCAACAACAACAAAAGCAAAAAAAAAAACATATTTTTGGGTAACCAAACAATGTTCCTTTTCGGAGCAAAAAAAAAACACAAAACTCAATATCCTGTATGCACTTCTACAAGGAGACAAAATGTGCTGCACTTTGTGCATTGCATCGTTGCAATCTCACTGCAAATTACGACCATTTAAAGTCATCTCGGCCTGATGTTGTTTTATTGTTTTAGTAAAGATTTAATGCAGATTCATGGCTACTGGGCTTCATTCACTCCTTGTACTTTTATTCAAGCCTATCACCAGGGGCTTATGGGTGCAGAGAAGTTGGTAGAAGAGACAACGTAGGAAAAGAAGGAAATGGCCATGCCTTGATACAAACCTAAATTGCCATATTAAGTTTGGTAATTTGGTAGGCATTTCTTGGTATAGCCATTAAATGCATTGCAGGGCATTGAAACCGGACATGTGAATGGTAACATGTCTGCTGCCATCCTATGGGGTGTTTGCATTTTTGTCAGGGGTCTTAAATCGGAATCTTTACTGGAATTTTGTTCGTAAAGATGTTTTTCTCTTGTATTTGACTTTGTTGTCAACATGCCGGAAATGCAACATGGCCAAAGCATGCATGCGGGTGTTAGGCTGGCTGGCTAGCTGGATGATGATGTTGGGAGACTAAAAGGATTGTTGTTTTGCTGGTGACAGAGGTGGCGTTGGTTTTTGCGGTAATAACCTTGATGGTAACTGTATTATGGACAACACAATCTCACATGACCAGACGCCAAACTTACGGCCATAGCTGTTGCATAGATTCACAACACCGTGTGTGTTATGGCCTAATAGCAATTGCATATCTTGGCCTTTGCATTTGCACAGCAGTCATCGTCTTTCTATTCGTTAAAATCCAGTTAAATGATTGTTTTTTCGTTTCTTTTTGGTTGCTAAGGAAGAGGAACGGAGAGGGAGCATTCGTTTCGTTTGCCAAAATCAACTGGAACTTTTGGTCAATTCGAGAGGTTTTGGGCCTGTCACTTGTTCTAGTCATGTCGTTTTCGTCGTCATCATGTTTTCGGTGAACCCTCCACAATCACCTAGCAGCTTGTCTTTGGTTTTGTCAAACAGACGAGCTATTGCTGTTTTGCCCTGCATCCATCACCGAACGCCATAGTGGTCGCGTCTAGATGCCGCATTTAAGCTGCATTGTGGTAACATTGACAAACACTTTATGGTCTTTGGGTGGGTGGTAGAGAATGTCTCCGTCATATGCAAGATGCCATTCCTAAGCACTCACCTACATGAGGAAAAAAAACAGCAGTACAGAGAACCCCAAGAGAAATGACATCACAACACAAGTATGGGTATGTGTGAGGAAGTGCTTGCATGTCCATGTGTGGCATGGCTTGTCAGATGCAATAATGTTTGGATTTTGAGTTACATCCTTGGCATTTTTTCATTTTTCTAGGCATTGAAAGCATTGTCCAGGCCAATGGCCAAGAATGACGTACTTCTACGGGTAAACACAATTAAGATTTTTAGAACTTAATTGTTTTTTGTTGTTGTTTTTTTTCCTTTTTCAAACAAATCGAGTTGACCAACAATGAATGAGGCTCGTTCAGGTTTTCATTGACCAACATTTTTGTGTGTATGTGTGCAATGAAAATTCAAATTCCATATGGTTTTGGTGTTTGATAAACTAGATTTAAGTTGGAGGAAAACAACAGGAGTTTTGTGGAGTAAAAACGGGAAGAATTCTGAAGGATGTCTTTATAAACGAGCCAAAGTTCGTCTTTATAGACGAGCCGAAGCACATCTTTACAGACCAGCCAAAGATCGTCTTTAAAGAAGAGTCAAAGGTCAACTTTATAGACGAGCCATATGACGTTTTTATAGACGAGCCATATGACGTTTTTATAGACGAGCAAAAGGCCGTATTTATAGACGAGCCAAAGGTCGTCTTTATAGACGAGCCAAAGGTCGTCTTTATAGACGAGCCAAAGGTCGTCTTTATAGACGAGCCAAAGGTCGTCTTTATAGACGAGCCAAAGGTCGTCTTTATAGACGAGCTAAAGGTCGTCTTTATAGACGAGATAAAGGTCGTCTTTATAGACGAGATAAAGGTCGTCTTTATAGACGAGCTAAAGGTCGTCTTTATAGACGAGCTAAAGGTCGTCTTTATAGACGAGCTAAAGGTCGTCTTTATAGACGAGCTAAAGGTCGTCTTTATAGACGAGCTAAAGGTCGTCTTTATAGACGAGCTAAAGGTCGTCTTTATAGACGAGCTAAAGGTCGTCTTTATAGACGAGCTAAAGGTCGTCTTTATAGACGAGCTAAAGGTCGTCTTTATAGACGAGCTAAAGGTCGTCTTTATGGACGAGCCATAGGTCGTCTTTATATACAAGCGAAGGGTCGTATTTATAGACTAGCTAAAGGTCGTATTTATATACGAGCTAAAGGTCGTCTTTATAGACGAGCTAAAGGTCGTCTTTATAGACGAGCTAAAGGTCGTCTTTATAGACGAGCTAAAGGTCGTCTTTATAGACGAGCTAAAGGTCGTCTTTATAGACGAGCTAAAGGTCGTCTTTATAGACGAGCTAAAGGTCGTCTTTATAGACGAGCTAAAGGTCGTCTTTATAGACGAGCTAAAGGTCGTCTTTATAGACGAGCTAAAGGTCGTCTTTATAGACGAGCTAAAGGTCGTCTTTATGGACGAGCCATAGGTCGTCTTTATATACAAGCGAAGGGTCGTATTTATAGACTAGCTAAAGGTCGTATTTATATACGAGCTAAAGGTCGTCTTTATAGACGCGCTAAAGGTTGTCTTTATAGACGAGCTAAAGGTCGTCTTTATAGACGAGCTAAAGGTCGTCTTTATAGACGAGCTAAAGGTCGTCTTTATAGACGAGCTAAAGCTCGTCTTTATAGACGAGCTAAAGGTCGTCTTTATAGACGAGCTAAAGGTCGTCTTTATAGACGAGCTAAAGGTCGTCTTTATAGACGAGCTAAAGGTCGTCTTTATAGACGAGCTAAAGGTCGTCTTTATGGACGAGCTAAAGCTCGTCTTTATAGACGAGCTAAAGGTCGTCTTTATAGACGAGCTAAAGCTCGTCTTTATAGACGAGCTAAAGGTCGTCTTTATAGACGAGCTAAAGGTCGTCTTTATAGACGAGCTAAAGGTCGTCTTTATAGACGAGCTAAAGGTCGTCTTTATAGACGAGCTAAAGGTCGTCTTTATAGACGAGCTAAAGGTCGTCTTTATGGACGAGCCATAGGTCGTCTTTATATACAAGCGAAGGGTCGTATTTATAGACTAGCTAAAGGTCGTATTTATATACGAGCTAAAGGTCGTCTTTATAGACGAGCTAAAGGTCGTCTTTATAGACGAGCTAAAGGTCGTCTTTATAGACGAGCTAAAGGTCGTCTTTATAGACGAGCTAAAGGTCGTCTTTATAGACGAGCTAAAGGTCGTCTTTATAGACGAGCTAAAGGTCGTCTTTATAGACGAGCTAAAGGTCGTCTTTATAGACGAGCTAAAGGTCGTCTTTATAGACGAGCTAAAGGTCGTCTTTATGGACGAGCCATAGGTCGTCTTTATATACAAGCGAAGGGTCGTATTTATAGACTAGCTAAAGGTCGTATTTATATACGAGCTAAAGGTCGTCTTTATAGACGCGCTAAAGGTTGTCTTTATAGACGCGCTAAAGGTTGTCTTTATAGACGAGCTAAAGGTCGTCTTTATAGACGAGCTAAAGGTCGTCTTTATAGACGAGCTAAAGGTCGTCTTTATAGACGAGCTAAAGCTCGTCTTTATAGACGAGCTAAAGGTCGTCTTTATAGACGAGCTAAAGGTCGTCTTTATAGACGAGCTAAAGGTCGTCTTTATAGACGAGCTAAAGGTCGTCTTTATAGACGAGCTAAAGGTCGTCTTTATAGACGAGCTAAAGGTCGTCTTTATAGACGAGCTAAAGGTCGTCTTTATAGACGAGCTAAAGGTCGTCTTTATAGACGAGCTAAAGGTCGTCTTTATAGACGAGCTAAAGGTCGTCTTTATAGACGAGCTAAAGGTCGTCTTTATAGACGAGCTAAAGGTCGTCTTTATAGACGAGCTAAAGGTCGTCTTTATAGACGAGCTAAAGGTCGTCTTTATAGACGAGCTAAAGGTCGTCTTTATAGACGAGCTAAAGGTCGTCTTTATAGACGAGCTAAAGGTCGTCTTTATAGACGAGCTAAAGGTCGTCTTTATAGACGAGCTAAAGGTCGTCTTTATAGACGAGCTAAAGGTCGTCTTTATAGACGAGCTAAAGGTCGTCTTTACAGACGAGCTAAAGGTCGTCTTTATAGCTAAAGGTCATCTTTATAGTCGAGCTAAAGGTCGTCTTTATAGACGAGCTAAAGGTCGTCTTTATAGACGAGCTAAAGGTCGTCTTTATAGACGAGCTAAAGGTCGTCTTTATAGACGAGCTACAGGTCGTCTTCATAGACGAGCTACAGGTCGTCTTTATAGACGAGCTACAGGTCGTCTTTATAGACGAGCTACAGGTCGTCTTTATAGACGAGCTACAGGTCGTCTTTATAGACGAGCTACAGGTCGTCTTTATAGACGAGCTAAAGGTCGTCTTTATAGACGAGCTAAAGGTCGTCTTTATAGACGAGCAAAAGGTCGTCTTTATAGACGAGCTAAAGGTCGTCTTTACAGACGAGCTAAAGGTCGTCTTTACAGACGAGCTAAAGGTCGTCTTTACAGACGAGCTAAAGGTCGTCTTTATAGACGAGCTAAAGGTCGTCTTTATAGACGAGCTAAAGGTCGTCTATATAGACGAGCTAAAGGTCATCTTTATAGACGAGCTAAAGGTCGTCTTTACAGACGAGCTAAAGGTCGTCTTTATAGACGAGCTAAAGGTCGTCTTTATAGACGAGCTAAAGGTCGTCTTTATAGACGAGCTAAAGGTCGTCTTTACAGACGAGCTAAAGGTCGTCTTTATAGACGAGCTAAAGGTCGTCTTTATAGACGAGCTAAAGGTCGTCTATATAGACGAGCTAAAGGTCATCTTTATAGTCGAGCTAAAGGTCGTCTTTATAGACGAGCTAAAGGTCGTCTTTATAGACGAGCTAAAGGTCGTCTTTATAGACGAGCTAAAGGTCGTCTTTATAGACGAGCTACAGGTCGTCTTTATAGACGAGCTACAGGTCGTCTTTATAGACGAGCTACAGGTCGTCTTTATAGACGAGCTACAGGTCGTCTTTATAGACGAGCTACAGGTCGTCTTTATAGACGAGCTACAGGTCGTCTTTATAGACGAGCTACAGGTCGTCTTTATAGACGAGCTAAAGGTCGTCTTTATAGACGAGCTAAAGGTCGTCTTTATAGACGAGCAAAAGGTCGTCTTTATAGACGAGCTAAAGGTCGTCTTTACAGACGAGCTAAAGGTCGTCTTTATAGACGAGCTAAAGGTCGTCTTTATAGACGAGCTAAAGGTCGTCTATATAGACGAGCTAAAGGTCATCTTTATAGACGAGCTAAAGGTCGTCTTTACAGACGAGCTAAAGGTCGTCTTTATAGACGAGCTAAAGGTCGTCTTTATAGACGAGCTAAAGGTCGTCTTTATAGACGAGCTAAAGGTCGTCTTTATAGACGAGCTAAAGGTCGTCTTTACAGACGAGCTAAAGGTCGTCTTTATAGACGAGCTAAAGGTCGTCTTTATAGACGAGCTAAAGGTCGTCTATGTAGACGAGCTAAAGGTCATCTTTATAGTCGAGCTAAGGGTCGTCTTTATAGACGAGCTAAAGGTCGTCTTTATAGACGAGCTAAAGGTCGTCTTTATAGACGAGCTAAAGGTCGTCTTTATAGACGAGCTACAGGTCGTCTTTATAGACGAGCTACAGGTCGTCTTTATAGACGAGCTAAAGGTCGTCTTTATAGACGAGCTAAAGGTCGTCTTTATAGACGAGCTAAAGGTCGTCTTTATAGACGAGCTAAAGGTCGTCTTTATAGACGAGCTAAAGGTCGTCGTTATAGACGAGCTAAAGGTCGTCGTTATAGACGAGGACCTAAAAGTTGTCTTTATAGACGAGCCAAAGAGGACCTAAAAGTTGTCTTTATAGGCGAGCTTGAAGGTCGTCTTTATAGAAGAGCTTGAAGGTCTTCTTTATAGACGATCTTTAAGATCTTTGGCTCGTCTATAAAGACGATCTTTGGCTCGTCTATAAAGACGACCTTTGGCTCGTCTATAAAGACGACCTTTAGCTCGTCTATAAAGACGACCTTTGGCTCGTCTATAAAGACGACCTTTGGCTCGTATATTAAGACTACCTTTGGTTCGTCTACAAAGACGACCTTTGGCTCGTATATTAAAACGATCTTCAGCTCGTCTATAAAGACGACATTTAGCTCGTTTATAAAGACGACCTTTACCTCGTCTATAAAGACGACATTTAGCTCGTCTATAAAGACGACCTTTATCTCGTCTATAAAGACGACCTTTATCTCGTATATAAAGACGACCTTCCAGCTCGTCAATAAAGACGACCTTCCAGCTCGTCAATAAAGACGAACTTCCAGCTCGTCTATAAAGACGACCTTTAGCTCGTCTATAAAGACGACCTTTAGCTCGTCTATAAAGACGACCTTTAGCTCGTCTATAAAGACGACCTTTAGCTCGTCTATAAAGACGACCTTTAGCTCGTCTATAAAGACGACCTTTAGCTCGTCTATAAAGACGACATTTAGCTCGTCTATAAAGACGACCTTTAGCTCGTCTATAAAGATGACCTTTAGCTCGTCTATAAAGACGACCTTTAGCTCGTCTATAAAGACTACCTTTAGCTCGTCTATAAAGACGACCTTTAGCTCGTCTATAAAGACTACCTTTAGCTCGTCTATAAAGATGACAGCTCGTCTATAAAGACGACCTTTAGCTCGTCTATAAAGACGACCTTTAGCTCGTCTATAAAGACGACCTTCAGCTCGTCTATAAAGACGACCTTTAGCTCGTCTATAAATACGACCTTTAGCTCGTCTATAAAGACGACCTTTGGTTCGTCTATAAAGACGACCTTTGGCTCGTCTATAAAGACGACCTTTGGCTCGTCTATAAAGACGACTTTTAGCTCGTCTATAAAGACGAGCTTTGGCTCGTATATAAAGACGACCTTTGGCTCGTCTATAAAGACGACTTTTAGCTCGTCTATTAAGAACACCTTTAGCTCGTCTATAAAGACGACCGTTGGCTCTTCTATTAAGACGATTTTTGGCTCGTATATAAAGACGACCTTTAGCTCATTTATAAAGGCGACCTTTAGCTCGTCTATAAAGACGACCTTTAGCTCGTCTATAAAGACGACCTTAAGCTCATCTATAAAGACGACATATATCAAGTCTATAAATACGACATTTAGCTCGTCTATAAAAACGACTTTTGTTCGTCTATAAAGACGACTTTTGTTCGTCTATAAAGACGACCTTTGGCTCGTCTACAAGGACGAGCTTTAGCTCGTCTACGGCCTTTGTCACGTCTATAAAAACGACCTTTAGCTCGTTTATAAGGACGACCTTTAGCTCGTCCATAAAGACGACCTTTAGGACGTCTATGAAGTTGACTTTTAACTCGTCTATAAGGACGACCTTTCACATCAATTTGTACTCCATAGACAATGAAACCACTGTCCATAAATTTATGGTTGATCTGTGCTTTTGGAAAATTCTAAAGAAAAATTAAATTTATCTTCCTACCAAACTCAATCCACAAACCTTCAGTCTGACAACTTTGGGTGTTTGATTATCATGGACTTTAGACAAGTGGAGAGATGCATTGCTGTTGCAGTTTTTTTGTGTGTGCCTTGTGTCTTCCGCAACGGAAGAGTTTGGCTCTTTTGTGTGTTAATGCATGTTGGCTATGCCTAAGGCAATTCTAATACTGCCATCAAATGCAGTTGCATCAACATTGAACTCTAAATTCTGGGCAATGAGAAAAAGGAACTGAATGATTTAACCGAATGAATCCTAAAGTGGCATAATAACATTGTAGGAGTGTTGAAAATTCCGTAGAGGCTTTCCTTCTGCTTCTTCTTGTTGCGCTCTTTAGATGGTTGCTTGTTTTTCCTGTTAGAACTTTGTTGTTGAAAGCCAAAGATAAATCACTTTTGGAACAAGTGACTGACTGAGTAAGTGAATGAAGAAACATAGATGAATGAATGAATAAAGTATGTAGTTAGTTCCTGGTATTGACCATAATTTGGTTTAAGCCATTTGTAGACCCATGGTAAACATAACAAGTCAAACAAATGCTGGTGAGTGCGTATGTGTGTCGGCACATATATGTATGTATGCTCAACACAAAAAGAGTTTATTTGTGGTTGTTTTTGTGGAACAAATGATTAAAATTGTTTTGGGAAAATTTAAGTGTTGATTAGGGTTTTTTTATTCCTCAATTCTCAGAACTAAGTGCAGCATTTTGGACAAATGCCTAGAGCAATGCAGACACACACACACAGATAAGCATACACTTGCACTATGTGTTTTTGTATTCCAAGAGAGAGTTGTTTGTTGCATCATTTGTAAATGCGTCATATGTGAATTTGAAAAATTACCATTTAAGAATGTTTGGTTTCGAATAGACCAAATTGATTAAATCAGTTTGGGTTTCATTTCAGTTCATTTGCAGGAAATCCCAAGGGAAATAAATCCGAGTAATTTAAGGAAATTTTATTAACATTTGATTTATGGACAACATTAGTTGAATCAAAAAAAAAAAAAAAAAAAAAACAAAATTTAACTGAATTTAGTTTGGTAGACTATAGTGCTTAAATTGATGAGTTGAATTAATTTTGGGCATTAATATGGTCGCCGGTAAGGAGTTTATTTTTGTAGTTGTATAAAAATATTCACATTATTCCTGTATACAGAACCTATCCTCAACGTCCATAAGAGGTATATTTTTTGCCGTAAACTAAATGTGTAGTTCGATATTGTTGTCGTTTAAATAGTGTTAAACTTTAAAGAATAATATCGATCCGCCTAAAAAGTTCCCACTGACCATCTTAAACACTATATTCGGTTTTTGTATTTGGACACCCTATTATTAATACCGTCTATAATAGCTTCACTTAATATTCTCATCCTGTGAATTCTTTTCTTCTGTAACGGCAATATAGTCTTATTAACTTTAGCCTCCCCAGAAGAGGAAATATCAAACCAAATATACACACCAAAATTCACCCGCATTTGTATTCGGCTAAACACTGTCCTACAAAGCAAAACAAAAATATCAAACTTGTTATATAAACATTCAAAAAGTCATAAAACGTCATAAAGAAAGTCGTAAAACATTTACACGCACATTCATCATGGAAACATCAGCAGCAGTGTATATATGTAGATCGCTAGACGCTGAGGCCAACATATGATGAACAGATAGACACTAAGGCAGACAGACAAACCATACAAGCCACGCATATAAAATGTGTTTCTTTTTCTTCCCAACATCATCAAAGGATTTGTGGCGCAAGCGCGTGTCGTCCCAATGACGACACAATTAAATAATCTAAACAAAGTGCTGACTGATCGCAGAATTTAATCGGGAGTGATTAGCGTTGTTGTTTGTTTACATTTGTTTAATAATAAAGGTAATTAAATTCGTCTTTATTACACGAATATCCCTATAAAGGGATGACTGTGGAACGGATCATAATGTGAAATGAATGAATGGGTGGTCGGTCTCCAGGGTGGTCGCTCGATTGCCATTAAAGTTGATTGTTATGAAACATCTTGTTTGTTGTTATTGCTGATGGAATGTCAGGAAATCAATAAAAATATTTTTGTTGCGCTTATGTTGGAGCGGAAAGATGAAATATTAAAACAATGTGATGACTCAAGATATTCTTAACACTATGTAAAACTTTATCTTTACATGTGGGTTATAACAAGAAAATAGTGGCAAATAGTGTCCATATTTGAATTGTGGGTTTTCAGAACTAGCCGACAAATAATATGGATTTGGATTAAAGTTTAAGAGTATTGAGGAGGAAGTGGTACTTGAAGTGGGTCTTTATTTTGGGGGTCATTGCTTTCGATGGATATCGCACCCAGCAGTCTTTTCAGTTGGTCACCGTATAATTTAGTAGTTTGGACAAATATATAAGGAAGCATGGAAACATAATGAGTACCTACCTTTCCAAAAATCCTCGAACAATCCTTAAACTGCATATAAACAAACAATTCTGAACTTTTGTTGAACTAAGAAGTAGACCGATCTGGTCCATTGTTTTTGTAAGAAAATGAGCTGGTCATATGAACCATGTTATGCCGCATTACAATTATTTTGGAAAGTTGGGGCTGAAATCTTCAAAATACGTGGAATAATTGTTGCCTTTTTATGGGCTGTACTAAAGCATGGCATGCCATACAGGAAATACGATGGACTGGGAAAGATGTCACAACAACACATAACGGTGACGCACTGTATTATAGCTGACATGACACAAAGCATGAGCTTGGTTGCGGTTTTGTAGTTGGTCAGAGGTTAAAACATCTGGTCTCCAGCTTCACCCCAGTGAATGAAAGACTTGCTACAATTCGATTAAAAGCGCTCCAACCGAAGACAAGGACGAACAGACCAAAGATATATTCTACGATAGCTTAGAAGAAACATATGACTGTTGTCCTGCCCATGACAATTAAATTATTCTAGGCGATTTTAATGCCTAAAGTGAAAAGGATAATATCTTTGGACAAACATTCGGGAAATTCATTCTACATAGTGAAACATCAGACAGTGGAATGTGGCTGATAGACTTCGCAGCGGCAAAAAACATGGTAGTTAGCAGTACCAGATTTAAGCATATCGATATTCATAAGGGCACTTGGCAATCTCCAGACCAAAGAACAATAAATCAAATTGATCACGTTGTGATAGATGGATGGAAGACATTCATCGAGCGTGTTGGATGTACGATCGTTCCGAGGAGCAAACATAGATTCGGACCATTACCTCGTTGCAGCAAAGGTACGTACCCGTCTAAACGTTGCAAATAAAGCACGGACAGACACAACACGAAAGTTGGACATCGCTAAGCTGCAAACACAACAGATAGGCACTCAAGTGACCCAATTGCTTAATGATAGCGCTTCTCGTCCCTATAACATATCAGCACAATGACAAAATATTGCCTACTCCATGCAAACAGCCGCAAAATCAGTACTTGGATACCAGAGACCTCCACCAAAGAATCCATGATATGACCAGGAGTGCCGTGCTGCTCTCGAAGAAAAAAATGTGGCATATAAAATAGTATCTGGCATATTGTGTGAGAGACTAAAGCCTATGGCCAATGAAATTATTGGACCCTATCAGTGCGGCTTTAGATCTGACAAATCCACCATTAACCAGATATTTACCTTGAACAAATCCTGGAAAATACCCAAGAAATGCAGATCGACACCTTCCATCTTTTCGTCGATTATAAAGCAGCATTCGATAGCCCTATACGTTCAAAGGTATTCCAAGCCATGTCTGAATTTGGTATCCCCGCAAAGCTCATTCGGCTTTGTAGAATGGCATTAACTGAGACGAGATCCTCAGTTAAAATAGGAAAGCACCCCTCCGAAGATTTTACTACCAAAAGAGGTTTCAGACAAGAAGACGGCCTGTCGTGTGATCTATTCAACAATCTGCTGGAAAAGGTCATACGAGACGCGAAGGTCAAAAGAAATGGAACGATATACACGAACAGCCACATGTTACTGGCTTATGCCAACAACATTGACATCATGGGTAAAGGAAGTAACTGACACCTTTGCAAAAGTCGAAAGACAATCTGCTAAAGTTGGTCTGGCAGTAAATGACGTAAAAACCAAGTTGATGGTATCGAAGCGTAATATGTCCACAAACACCGCACCATCTGTGAATGTTGGTACCTACAATTTTGAAGTTGTAAAGGACTTCGCCTACCTCGGCACCACCATAAACACAACAAATAACATCAGTTGTGAAATACGAAGAAGAATAGTGTTGGATAACAGATGCTACTTTGGGCTAAGTAAGCAGTTTAGGAATAAAGCCACCTCTCGTCAAACAAAAATAACACTTTACAACAAACATACTACCCGTGCTAATGTATGGTTCCGAAGCATGGGTACTTGCTCAAGCAGATAAGGCAGTGCTTGGTGTGTTTGAGGGAAAAATTCTTCGAAAGATCTACGGGCCAATCTGTGTTGACGGCGAATATCGGCGTCGTATGAACAACGAACTCTATCAACTATACAACAACATCAATAAAGTTGATCGAATCGAGATGTAACAATTGCAATGGCTAGGCCATGTCATAAGAATGACTGATGATGAACCCGCTAAAAAGTGGTATAAATACGGGCCGCATGGAGGTTCTCGCAGATTTGGAAGGCCAAAGCTTCGTTGGAGCGAACAAGTGAAAAGAGATATCAGAAAGCTACATATCCCAGATTGGGAAAATACAGCAGCAAACAGAGAGGATTGGAGTTTTTTCTTAGTTCGGCTTATGGAACAAATGTTCTGTAAAAGGGCAGTTAAGTAAATAAGTAAGTACTAAAGCATGGATTTAAGTTGTTGTTGTCGTAACAGTATATTCTTAATCTGGCTCTGGCTCCATATCCAGGCAATAAGTTCACATCGTTGTTTATGGCATCTGCAACTGCACCATTGTGAATGATACTCAAACTTTTTTAATTAATTAATTTAATCGCGCTAAAATGACCTTAGGAGTTTGTATCGAAAAAGCGAATTCTCGCGAAGTCCTACACACCCAACCTATATGCTACGATCGTTTCGCTCGTGGTGCTATTATGCAGATCGTCTATTGGTGACATGAGGTGGCACCATATTGCTGTTCTTAGAGCAGTGTTCTGACAGGATTGAATATTTTTCCATAACATTGCACTTATATTCGTGAACCACACTGGCGCAGCATAAATTACCACAACTCGGTTTCTTTATCCACAAGATCTGAGGCCTAGGACTTAAGGAGCTTGTTCCTACATCTCATCTTGTTGCTGATATATGTGACATGCGCGAACGATGTGAACGTATTTCCGAATGTGACCGCTAGATTTATGAGGTAGTTAGTGGTCGGAATACTGTTACCATCGATAAGGACATTCAGCTCAGAGCTCATCTCCGCAGTCTATGTGGTGAACTGAACTCAATCAAATATCAATCAGATACGAGATCTTATCATAACCGTTATTTTCACATTTCGTGAGTTACGTATGTTTGAAAGTGTCAGAAAACTTTAAGGAAGTTAAGAAACAATGACAGTATGAGTTGCGCTGAAAGATACCAAAACTGTGACGCAAATCTTTAAAAGTACAAAGCACTTGGCAGGTTCAGTCATATTCATCGAAAGGGATTTAAGTGGGGTACGCTTGCAGAGAAAGAAAATTATGCTGCTACTTAAAAAGGAGTTGCAGAAGATGGGAAAGGAAAGAAAGATAGGAGTTAGAGGCGAACAACTGGTAACAGATGACAGAACGTTTTACTGGAATGCGGATAATAAACTTATGTGTGGACAAGGCCTCGGTATAAGATCAATTTTTGGTGATGGCATACAAAACATATGTATAAATTACAATGAATTAGCTGCAAAATTGTCAGCAAAAAACTTTTAAAAACTATTCCTCTTAGCCAAAGTATTCAATAACAATAGTCAGGGAAAGCAAAATGTAAACCCTATAGAAAATAAACTAAATTATTCGTTAAAAATAATAGCATACAATGTTCATGGTTTACATAGTAAAAATCTTCACCACCGATTCTTTGAGTACATAGAGGAGTTTGATGTATTTATTCTTTCGGAGACACATGTTGAAGAAAGTAAAGAAGAAAATTACAATAAAAAATTTAAAAATTTCAGAACATACTGGAGATCTGCCGGCAGGAACCATACTAGAGGGAGGGGTATTGGGGGAAAATTATATGGAGTGCGAAATGATTTGTAAAGTCTGGGGTTTAAACACATTCTCACCAACAGAGGAGGTCAAGACATAGTTCAGTGTGATTTTAACAGTAGCCGTTTTGAAATATTGCCTGTCTATCTGAGAGGAGCTAATTGGTTGGACGATTTCGAAAAATTAAAACGGGGTGTTGAGAATGATGGAAATATGAAAATCGTCATAGGCGATCACAACATTAGGATAGGAGAGGAACAAGAGTTGCCACAAGATTTGCCATACAACTGCTATAACGCAAGAAAATCTAATGACAAAATTTTTAATTCAAATGGAAGGAAATTTTTGGAGTTTTGTGATAACAATGGTCTGATTGTTTTAAACGGAAGAACCCCAGGAGATGAAAAAGGTAGATTCACATTTACAAATAAAAACGGCAGCTCAGTGATAGATCTATGTTCGGTATCACTGGAAATGCTAAGCTGTGTAACAACATTGCAGGTTGAGGATCAAATCTGGTCGGATCATTTCCCGTTAGTGCTAACTCTGTTTTTTACTAGCAGAAATGAGGCGTTGCCTAGAAATTACAAAGTTTTACCAAAACTGAAATGGAAAGATATACATAAGGAGCTATACCAAAGATCTCTTAGACAAAATTTAACGACTTTGCCATTAGAACCCAAGCTTACTGATTTAATCAAAGCAATAACCCAATCGTACCCGAGGAATACAGAGCCCGAAACCAATCGTTTTAAGAACAAATGGTTTGATTATGATTGTTTAAAACATAGAAAAATTGTAGAATTACAGAATGGGCGAATCAGTATAAAATATTGAACGAGTATCAAGCAGGATTCTGTCAGCAATAGTCAACCTCAAATTAAATGAAAACAAAAAGGTATATGCTTTCTTCGTCGATTTCAAAGCGACCTTCGAAAGAATTCCAAGAGATCTATTAATTTATAAGTTGCACGAGATTGGACTAACGTCAAAAATTATAAGTTTTGTTAAAAATATCTATTTGAACACCAAGTCGGCAGTCACTTGTCGGAGTATTTTGAAACAGGTGTTGGAGTTAAGAAGGATGTTTGTTATCCCCAATTTTATTTGCGATGTATTTAAATGATATGCACGATCATTTACAAGTAGGTCTTTATATTGATGAAACCAACATTCGCCTCCTAATGTATGCAGATGACATAGTTATTCTTGCAGATAATCCGTCAACTATGCAAAGCATGATAGAAAATTTGGAGATTTATTGCGAGAGATGGGGAATGGAAGTAAACCATTCCAAATCGGAGATAATGGTGTTTAGGAAAGGAGGTAAACTTTCAATGAACGAGATGTGGAGTTATAAGGGCGAAACTATTAGAATAGTGAATGAGTATAAATATATTGGAATGATATTAACACCCAAATTTTCTACATCTTCCAGACTCCACTTCTAATTATGTTATCGCTCTGGAAACCGGATATGAACCCGGATATATATACACGCACTCACTTCACATCCAATACTTGGCAAAAGTTTTATTCGATCTGGGAAATAGCCGGTTACCACATATACTTGCCCTAAAACTTTCCAACAAAAATCTGGCCTGGTTAAAAGAATACTCAGACCAATTATCAATATTTAACATCGATAACAGAAATAAAATGCTGAACAAAATATCATGGATGAATACTGGCCAAAGACTATTAATGGAAATCAAACCAAAAGAAAGAATCGTTAAAATATAGAAAAATGCTTATTGATGAATTTAATTACTAAAGAAGATGAACTACTCTACATTATACTCAATTTCCAGCAGACGGTTTAATCAGAAACCACGTTGTAAGCTTCTTTATATGTATTATAATTCTGTAAAATCTAAAACCTTTTGTAACGTTATAAGAAAATAAAGAACGAATTGAATTGAATTGAATGTTTGATTTTCACATTTTTCTGTTATATTGGTATACATGTCTTTTATATACATACATATGTTGGCAATATCAGCCATTTTGGATTATCACTTTGTATTTGATAGATAAAAATTTAATCGTGTTTTGGCGTGCTCTTCGGTTTTTTACTATTTGTACGTAATGGATCAATGAAACTCTATTTAGTTTTGTATAAAAAATGAAATTAAATACCGAAAGACATTTGAAATGTTGACTGTGGCGTTTGGCGAACACAAGTTAAATTTTGGTATAACCAGTTTAAGGAAGGCCGAGAATATGTCAATGACGATGCTCGACCTGGTCGCCCGAGCACGTCAATAATCAATATAAACATTGAGGCAGTAAAGAAAATGGTTTTGGAATTCGTATTGGTCATAAACCCAAATTTTATATATCGATCTCCATATCTCAACATCTGTAAATTGTTTTCTAATCAAGCTACATGTCGCAATTATGAAACGATCGTTAAAAGTTTTTTTTCTGATGTTCAGTTTCTGACTAAAATAGAAGCTATGGCATTATTTAGCGAGTGAATTTTCTACTCTCTGTACAGGTTTTTGATTTAAGTATTTTTCTTTATATGATGTTCCCCCGACTATCTGTGCCAGAAATAACATAAGAAGACTAGGCAACTGAATACAAACCCCTGACCCTTGTCGTTGGGGAGTTGCTAGCACCCAGTCTTTTTTAAACATATGTTGATCATTAAGATCCTAATGCTTTCTGAATTGGGGTGTGTACCGTCTATGCGGGACTGACACGAGAGAACATTTAGCCCAAGTTATGATTTAGCAATTTACCAGCTTTGCAGTTCCTAGCCACATGTACCTAAATGGGGCTATGGTATAGTATATCACATTTTTGTGAGTTTATAACAATCTGGCGTTATGATAACCAGTTCTATATCATTTTTTTAACCTCAGTTTTTCGGTAGGGTATATAAAAAAATTATTTCATCGAAATAATGGACAGACATCAAGGCTTGTGCACACGGTAAATCTCGAAGGGTGTAACTGATTTTACCCAAAATTTGTTAATCGTACTATTTAGTTTGTAAATCGTACTATTTCTTCGTGTACCTACCTCACAAAACTGCAATATTTTAGGTTAAGTGCAGTTTTAGGGGTTGTTCTAAAGTCCTTGTGGAAATTTTGCGTAAGTTAGTTTTCAGATATTGCCCCCGAAATGTCCCAAAAACTGGCACCATTCCATTGTGTTTTTTTGTTATCCTCTTTTGGGACTCAGTCCGGGTTTATACTACATGTAATAATTGCGACCTCTGTTAAAACAAATTTTATACATGGAATATTTTTTCGAAGAACTTAAGTATGTCTTTATAGACAAACCAAGAGAAGACGAGAAGAATAGTGTCTTATGCAGCATATTATAAGATCCTAATGCTTTCTGAATTGGGGTGTGTACCGTCTATGCGGGACTGACACGAGAGAACATTTAGCCCAAGTTATGATTTAGCAATTTACCAGCTTTGCAGTTCCTAGCCACATGTACCTAAATGGGGCTATGGTATAGTATATCACATTTTTGTGAGTTTATAACAATCTGGCGTTATGATAACCAGTTCTATATCATTTTTTTAACCTCAGTTTTTCGGTAGGGTATATAAAAAAATTATTTCATCGAAATAATGGACAGACATCAAGGCTTGTGCACACGGTAAATCTCGAAGGGTGTAACTGATTTTACCCAAAATTTGTTAATCGTACTATTTAGTTTGTAAATCGTACTATTTCTTCGTGTACCTACCTCACAAAACTGCAATATTTTAGGTTAAGTGCAGTTTTAGGGGTTGTTCTAAAGTCCTTGTGGAAATTTTGCGTAAGTTAGTTTTCAGATATTGCCCCCGAAATGTCCCAAAAACTGGCACCATTCCATTGTGTTTTTTTGTTATCCTCTTTTGGGACTCAGTCCGGGTTTATACTACATGTAATAATTGCGACCTCTGTTAAAACAAATTTTATACATGGAATATTTTTTCGAAGAACTTAAGTATGTCTTTATAGACAAACCAAGAGAAGACGAGAAGAATAGTGTCTTATGCAGCATATTATAGAAGTATTCATGGACAAGTTAATGGGAGTCTTTATAAACCATCTGAAGAAAGTCCCTTAGGGGAGCTGAAGGGAGCCTTTATTTATATAATTACAGTAATGTTCTTTTATGAAGAATGGAGGTGTTAGAGTAGATGGAAACGCACAGTACAACAATAATGCTAACTATACCCCAATGGATTGGGATTGAAGAATCGTACCGCTTATAGTTCTTTTACAAAATGCCAATACTTATTTTGTCATATAGTAAAAAAATGCAACGTCGAGGCATATTGTTCTACTTCTTGAATATAATTGTTAAATGTTAATTGTGCCTTGAAGTTCTAACAAAATTATATGCATATGTTTGTTTAATCATAACAAAGACATTTTTATTTAATCCTAGAGTGATATCAGTGTAGTTATAATTTCCTACCTTTACACCACATTAATTAATACCACTCCAATAAACAAATCCCTAGCAACCCCCAATTAAATTTTACTGAACTCATCCTAACAATACATTTGTTTTTTTTTTTCTTCTTCGTTGAAGAATTAAGTGATAAATTTGTTGAAACTTAACACTTTGTTGAACCCATTTATTAAATCACAAGAAAGCCAACATCGAACATCAATTTTGCAATTGTCTTCAGAGTTGGGTTATCGACAACGCAACGGCATGAGTTGGTTGCTTGTTGTAATTTGCTTATTGCATTCGAGTGTTGTGTCATATCCTGAGCAATTAAAATGAATTTTCCGGTTACTTGACACATTACATAATTTGCATTTCCGTAGGCTTAGAATGTACGTACAATTATTGTGTGTATATTAAGACATGTGGATGACATCAATGTGATAGTTAGATGGATGCATAAAGATGCAAAGAAGCATAACAAAAGTATTTGGAAAATATTGGGGAAAGTGTGCCATTTGTGAGCTACTATAATAAATATTGACTAAATGACCAATCGAAGACCTCAAACAAGAGTCTACAAGATTTAGACAGAAACCATATATGAACATTTAATTCCAATAATAATATTTGGAATTTTCTCTTAGAATTTCTAAAACCCAACCGAAAAAAATCTTTATTGAATGCCTTATAACAAAACTGTACTTGGTCAAATTTAAAAAATATCTATTTTGATCAACAAAAAATAATCAGTCTTTTTCGAAAATTGACTTAGAAGTATTTTGATTTGGAGAGATTTATTAATATGCATATATCTCCATGAAATTGCAATAAATATTATTAGCACACCTTCCCTTTTGCAAACCATTCATTACATCCAATATATGTATGTATATGTATGCATAGAGTTTTGGCACAAAACCATAACATAACTCCAATCAATGCCAAACATGACAAAATTAGTGCTAAAAATCACAACCATACATATAACCAGAAATATCATTTCACAGGGAAATAAGTCCCTCAACATATTTGGACAATGTCGAAACCAAACATTGTAGGATGATGGCAAAAATCCCTAGGAAAGAAATAACAACATTTCCATTTCCACTGGTCATCAATCGAAGGCAAAACGGAGGCATGTTTACGATGACATGCTATGTCAACATACATAACTTTCAAAAGTAACAAGAAGAAGAAGTCTGGAAACGAAGGAAGAGTTTAGGGAACGGTTTGGGGATTGCCCCCAAAAACTTGTTGTACAAAAACAAACTAAAGACCATATCAAACGAACAACCACAGACATGTGCAACAAGGATGTTGACTATGATGTTGTTTTGACTACTCCTGCTACTACTCCCTGTGACTGCATTTGCAAATGATAATGCAGTTCTTGGTGATGATGACGTTGCTACTGGTGCAACTCAAACCATTTTATGGAAATATGTGCTGTAACATATGTATGTATGTTTACTGCAGTTGTGTGTAAAAAGGATTCATGTATATTTGCGTCCCTGCCTACTTCGAGATTTTAAAGTTTCTTCATTACCAACTGTAGTCAAGTCTCTTCTCATTTCCATTATTTTATCTTCTGTCTGATGTGATTTTTAGTTTGCTGAACATCCCCCTCAAGTGTATTTTCTTGAAAATTTAACAAATTGAATGACTTTCCATTTCAAGAGACCATGAAATCAATATGGAGGGTAGATGGCTGTATTTTATACTAGAGATGAGACGAAGCAAATTTTTACACGGCCATCTTTTTAGAAGAGCCAAAGGTCGTCTTTATAGACGAGCTAAAGGTCGTCTTTATAGACGAGTCAAAGGTCGTCTTTATAGTTAAGCAAAAGGTCGTCTTTATAGACAAGCAAAAGGTCGTCATTATAGATGAGCCAAAGGTCGTCTTTATAGACGCGCCAAAGGTCGTATTTATAGACAGCCAAAGGTCGTCTTTACAGACGAGCCAAAGGTCGTCTTTACAGACGAGCCAAAGGTCGTCTTTGCAGACGAGCCAAAGGTCGTCTTTACAGACGAGCCAAAGGTCATCTTTATAGACGAGCCTAAGGTCGTCCTTATAGACGAGCCTAAGGTCGTCCTTATAGACGAGCCTAAGGTCGTCCTCGTCTATAAGGACTCGTCTATAAGGACGACCTTAAGATCGTCCTTATTGACGAGCTTAAGGTCGTCCTTATAGACGAGCTTATAGACGAGGTCGTCTTTATATACGAGCTTAAGGTCGTCTTTATAGACGAGGTCGTCTTTATAGACGAGGTCGTCTTTATAGACGAGGTCGTCTTTATAGACGAGGTCGTCTTTATAGACGAGGTCGTCTTTATAGACGAGGTCGTCTTTATAGACGAGGTCGTCTTTATAGACGAGGTCGTCTTTATAGACGAGGTCGTCTTTATAGACGACCATAAGGTCGTCTTTATAGACGAGCTTAAGGTCGTCTTTATAGACGAGGTCGTCTTTATAGACGAGGTCGTCTTTATAGACGAGGTCGTCTTTATAGACGAGGTCGTCTTTATAGACGAGGTCGTCATTATAGACGAGGTCGTCTTTATAGACGAGGTCGTCTTTATAGACGAGGTCGTCTTTATAGACGAGGTCGTCTTTATAGACGAGGTCGTCTTTATAGACGAGGTCGTCTTTATAGACGAGGTCGTCTTTATAGACGAGGTCGTCTTTATAGACGAGGTCGTCTTTATAGACGAGGTCGTCTTTATAGACGAGGTCGTCTTTATAGACGAGGTCGTCTTTATAGACGAGGTCGTCTTTATAGACGAGGTCGTCTTTATAGACGAGGTCGTCTTTATAGACGAGGTCGTCTTTATAGACGAGGTCGTCTTTATAGACGAGGTCGTCTTTATAGACGAGGTCGTCTTTATAGACGAGGTCGTCTTTATAGACGAGGTCGTCTTTATAGACGAGGTCGTCTTTATAGACGAGGTCGTCTTTATAGACGAGGTCGTCTTTATAGACGAGGTCGTCTTTATAGACGAGGTCGTCTTTATAGACGAGGTCGTCTTTATAGACGAGGTCGTCTTTATAGACGAGGTCGTCTTTATAGACGAGGTCGTCTTTATAGACGAGGTCGTCTTTATAGACGAGGTCGTCTTTATAGACGAGGTCGTCTTTATAGACGAGGTCGTCTTAATAAACGAGGTCGTCTTTATAGACGAGGTCATCTT
Source organism: Musca autumnalis (assembly GCF_047663935.1). Classification (NCBI taxonomy): domain Eukaryota; kingdom Metazoa; phylum Arthropoda; class Insecta; order Diptera; family Muscidae; genus Musca; species Musca autumnalis. Next base: position 244,393,872 of record NW_027411866.1, on the reverse strand, counting down.
TATAGACGAGGTCGTCTTTATAGACGAGGTCATCTTTATAGACGAGGTCGTCTTTATAGACGAGGTCGTCTTTATAGACGAGGTCATCTTTATAGACGAGGTCGTCTTTATAGACGAGGTCGTCTTTATAGACGAGGTCGTCTTTATAGACGAGGTCGTCTTTATAGACGAGGTCGTCTTTATAGACGAGGTCGTCTTTATAGACGAGGTCGTCTTTATAGACGAGGTCGTCTTTATAGACGAGGTCGTCTTTATAGACGAGGTCGTCTTTATAGACGAGGTCGTCTTTATAGACGAGGTCGTCTTTATAGACGAGGTCGTCTTTATAGACGAGGTCGTCTTTATAGACGAGGTCGTCTTTATAGACGAGGACGTCTTAATAAACGAGGTCGTCTTTATAGACGAGGTCGTCTTTATAGACGAGGTCGTCTTTATAGACGAGGTCATCTTTATAAACGAGGTCGTCTTTATAGACGAGGTCGTCTTTATAGACGAGGTCGTCTTTATAGACGAGGTCGTCTTTATAGACGAGGTCGTCTTTATAGACGAGGTCGTCTTTATAGACGAGGTCGTCTTTATAGACGAGGTCGTCTTTATAGACGAGGTCGTCTTTATAGACGAGGTCGTCTTTATAGACGAGGTCGTCTTTATAGACGAGGTCGTCTTTATAGACGAGGTCGTCTTTATAGACGAGGTCGTCTTTATAGACGAGGTCGTCTTTATAGACGAGGTCGTCTTTATAGACGAGGTCGTCTTTATAGACGAGGTCGTCTTTATAGACGAGGTCGTCTTTATAGACGAGGTCGTCTTTATAGACGAGGTCGTCTTTATAGACGAGGTCGTCTTTATAGACGAGGTCGTCTTTATAGACGAGGTCGTCTTTATAGACGAGGTCGTCTTAATAAACGAGGTCGTCTTTATAGACGAGGTCATCTTTATAGACGAGGTCGTCTTTATAGACGAGGTCGTCTTTATAGACGAGGTCGTCTTTATAGACGAGGTCGTCTTAATAAACGAGGTCGTCTTTATAGATGAGGTCATCTTTATAGACGAGGTCGTCTTTATAGACGAGGTCGTCTTTATAGACGAGGTCATCTTTATAGACGAGGTCGTCTTTATAGACGAGGTCGTCTTTATAGACGAGGTCGTCTTTATAGACGAGCTTAAGGTCGTCTTTATAGACGAGCTTAAGGTCGTCTTTATAGACGAGGTCGTCTTTATAGACGAGGTCGTCTTTATAGACGAGGTCGTCTTTATAGACGAGGTCGTCTTTATAGACGAGGTCGTCTTTATAGACGAGGTCGTCTTTATAGACGAGGTCGTCTTTATAGACGAGGTCGTCTTTATAGACGAGGTCGTCTTTATAGACGAGGTCGTCTTTATAGACGAGGTCGTCTTTATAGACGAGGTCGTCTTTATAGACGATGTCGTCTTTATAGACGAGCTTAAGGTCGTCCATATAGACGAGCCTAAGGTCGTCCTTATAGACGAGCTTCAGGTCGTCTTTATATAGACGAGCTTCAGGTCGTATTTACATAGACGAGCTTCAGGTCGTCCTTATATACTCGAGCTTAAGGTCGTCTTTATATAGACGAGCTTAAGGTCGTCTTTATATACACGAGACGAGCTTAAGGTCGTCTTTATATACACGAGACGAGCTCAAGGTTGTCCTTATAGACGAGCTTAAGATCGTCCTTATAGACGGGCTTAACGAGCTTGAAGTCGCCTATATAGAGAAGCTAAAGTTCGCCTGATTACCCAGAATTATTTACCAACGGATTTTCTCAATTGTTGTAATGATTTACAATATTTTGAAATCTCACCTCGTACTTTCAATCTAAACCATCGTTCGCCCACAATGAAACACACATTAAAGACTTTCCTTTGGGTAACCGAACTTTAACAGTTTCTCTTACTGCAACTGCAGTATGAGTGAAAGTGTCGACAATTGAAGAGGGCAACACCCTTCTGTTGCTAAATTGCATTCAATGCAGTTGCCGTAATCAAGCTATTCATTTGTTTTACAGCAGCCATACCAAAATGCATCGATCTTACTCTCTCCCTTACTCTCTATACCTTCACTAACGAACATTTGCAATTATCAACTTTGTAACACACATAAGGAGTTGTTGTAGCACATGCAAACTCACACTTCTAAACTTCTTACTGCAATTCATTGTTTGAATGTGTTTCCAATACCCATTATTAATTTAGATCCACTCTCAAACTCATCTTTACAATTGACGCCTTGTGAAAATCATTCCCTCCCCGCCCGTGTGCCAAGGTGTATTCTCAATGTGTTAAGTCCTGTGACATTTTCTGACACTTTGTTTGCTTTACACCCCCTTCTATGGCTAAACTTCTACATACTGCACCTTATAGACGAACACTTTCCAAATCGGATGTGGAGAATATTTTGTGACATGTTGTCATTTGCAGTGTCATTGCATTGAAAAGTTATAGAATTGAAGATATGTTCGATATGGGTGGCGTAACAGGTAGTGGTGGGAAGGAGAGGAAACATTTATCGGCAAATGTTCTTCCATTTATCTCAAGGAAGGCAGGAAGGATGTTTGATTTAGTGGAGACCTTGTGTGATGATGTAGTTGTTGTTGTATTACCCTTGGTGTAGCCAAAAATGTTTGAGGATTCATTTTTGGTTTGGTGGTCTTGTTTTAATTGGCTTACTTTTTGGGAAAGTGTTGATTTAAAACGACCTTAAATTAAGAAAATTTAAAAAAAAAACTATGGTTTTTGATGTAATTGTCTATTTCTAAAATGTACAAGATAAAACTAGTTATTTTACTCATTACTAAATAATGAGTAACAATAGGAAAGAGTGTGTGTGTTCGACTACAAATCGAGTGTGTATATTGAAAGCTCATCGTCGAACATTGGTTGAAATCACTGACCTTGCGGCGCGAAACTCAAAATATCTAACGAAATGTTTTGTACTGTATCGATTACAGACACTCTGCGGAATAAAATAGTTTTTATGTACTTTTTTTCTTGTTGTAAATATTCACACAGTTATTCAGATTTTAAGAAAATTATTGCTAAAAAATGTCTTCATATTTGTTTAGTTTTATTGATAAAAGTAAACATAATTTATTTTTAGCTGCTAGTGGAGGGTTTTATTTACATAAATTTAAATTTACATTGCTATATACCAAAAAATTATTATGTTATTCCGTTCTCGTGTTTTTTTTTTTTTTTTTTTTTTTTTAATATACTTTTGTTGAATGGAGTGTAACTACAAATGTTATATGTATAATGGTCAGTCTAATTATTTTCTGACGAATTAAATTTGACTTCCTATATTCCGAATAACCACATTTTGGATGCAACCATTTGCAAATATTGCCGATTATTGGGTGTAAAATGTAGCTTAAATACTCAAAATATCCAAAAATCGGGCGATACAGTTGTAGAGGGCCACATCAAAACGTGGACCTATGTTCACAATTTTTGGTGGAGATGATGTTTGACCACCGAGAACCTCCAATGTAAAAAATTAGCTAATTTGGTATGAAAATGTGGATAAAATCCTCGAAATAACGAATATTGAGAGGTACCGTATTATGGGGGCAATACCAAACCTTAGACCTATTCCACAATTTTTTATGGAAAGGTTTTCTAACCACTAAGGACCCTAAGTACAAAAAAAGCTAATTTGGTAGGAAAATGCGGCTTAAATCCTCAAAATACGGAATGGGAAATATACCAAAACATTACCCGATATAATTCATATTCGGATAATTATTAACCAAAGACACAGGCTGAGTTTGTTCATAATTTCAGCAAGATATCTGAACTCGTTTGCAAATTATTAATGTCCCGCCGCTAGATCAGCGATTTTGACCACTGTGTGTCGACAAAAAAAATTGTTAGGAAAATACGTAGATTTGTATATATTTAAACGTTGTATATATTTTTGTATTGAACGTGATTCCAACAAGTAAAAAGTGTCAGTGTCAGACGTGAAAGCGAAAGTGAAACTATCACCTACGGACAGATCGAATGTATTTAAGGTCTCTTCAGAATTTTGTGGCCCTTTTTGGACATTTGAACTTGCCGACAAAAATGTGGATTAGGGATTAACTGCACTAAGACACAAATGATGAACTTTTGTGGGCGAGGTACCCTTAGGCAGGGCCGAAATGGGCCATTTTAGAAGTTAAACTAAATTTTGACAAAATATTAGGAGATCCAAAGTTTGGACCAAATTGGTTGCCCCATTCAAGTGATATAGTTCTAGCATTTTAGTGAAATTTTTTAAATATTGGGGAAAAGTACCGGAAGTTGTGGACCGGTGTTGCCCCATGAAACTAAGTTTGGATATAATATGACGAAGACCAAATTTAGGACCAAAGCGATTGAACAGCTCGAGAGTTATCGTGCTATCCGACCGCCACATTTGGTGACATAGGGGTTATTTACACCTTTCGGGCTGCTTTCCCAAGAATAATGGACTTGCCCCTAAAAACACTTTTACCATACTAATGGAGGTAGCGAATGCAAATCGCTTCAACAAAAATCAAAGTGATTCGAGAGCAGGTCTTAAAGTGAACTTGTCCGAAATTTTGTGTGGGAGGTACCCGAAGGAGTCGACAAATATAGTCCATATTCGAACCTGATCTATATTAGGATGTGCAAAGTATGGATTACATCGGTCACTCCCTTCAAGAGTTATCGTGCTCCCAATTTTCCGAACATTTTTGAACTTTTGTGGGGGAGGTACCTGAAGGAGTGGACCGATATGGCTTATCTTCGAGATTAAACTATGTTTGGATAAAATATTACGAAGGCCATTTTTTTTACCGAATCGGCAGATCCGTTCGAGATTTATCTTGCGCTCCAAACACTACACACCGTGTCGTAGGGGCTTTTTGCCTCTTTCAGGCTATTTTAAGAGGAAGTATGGACTTGCCCCTGATGAAACTTGTACCGTCGTATGGAGGGCAGTGAATACAAGTTGTTGCAACAAAAATCAAAGCGATTCGAGAGCAGGTCCTAATCTGAACTTGTCCAAAATTTTGTGTGGGAGGTACCCGAAGGAGTGGACCGATTGAGTCCATATTGGAACCTCATCTAAGCCTGGTAGAAATTTCACGATGTGCAAAGTACTGATAAAATCGGTTACTTCCTTCAAAAGTTATCATGCGCACAAATTTTCCGAACATTTTCGAACTTTTGAAGGGGAGGTATCGGAAGGAGTGGACCGATTTGGATGAGGCACATTTTGCCCGTATAAAAGTGTATATACCCTCGTTAGCATAAATGCTGAGGGCATAAAAACAGTCACTAAATTTACTTGATAGAAAACGGGTTCAAAAATATTTCATATGTGCAAATATGCAATAATGTGCATCGATCATTTTATAGCCACTCACATTTGATATGGCTGATGAGATAAATAACCACCAGCAAAACCAAAATTCTCTAGACATCAATTTTCAATTTCATCATTCTAATAAGGCAACAATGAATTAAAAGTCCCTAATATTTGTATGTGGACAAATCAAATTGCTATATGCCCTTGTTCAAAAAATGTATTAGTAAGCAGGTTGATTTGTAAGTAGTTACTTATAGCCGTAATAATTACCATATAACCCGTTATTTGTTAATGACAGTTTATGCTGGGTATAGTAAAGAAAGGTCCATTATGGCCGATCACTAGATGGTGCGGAAATGTTAGTTTAAAGTCCATGAATGAATATATTTAAGCTCAATATTTAAAAAAGTCCCGAAAGGCCGACGATCGATTGTCATACTATATTTGACGAAAATATACGTCCTAATATCAGAGCCTAATAAAGGAAACCCGTTCATGTTCTGTATTAGTAGTTTAATATCAAAAGGATTGTGGAAGAGGAAAAAAGTCAGCGAGGGAAAGTCCAGTGAATACATTGGTTGCTAACATGATAATAGCCCAGTCAAAATAAAGGGGAAATAGCAAAAATTCCCACAAAGCTGAATTTTGGTGGAGAGCTAGGGTTTCCCATTAGAAGCAACGTCCTAAAAGTCCCCATTGATCCCATGTGTGCAAACAAACTTATTCAGGGTCAAAAGTTATTTTTGGAGGCATTATTCAGTTTTGTTTGATATTTTTCGCTCTTTAAGAAAACATAAATTTTTTGGGGGGCAGACCCGGTTACTCCGGTTATTTTAGCCGGTTCGTCTGAATATGTGCATATTTCCCTTATATGTGCATAAAAATGATGTGTTTTATATACCCTCAGCATTTATGCTAACGAGGGTATATACACTTTCATATGGGCAAAATGTGCCTCATCGAAATAATGGTTTTAGACCCCAAGTATGTTTGGACGAAATGTGTTTCAGACAATTTGGAGTCGATTGAGCAATGTCCGTCCGTCTGTCTTGCAGGCTGGAGCGCACGATAACTCTCGAACGGGTGAACCGATTCGGTTCAAATTTTGGCTTTCGTAATATTTTGCCCAAACTTAGTTTAAGTTCGAAGATGGGCTATATCGGTCCACTCCTTCCGGTACCTCCCCCACAAAAGTTCGAAAATGTTCGGAAAATTTGTGCGCACGATAACTCTTGAAGGGAGTAACCGATTTGGTCCATAATTTCTTCACCGTAAAATGTATACCAGTCTTAGATAATGTTTCAATATAGACTCAATCGGCCCACTCCTTCGGGTACCTCCCACACAAAATTTCGGAAAAGTTCAGTTTAGGGCCATCTCTCGAATCGCTCTGATTTTTGTTTTAGCAACTTGTATTCACTGCCCTCCATACGACGGTACAAGTTTCATTAGGGGCAAGTCCACACTTCCTGAGAAAATAGCCTGAAAGTTGCAAAAAGCCCCTATGACACCGAGTGAGATGGTTGGATAACTCTAGAACGGATCTGCCGATTCGGTCCAAAATTTGGCCTTAGTAATATTTAGTCCAAACATAGTTTACGTTTGAAGATAAGCCATATCGGTCAACTCCTTCAAGTACCTCCCCCACAAAAGTTCAAAAATGTTCGTAAAATTTGTTCATACGGTAACTCTTGAATGGAGTGGCCGAATTGGTCCATACTTTACACATCCTAATATATCTACTAGATATAGATCAGGTTCAAATATGGACTATATTTGTCCACTCCATCCGGTACCTCCCACACAAAATTTCGGATAAGTTCACTTTAAGACCTGCTATCGAATCACTTTGATTTTTGTTGAAGCAACTTGAATTCGCTGCCTCAATTACAATGGTAAATGTTTTTTAGGAGCAAGTCCATACTTCTTGAGCAAACATCCCGAAGGGTGTAAAAACCCCTTATGGCACCATATGTAGTGGCTGGAGATCCACTTCCATAATGGTCAATGTAGATCCATTCCTATTAGTATCTCCTCCGCAAAACTTTTGATCTCTAATCCTAATGAAAATTTTTGTCGGTTCAAATTCCCAAAATTTTTAAAAACATCTAAATACATACGTTTTTTGGGAAAAAATTGTTTCAATATATACAGGCTGAGGGTATATCTCTGTCGGCAAAGCCGACTGATAATTTTTTACTTGTTAGAACAGATATATCTAAAGAATGGCCGCTTCTAGGAAAAAATTTCCATGGCCAAACTTGCAGATATCTTTGTGCAACAAAATGAAGTTGAAAGTCTGGGGCACGGAAAATTCCTCTTGGGGAAGAAAGGCCTTGGTGAGTATATTAAGAAACCCGAGGGACAGATCCGCCGTGAGTCGAACTTCCGCGTTAAAGCGAGATGAAGTTTTTGCTAGAGACCCTGTAAGCCATTAGGAATTAGTGCTATAACTTTGTCCACTGTGGCTATAGCTTATTTTTGAGATTACATGTCTTCACTCAAATCGAATGAGGATTATTTTCGTAGAGCACTTCGACCTTCTAACTCGCTTCCTTCAATGTGCTTTTCGTCCTTTATTTAAAGAGCCATTATAAAAGTACCACAAGATGACGTTTCAGCTTCGAAATGTTCCGCAAAAATGTCGCTCAGAACATTTTAGGTACGGCTCTCATTGACAACTTATCGATTTTGTCGCGTTTTCGTGGTCGTTTTGTGCATTCAATTCTGTGTGTTTCTGACGAATTCCATCATCGCATAACTTCAAGGTAGCATTCCTTATAAACCCTCAGACCTTGTGGTAACAATTCATGATGCACCTCGAAGTCGAAGAAAACGGCGATCAAAACCTTCTTCTTTGTTTAATTTTTTTCAAATGGTAAAAAATCGAAGAACACATCAAAACACGATTAAGCATTTTATTTTTCAGAAACAAAACGACACTCCAAAATGGCAGATATCACCAACATTCATATATAACAAATATGTGTATCAACATAACCGGGCCGAACTTTTTATACCCTACATCTGTATTGAAGTAAATATGAACAATAAGTTTCATTTTATATATTAAAGAACTAAGCTTTTCCTCCTATTCGTTGAAGGAGCAGAATGATGATAATCCCTCATCGTTGTCCTTTCCAATTCATGGACTAATATTTAAAATTTTACAAATTGAACTTTTGTATCCTCTGACAACACACAGTATTAACACGGTGCGCCTTAACTAATTTTAAATGGTAGGTGCTTACACCTGGGAAGTTTTTGCAGATTCTGAAACTACAATGCTCATAGATGAGAAATACAGTCAGTGCATTGTCTCAATTTGAACTTCTATATCTCAAAAACGGTAAAACCTACGAAAATACCATAAAGGTCAATCTTGTGGAGAATTTTCACAGCTACAACATTTTCTTTAAGAACCCCTAAACATGTGAACTTAAATCGCGATTTATTTGAAAATCCCTCCGGCGATTTTTTTTGTTCCTTGATATATCTCCTCTATGAACATTGTAGTTTCAGAATCTGCAAAAACTTCCTAGGTGTAAGCTCCTTCCATTTAAATTTGGTTAAGGCACACAGTATTAATTATATTATAGCAATCTCGGTTCGAAAATTTGACAAAACACCCTCGAAATCATAACAACCGGATCATGGGGGCTAGACATAAACCTGGATATACATATATGAACAGCTTTTATACCCTTAGCATTTATGCTAACTATGGTATATACACTTTCATACGGGCCAAATGGGCCTCATCGAAATATTAGTTTTAGATCCCCAAGAATGTTTGGACGAAATCAGTTTCAGATAATTTGGAGTTGCTTTAGCCATGTCCGTCCTTCTGTCTGGCTGGCTAGCTGTAGCACACGATAACTCTCGAACGATTCAACCGATTCGGACCAAAATTTGGCTTTCGTAATATTTTGTCCAAACTTAGTTTAAGTTCGAAAATGGTTTATATCGGCCCACTCCTTCCGGTACCTCCTCAACAAAAGTTCGAAAATGTTCGGAAAATTTGTGTACACGATAACTCTTGAAGGGAGTAACGGATTTGGTCAATACTTTGCACATCGTGAAATTTCTAACAGACTTAGATGAGGTTCCAATATGGACCCAATCGGTCCACTCCTTCGGGCACCTCCCACTCAAAATTTCGGAAAAGTTCAGTTTAGGACCTGCTCTCGAATTTCCTTGATTTTTGATGTAACAACTTGTATTCACTGCCCCATACGACGGTGCAAGTTTTATTAGGGGCCAGTCTATACTTCCCGAGAAAATAGCCTGGAATGTGAAAAAAACCCGTGTGTAGTGTTTGGAGCGCAAGATAACTTTCGAACTTATCTGCCAATTCGGTCCAAAATTTGGCCTTCGCAATATTTTGTTCAAACTTAGTTTATGTATAAACCATACCGGTGCACTCGTTCCGAAGTTCGAAAATATTCGGAAAATTTGTGCCCACGATAACTCGTGAAGGGAGTGACCGATTTGACCCATAATTTACACATCCTAATATATCTACCAGATATAGATCAGGTTCGAATATGGACTATATTTGTCCACTCCTTCGGGTACCTCCAAAATTTCGGATAAGTTCACTTTAAGACCTGCTCTCGAATTATTTTGGTTTTTGTTGAAGTAACTTGCATTTGCTGTCTCAATTATGACTCTAAATGTTTTTGCAGGTGCAAGTCCATACTTCTTGAGAAAACAGTCTGAAAGGTGTAAAAACTCCCTATGGCGTCATGTGTAGTAGCTGGAAAGCACAAAAACTCTAGAACTGATCAACCGATTTGGTCCAAAATTTGGCCTTCGCCATATTTTGTGAAAACTTGGTTTCAGTTCATAAATTGGCAATACCGGTCCACAACTTTCGATACTTTCCCCAAAGTTTAAAAATTTCATTAAAATTGTATTCACAATATCTCATGAACGGGGCAACCAAATTTAGTTTAACTTCTAAAATGGTCCTCTACTTAGTGTACCTCCCCCACAAAAGTTCAACATTTGTGTCTAAGTGCAGTTTAGGGTCTGTACGAATATCCTTTGGAAATGTGTACCGATGCTTTTCGTTGTGGTCTTGTTTTCAGCGATATCATGTTTTCCATGGACAAGGTCATACTTCCTGGCATATTGGTATAAAAGTTGTTCTGTGACCCATTGAAATCATTAGTGGGACTATATCGGTCCATTACTTCGGATACCACCCCACACTCACGAAATTTTAACATTTTTGACAACGTGAAGTTTAAGGAGATGTGTCGAGCCGTTTTCAATTTTTTTGCTGCAGGTAGTCCTCGCGACTTCTATTACGATGGGGCAGACAAGTCCGTACTTTCTGTGCTAGTTACCCTAAAGCTGCACAAAAACTACGACCACCAACTGATGGCTAGTGCGCAAAATTATTCACGAAGGAAGTATTCGATTGGGTCCGAACTTTGCACATGGTAATAGTTGCTCCAAACTTACATCAAACTCGAAGATGAGCTATGTCGTCCCACTCCTTCCGGTACTTGTTCACAAAATTTCAAACATTTTAGCTTAAGTACATCTTGAAACCTTTTCGTAGATAAAAATGTATATGAATTACGCTGCTTTGTGCTTGTCCTTGCAATTAACGACGTAAATCAAGGTTTTAGTGTAATTTTATAGATATTGGTATATGAACTACGAACAGATATAGCCGGTATAGACTGCAGCTTTCTGTATATATTGATGCCTTTCGATTAGAGGGGCGAAATCTCAAATAAATAAAACCGCATTTATTTATTTTAATAACTATTTTGAAAATGAAACTGACATTTTTCATACGATTGTTCTGTAACTTGTTACTAAGTAGTCTGAATGAATATTATAAAAATATAGATTAAATTATATCAAGGGTGTGTATTCAGATCCTTCATTTAATTCGGTATTTTGGTTATGGTTTTTAAAACTTGTCACTTTTTAAACTCGTTCAGTGCTCTGGATGGTATGCTACGGAGTTACATGATTTCATGTGAAATTATTAATTTGATCATTCATTGAAAAGGGATATGCCATTTATTCCAAAATATCTCAATCATAATTACTTGATGTTATGTATTTAACCAATATTTTTTTACAAATATTCAATGTTCATTATGAGTTCCATTACCTTCACTAATCTCTATGGACAGCAAATTATCACACTTTCACTTGAGGACAATTTATAGCTCCAATAATTTGAAATATTTTTTTTATTTATTTTATTTGGTTTCTTATACCGCAAAAGCTGGTTAGAGAGGCGGCTAGCAGGATGGATATTTGTTGTGCAATACACCTTTCGATGATTTTGATTTTTCGCGCCGTTCCGTTTGTTTTATGTCTGTTATGACTTAAAAACCACTAAAATGTGGCCACACATATTGGGTTTTCAATACCGCCGCTGCCACAGCTAATGCTGCTGTTGTTGTCGCTGCTGATACAAAAAAACTAGAGGGGTTTTCTAGACACGATAACACTTTGTGGTGATTTTTCCGATTTTTTTCTTCTTGCAGTTATTTCCTTTTTTTTCGAAACAAAAATTTTTTGACCGACAACGACGTCTTTGCGGATGCACGAGAACCGTTGGTATGGCACAAAACAACAAAAACCAAAACAAAAAAATCGGCAAATGTTTTGGTTGCTGTTGGTGTTGTTTTCTGTTCCTTTTTCCTTTAACTTTGTTGCACTTGTAAATGCCGCGAGAAAGGGTTATTACGTTGCGTTGCGTATGCGTTCAGTTGTTGCGTCAGTCAGTGATGATGTGGGGAAATTTTGTGTTGATTTTTATTTCTCAGGCATTTGGATTTGGATCTCCCCCAACCTCACACAAACAGGCAACAGCCAGCCCGTCTGTTTGTATTGCTGCAATTGGTGTTGTTGTTGGTTTTCTTGCTGTTTGCATTTGTAGCCCCAAAGTTAGCCAGCCAACCAACCAACCAGTAGTGGAAAATCATCATCATCATGGTGCCCCATCACACTCATACACACAAACACATGTTGAGAGCGTATCCCCCCAGAACAAAACAAATGGCAATGCTTAGAGTTGCTGTTTTGGTTGTATTTGTGAGCAAAGAGAAGAGCGCAAGTGTTGAATCTCCACAGGCAGAGAAAGGAAAAAAAGAGAAGTTGTTGTTGGGTTTTTCTTTTTGTTTAGTCTGCAAAGTTGATGGCTGCTGTTTGGTTGGTTGAAATGATGGAATGAATGGCTGCTACTTGTTGTTCGTGGCTGTGTGAATGTGTGTGTGTGTGCTTGTGGGGCATTTTGGGGGCGAGCTGTGTGCATGTGTGTGAGTACAAATGCTTATGATCTACAATCCTTTAATAAAAAAACAAGAATTCCTGCTTCTGTTATGGTCCTGTTAATAATATTGTTGCCACTGTAGTGGTTGTTCTTATGGCTACTGTTTAATTAGTTGTTGTAGCGTTAATATGTGTAATGATGTGTGTGTGCGGATGTGCCTTTGGGAGTAGAAAAACTTGTTGTCTGTTCATTACTCTTTTGAAACTCCATAACATAAAATGAATGATTAGCAGCACTTCGTTCACAACATAAGAGCAGGCGGACGAGGAGGAGTAGGAGGCGGATAATAGTCCTTACATATGCTCTCAATTAAGTCATAAAACTCATTTATTCTCTGGGGGCCACAGAAAACCGGAATGTGTGAAAACGCACATTCAACCCTTTTGATGCTTACTCCAAATGCATGCAATTAAAAGGTTGTGCAAAAATGTCTGTCACTCTCCCGTAATGAGGAAATCTCTTATTGTTAGCTCTGGTTTCTGGCATTTTCCACAAGTGTGTTAGTGTTAAAGAAACATTTCTAAGTGTGAATGCATTTTCAACTTCAACTTATGTTGAAAAGTGCATTTCGAACAAAAAAAAAAAAAAAAACAATTGTTTCTGTCGCATGCCACCCAAAATGCAGACACATGCAATGGGACAGTCAGCCAAGCAGTATGCCGTGTTTGTGTTGTATGTCCTGTGGCCTACCATAAAATTGTGTAAAATTATTTCAACTCTTTGGATTATGAACGCGTTTGGAAGTGGGTTGGGTAGCCACGTTTAAGTAAACAACAAAAGCCCACAAGTTTTGACTGCAACTGCATACACGGAGATGCATATGTGTTACATATGTATATATGGATGAATGTTTGTGCAGCTATGTAATGCAACTTGTTCAAAGTAAAATATGAACATATTTAGAATTTTCTTATAACTTAAAATAAAAGATTATGTTTTTATTGTAAAGTCTGTATGGACAATAGGTCTTATCGAATTCTACACAACTTAAGAAGTTAACACAGGGAAATCGGCAAAAAAAAAACGGTACTTACTTAAAAAAACTTTTTGGGTCAACATTGGGCCAATAAATGTATGAGAGACGGTGAAACATTTAAGCTTTCAATGAAGACGGCCTCTAACACAACTGATACCAACAATGACTCAAAAAAAAAAAAAAACAAGGGCCAAAATGTTTATACCCTCTACCATAAAATATTATTAACTAAAATGGAATAATTTTCACAATTTTATGTGCGAAAATATCCCAAATGTCTCTAACCTAAAAATTGTGTTCAAACAGGAGTTACCGTTAAAAGGGGGGCAATATCAAAGTGTGGTCTTATCTTGAAAATTTTTGGTGGAAAATTTTTATAACTACAGCGAACCCCAAACGCAAATTACGGATAGTTCCGTCGAACAATGTAGATAAAACCTTTAAAATACCGAAAATCGGAAGGTATCGTTATATGGTTGCTATACCAGAACTTTTGTGACTTCTGAGAACCTAAAATATCAAATTGAAGTCCGTTCGGTCAAAAAATTGTAGCTAAAATTCTTAAAATACCGAAAATCAAAAGGTACCGTTATATGGTTGCTATACTAAAACATGGACCTATGTTGACGATTTTTAGTGTAGAACTTTCGTGGCCACTGAAAACCTCAAATGTCAAATTACAGCTAGTTCGGTAAAAATGTTTAGCTAAAATCTTCAAAATACCGAAAATCTGGAGGTACCGTTATATGGAGGCTATACCAAAACGTGGAGCTATGATGACGATTTTTTGTGGAGAAGTTTTGAGACCATTAAGGACCCCAAATGACAAATTAAAGCTAGTTCGGTCAACAAATTTAGCGATAGTCCTCAACATACCGAAAATCGGCAGGTACCGTTATGTGAGCGCGCTACCAAAACATGGACCTATGTTGACGATATCTTGTGATTTTTAGTAAAGAAATTTCGTAACCACTGCGAACCTCAAGTGTGAAATTACAAATAGTTCGGTTAAACATGTTAGCTAAAATCTTCAAAATACCGAAAATCGGGATGTACCGTTATATGGGGTCTATACCAAAACGTGGATCAATGTGGACAATTTTTTTAAAAATACCAAAAATCGGGAGGTACCATTATATAGGGGCTTTTCCTAAACATGGGCATACGTGGACAATTACAGCTAATTCGCTTAAAAATTGAAGCTAAAATTCTCCAAATACCGAAAATTGGAAGGTACCGCACAGTGTCACGACCGTGGCCAAAAATGGTCAAAATCAAGTACTTGGGAATACAAATTTATTGATGAGAATTCATAGTAAACATTTCAATTAGCAGGAATTTGAATTATGGTATTGATTTGTGAAGAAGTTTTATCCATGGGAAGGTTCAAATCCGATAATTGTTGCAAATATGTATTTTTGTCCTTATTTCACTAAAATTAGTAACTTGTATTATGCTCCAAAATTTTACTATTTAAAGTAATTTATCGTTCTAAAATAAATTTTTAAATTTGCTTTGGATGTAATAAACGTGGATTTAATTTTGTTTGGAAGTAAATAGTGATCATATTGTGTTTACAGCTACCCAAGTCTGTGGTACTTAGTACATCGATTTTGTGAACCAAATTTTAAAATTAGTGGAGTGGGAAAAATTATATAAAAGTGTATATCGATATTATTTTTTGTTTGAGTTGTAAAAAGTGAGTACTTCAAACGTATAAAGGTTCCAGCTGCAGAGGTTTGCAGACAAACATCCCAGCAAAATGTTCGATGCCAAAGATGCCATTCAATCATGGATGCAAGTGATCTGGCATGTCATCTTTTTAGCATCTTCACCGATGAATTTTATATGAGCGTGGAACCCAAACGATGCTATTCATTTTTGAATCCAAAGCATATGTCATTTACACTAATTCTTTGACATGTCATTCTCACCAATTCTTTGGCATGTCATTTCCACCAATGCTTTGGCATGTCATTTTCACCAACCCTTTGCAATGACATTATCATTATGACGAGAGTTTTTACAAAGTTGGTTGTGATTTCGAGTTTCCGACAACATCAAGCCTATTGTAAATAATTAATGTTATATATTTAAAACAATTGTATAAATAAAACACAAAATTCATCTCGACTGGATCGATGAAATTGGTGCTGATGCTGATGAAAAGATCGGATCTTTCACGACTTCCTTTGCATTGGTTCAAATGCTAATGAAAAGATCGGATCATTCACGACTTCGTTTGAACCAATACAAAAGATGCCATGAAATCACGTCATCGTATTGAATCCCTTCCTTCAAATTTTGCCCATAGAACCGTACCACCCCTTCTATTTTTGGCCACAGTTAATATGAACTCGCGACATAGTGTACCGTTATATGGGAGTTATACCAAACCATGGACTTATATTCATAACTTTTACGTTTTTTAGTCACTGGGAAGCCTTAATGTGAAATGGACGACTCAGAATTTTATCCTGATCAAGAATATAATATATTCTTGATCCAGGGCCATGGATCTTTTCCGTTTGCTAGATCTGTATCCACCACATGTCAATATTGGTGATATGTAATGGATGTAGGGAATTAGTGCTCATCTGAGGCTCTGGCCTTAGCTGCCTCCAGAATTAATGCGACAGAAGTTAGGTTGCTGTTGCAAGAACATTTTCCAGAACAGCTGTCTTCTCAACAACAAAAAACGCAACATCTAAAACCACAATCCCATGGCAGCGGGTTCTTTAGCACCGGATTGACCCGGAACCATAGTGTTTCGGCCAGCGGCGGTCAACCCGGTATCAAAGCTATGCTTCTACGTAGGTTTTTATGCTGCTACAACAACAACAAGTTCTTGTTTAGCGCCGAAATTGACCCATACATAGAATGTATGTGGTTATCAGTAAAGTTTGGTAATGCCGCGGTAGAGCTGCTTAATGTATAGACGCCGCCGATGAATAGCTGTGCCCCGCGTTACATGCCCGATATTCGTTTGATTTTAGAAGACAATAAACGTCTGGTGCTAGGGGTATTCAATGCCAATTATGAGCTTTGGCATTCCGTCCTAGTTAATAACAGCACTGGCCGAGCAAATTGATAGCTCCACGTTTTACACGGTGAACGAAGGCGCTCCTACGATGAGAAGAGGAGATTGCTTCAGCTTGCCAGATATCACCAGGTGTGATAAATAACGTATCATGGCAACCCGCCTTCCTATCATCGTCTTCGTAAATGGATCACCCGACTTCATAACTTCTGAAGGCTGTACTTTTCTAGAGAATTTACCAATCACAGCTTTAGAGAGCTGTCCATTCCCTTATATACTCGGGGAGCTGAGAGAACTTTCTTGGACATCATCACTGCAGCAAATGCAGGTATGAAGACCTGCAGGTCGAATAACCGAAATCAGACCAAATTTCCTAGCGGGACTAGCAAATGAGCGTGAAAAGGTTCGTCGTACGGACTCTCACAATATATCGTTACCCACCCATAATGTAAGAGAAGCATGGAAAGTTGACATGCTACTGAAGCCATGCAAGGATGCCAGCAGAGTTGAATCGTAAAAGCCGAATTTCTGTTCTTTCTTTCTTGACTACTCCTACCCACGAAGTAAAATGCATAGTAATACAACATCATTAAACGCCATACTCACATCCATATATCAGCAGAGGACTGAAGCAGAACATGTTGCGCGACCGGACATTAATGGTGGCTCTTGACCTATCGAAATCCTTCTATACCGTCAATCATTCCAAGCTGTTCGAGGATATAGAGAAGACTATGCTCCAGTTGCGTTGGATAAACAACTATATGTATGGACGCCAGTCGTTTGTGCAATTCAGAAGTAAGAAGTCCAAAAGCTTTAGAGTGATATCACCAGAACTGTTTAACCTTTCTGAAATTTCACACCCTCAAGGCGGCATAAAGATCGTAATGTATGCGAAAGAAGTAGGTAAAGTACACTGGCCGGCAGCAATTGGGTTGGTGATAAAGAAACCTTGGTGATCTCTTACAAAGCAATATGCTTTAACACCTAGACACGTCAGGAGAGATGTTCACGATGAGAGATAGGTCCAAAGTTACAAACGAAAACCTCTAGCTTCAAAAGGTCTTCTGCTTATAGCCCTTTCTGTATATAAAATACCTTTACAAGGTCTTCTGTTTATAGCTGACCATTAACAAGGCCTTCTGTCTATAGAACACCTTTACAAAGTCTATAGAAGAACTTTGCAAGGTCAGAATAAGACCTTTATAAGGTTTTCTGTCTATAGAAGACTTTTACAGATCTTCTGTGTATAGAAGACCTTTGTAAGTCTTCTCTTTACAGAAAACCTTTACAAAATCTTCTGCTATAGAATACCATTACAAGGATTATGTTTGGGAACTACATTTGTAAGGTCGTCTGACTCTGCAATACCTAAAAAGGTCTGCTGTCTCTGGAAGACTAAAAAAGACCTTCTGTCTATGGGATAACTTAACATTACCAAGGTCTTCTGTCTATAGAAGTCCATAAAAGGGTCTTCTGTCTCTAGGGGACCAAAAGATGGACTTCCGTCTAGAGAAAGACTTTGCAAGGCGCAAGTCACAGCTATTTCCGATTAAACCAGAAGATGGAACAAGGACCTCAACTCGCTAGCGGACAAAGAAATCTTGTTGAACTCTTACAAAGCAATAAGCTTCCCCCAACAGGCACGTTAGGAGAGATCTTCATGATCAATAGAGAGGTCCAAATTTACAATCGAGCCTATCAGGTAGGCTGGACTAATATGATTCACACTGATGCAGTAGAGCAGGCAGTAGGGAGATACATTGTGAATGCCGTACTTGGGGATGGCATCTATCGCAGCAATAGAACGCCAGCTGCCAAGACAAACAACAGTGGTTTTTGCCCAGTTAAGATCGGTACGATGCAGACGCCTCAATTCATATTGGACCAGAATTGATGCCACGATACCCAACACAGTGATTACGAGGGCTGAACGATTACTAGCTGGTCTAACAATGAAAACGCGAATATTTACCATCAAAACTAGCTTTATTGTTTTCTTAAGTAGTCTCCAACATGATTTGTACGCTTTTTCGTACGCTCAAAACAATTGTTGAAACCCTTTTTCCACTCCGATTTAGACACCTTCAAAACATGGTTTTTGAACGCTTCAACGGCATCTTCTGGCGACGAAAATCGTTCTTGATATGCGGGAATCAAATAAAGTCATTGGATGTCCAGTCAGGGCAGTACGGCGGATGAGCCATCAATTCCACGTTTTGTGCGGTCAAACAGGCGCTAGTTTGAATCGATGTGTGAGACATCGCATTGTCATGGTGCACAATGATATGTCTTTTCTTGTTCGTTTTTCTAATTTCGCAGGAGACTTCAGGCATACAAATTGCAATGTACCACTCAGAATTACCAGCTCTATACTTCTGAAGCCGTATAGTCGCTGCACGATCGTTTTGACGAAGAATCAGGCGACCATTTGCGTCGAAGTGCTTCTTTCATGAACAACTTTTGTTGGATTTTGCTCCTTTTCGAAGACCCAAACGGTCGATTCAAGTTTTGTTTCGGGATCCTAAGCATAGATCCAATATTCGTCGCCTGTGACAATATTATAAACGGCGTTTGAAGCACCACAATCGTTTTTATTCACAATTTCTTTGTACCCATCCGCAAGAGCCCCTTTTTGAGCGATTGTCCAATTTAGCTGAATCTAACGAGACAAAACCCATTTTTGCGGCCAGGTGTTCATGTAATATCAAATGTTAGTTGGTGAAAGAAATGACCAAGGAGGCCCCTAACTCACAGTATATAACATGGCGATCTAGTATTATCCGTTCACACACAGCAAATTTTTGTGTGGCACAACGGCCGATTTTTTGGCGGTCTTCACTATTTGGCTAGTATAGGCCACGATTTGTTCCGTTGAACATCAAAGGAAACCCGATATACTCTCTATACGACCTATTGTACAATTGTTTACATAAAAATATGCCCATTTTTTCTCAAGTTTGTTTGCTTTTTCAAGACTTTTTGCAGTTTGCACTTTCAATTTTGTTTTTGTTCTATTGTTGTCAGTAGGCTATTTCAGTTAGCCTTCTTCACCTCCAAACTTCCCATTATTTTATTTGATTTTTTTCTTCCCATCTCTGTTTTGTGGCAAATGCAGATTTTCGGTTATTACCAAAAACTAACCACGTTTTGTGGTATTGAAGTTGTGTGGAATAATATTGGTAGGCCATAAGTTGATGTTGTTGTCATTGATGGTTTTGTTGGTGTTGTAATTGCCTAGCCTTACTTGTGTTACTTGTGATGCATGTGCAGTTGTAGCTTTTTGTGTTTACTTTGATTTTTTGCCACAAATAATTTTTGATGTTTGTTTTTTGTTATTTTGGATTTTACAAAATTTCAATAAACAATTTATTATCCTTAAAGTATGTATAAGATGTGAGTGTATGCAAGTGAAATTTTGATAGAAATATACGTGTCTGATGTTTTTATGAAAATTCTTTGTTTTTAGAGAAAATCTATATGTGTGTAAGGTTGTTTGTATATTTTGTTGTTATGGCTTTTTACCACCAACATGCTAATATTTCTCCAACATCGTCTGTATGTAAATTCCATCACGAGTTAAAAACAAAAACAACAAAATATTGATTTTATTTTGGTTAGTTTTTAGGGTTAATAAAAATGTTGGAAAATTTAAAGTAAAATCTTTTAAATTTATGGTTTGAGTTATAACTTTAACTAATAGACAATTACCTGTTTTATGGGTCATTGGATATCTTGCCGATAGACGCTTTCTAAAAGAAAGGGTGCTTCGATAGACGCTTTCTAAAAGAAAGGGTACTTCGATAGACGCTTGCTGAAAGAACGGGTACTTCCATAGACCCTTTCTGAAAGAACGGGTACTTCCATAGACCCTTTCTGAACGAACGGGTGCTTCCATAGACCCTTTCTTGACGAACGGGTGCTTCCATAGACCCTTTCTAAAAGAACGGGTGCTTCCACAGACCCTTCGTGAAAGAAAGGATGCTTCCACAAACTCTTTCTGAAAGAAAGGATGTTTCGATAGACGCTTTCTGAAAGAAAAGGTGCTCCCATAGACCCTTCGTGAAAGAAAGGGTGCTTCCGTAGACCCTTTGTGGGAAAAAAGGGTGCTTCCACAGACCCTTTCTGGAAGAAAGGGTGCTTCGATAGACGATTTCTGAAAGGAAGGGTGGTCCGATAAAAAGAAGGGATGCTTCGATAGAGCCCTAAAGAAAGGGTGCTTCTATAAACCCTTTCTGAAAGAAGGAATGATTCGATAGAGCCCTAGAGAAAAGGTGCTTCGATAGACCCTTTCTGAAAGAATAGATGCTTTGAGAGATCCTTCTGAAAGAAAGGGTGGTTCGATAGACCCATTCTGAAAGAAATGGTGGTTCGACAAATCCTTTCTGAAAGAAAGGGTGCTTCGATAGATCCTTTCTGAAAGAAAGGGTGCTTCGATAGGCGCTTTCTAAAAGAAAGGGTGGTTCGATAGACCCATTCTGAAAGAAAGGGTGGTTCGACAAATCCTTTCTGAAAGAAAGGGTGCTTCTATAAACCCTTTCTGAAAGAAGGAATGCTTCAATAGAGCCCTAAAGAAAGGGTGTTTCGATAGACACTTTCTGAAAGAATGGGTGCTTTGGGAGATCCTTCTGAAGGAAAGGGTGATTCGATAGACCCTCTCTGAACGAAAGGGTGTTTCCACAGACTCTTTCTGAAAGAAAGGGTGCTTCCACAGATTCTTTCTTAAAGAAAGGGTGCTTCCATAGATCCTTTCTGGAAGAAAGGGTGCTTCCACAGACCCTTTCTGGAAGAAAAGGTGCTTCGATAGACGCTTTCCGAAAGGAAGGGTGGACCGATAAAAAGAAGGGATGCTTCGATAGAGCCCTAGAGAAAGGGTGCTTCCATAAACCCTTTCTGAGAGATCTGTTTCCACAGACCCTCTCTGAACGAAAGGGAGCTTCCACAGACCCTCTCTGAAAGAAAGGGTGCTTCCACAGACCCTCTCTGAAAGAAAGGATGCTTCTATAGACCCTCTCTGAAAGAAAGGATGCTTCCACAGACCCTTTCTGAAAGAAAGGGTGCTTCGATAGGCGCTTTCTAAAAGAAAGGCTGGTTCGATAGACCCATTCTGAAAGAAAGGGTGGTTCGACAAATCCTTTCTGAAAGAAAGGGTGCTTCTATAAACCCTTTCTGAAAGAAGGAATGCTTCAATAGAGCCCTAGAGAAAGGGTGTTTCGATAGACCCTTTCTGAAAGAAAGGGTGCTTCGATAGGCGCTTTCTAAAAGAAAGGGTGGTTCGATAGACCCAATCTGAAAGAAAGGGTGGTTCGACAAATCCTTTCTGAAAGAAAGGGTGCTTCTATAAACCCTTTCTGAAAGAAGGAATGCTTCAATAGAGCCCTAGAGAAAGGGTGTTTCGATAGACCCTTTCTAAAAGAATGGGTGCTTTGGGAGATCCTTCTGAAAGAAAGGGTGATTCGACAGACCCTCTCTGAACGAAAGGGTGTTTCCACAGACTCTTTCTTAAAGAAAGGGTGCTTCCACAGATTCTTTCTTAAAGAAAGGGTGCTTCCATAGATCCTTTCTGGAAGAAAGGGTGCTTCCGCAGACCCTTTCTGGAAGAAAAGTGCTTCCACAGACCCTTTCTGGAAGAAACGGTGCTTCGATAGACGCTTTCTGAAAGGAAGGGTGGTCCGATAAAAAGAAGGGATGCTTCGATAGAGCCCTAGAGAAAGGGTGCTTCCATAGACCCTTTCTGAGAGATCGGATGCTTCCACAGACCCTCTCTGAACGAAAGGGTGCTTCCACAGACCCTCTCTGAAAGAAAGGGTGCTTCCACAGACCCTCTCTGAAAGAAAGGATGCTTCTACAGACCCTTTCTGAAAGAAAGGATGTTTCGATAGACGCTTTCTGAAAGAAAAGGTGCTTCCATAGACCCTTCGTGAAAGAAAGGGTGCTTCCGTAGACCCTTTGTGGAAGGAAGGGTGCTTTCTGGAAGAAAGGGTGCTTCCACAGACCCTTTCTGGAAGAAAGGGTGCTTCGATAGACGCTTTCTGGAAGGAAGGGTGGTCCAATAAAAAGAAGGGATGCTTCGATAGACGCTTTCTGAAAGGAAGGGTGGTCCAATAAAAAGAAGGGATGCTTCGATAGAGCCCTAGAGAAAGGGTGCTTCTATAAACCCTTTCTGAAAGAAGGAATGCTTCGATAGAGCCCTAGAGAAAGGGTGGTTCGACAAATCCTTTCTGAAAGAAGGGGTGCTTCGATAGATCCTTTCTGAAAGAAAGGGTGCTTCGATAGGCGCTTTCTAAAAGGAAGGGTGCTTCGATAGACCCATTCTGAAAGAAAGGGTGGTTCGACAAATCCTTTCTGAAAGAAGGGGTGCTTCGATAGATCCTTTCTGAAAGAAAGGGTGCTTCGATAGATCCTTTCTGAAAGAAAGGGTGCTTCGATAGGCGCTTTCTGAAAGAAAGGGTGCTTCGATAGACCCTTTCTGAATGAATGGGTGCTTCAATAGACCCTTTCTGAAAGAAATAGTGCTTCCATAAATCCTTTCTGAAAAAAGGGTGCTTCCATAGTCCTTTCACACAAGGTCTTCAGTTAACAGAAGACTTTTACAAGGTGTTCTGTTTCTAGAAGACATATACAAGGTTTTATATTTCAACTGGCATTTACGAGTACAAGGCCTTCCTAAAGGAAACATTTACAAGGTCTTCTGTCTATAGAAGACCTTTACAAGATGTTCTGTCTGTAGAAGACCTTTGCAAAGCCTTCAGTTTTCAGAAGAGATTTTAAAGGTCTTCAGTTTATATGACTTCTGTTTTAACTGACCTTTACAAGGCATTCTTTCAGAAGAAAACATTTACAAGGTCTTCTGTATAGAAAATACCTTTACAATAACTTCTGTCAATGCAAGACCTTTATAAGGTCTTCTGTCTTCAGAAGACCTTCACAAGGTGCCCTGCTACAGAAGACCTCCACAAAGTCCTCAGTTTATAGAAAACCTCTACAAGGCTTTTAGTTTATAAAAGACTTTCAAAAGGGTTTCACTTTACAGAAGGCTATGCGCCGTAGGGCCTTCCATATATAAAACTTATTTAGAATGTTTTCTCTCTATAGAAGACCTTTATAAGGTATTCTGTCTATAGAAGACCTTCAGAAGATGTTCTGCTTATGTAAGACCCTCAGAAGATCTTCTCTTTATAGAAGACCTTTAAACGATCTTCTTTCTATAGAAGGCCTTTAGGCGGTCTTCTGTCTATAGAAGACCTTTATAAGGTCATCTCTGTTAACAGACATTTGGAAGGCCTACTTACTAAGGAAACCCTTTGCAAAGTCTTCTAACCTTAGAAGACATTTATTATGCCTTCCTTCTAAAGAAGGCCTTCGGATGGTTTTCCGTCTTTTGAAGGCATTTAAACCCTATGGAAGACGACGACATTCCCAAGATATTCTTCTATAAACGTTTTTTTCAAAGTCTTCTGTCCAAAGAAGATGTTTACAAGGTCATCTGTCTATAGATTAACTTTGAAGGGTATTTTCCATTTAGAAGACCTTTCAGAGGTCTTGTGTCTGTAGCCTGCCTGCTTGTTTGTTTTGCTTATCCATAATTTTCCAACATATTCATTTCGCCCTGGAAGAGCTATTCATCATTCAATTTGTCGCCATTGACTTATTTTTCATTTTCCCATTTTCCCCCTTTTAATAATTGGTTAGGCCGTTTAACACTAAAGGGTTTATCATTTCTTATTTCTTTTTGATGTCTCGTTTTAACCCCTCTGCCGCGACTGGATCTTTTGATTGTTTATCGCATTACAATTGTGGCCACAAAATGTTCATGTCCAAATTTGCACACAGTGAGCGCAGTGACGACATGTACCCCCGATTATTTTCATGTAAAAATATTCGGACAATGGTGGCTACAGCAACAGACCATCAGTGTATACCAACCTCCGTACAGTGAAACCACACGAACCAAAGTGACAAACAAGCCCCATGTACGAACGAACCATCGTTAAAGTCCAACACCACGGATATTAATGGCCAAGAAAGAAACGAAAAAGGCAGCGACAACCGAAAAAATGTCCTCAAAAAACAATCTCTTAAAACGGACACACCACCGCAACGCATAAAAAGTGGCCGGCCACAAGCGAAAACAAAAATCTTAAAACACCAAAACAATGCACCAGAGACCCAGCGACGGAGGAGAGAGAGTCAATCTGTCTTGGAAAACAGTTTGCCAACTCTTTACCAAGTCCATATGCACAATGATGATGCAATACTCGTAAAGGATAACAATGGAACTGTATGACGTTGAATGGTATAACCGAAAAAACGAACACCAAGTATGGACACGCACATACACAAACACACACAAATATGAAAGCAAATAAAAAAGGAATGTGACAAAAATCAGAATCGTAACAAAATAAATGCAACATAAATGCCGATCATCGTGGTGGTAATGACGAGGTTGTTGGCTGTTGTTGCTGTTCTTGAGGATGACATCGACGTCATCAACAACAATAACAATGGTGGCGACAAGTGCATATTAAGATGACCATCGAAAACTGGCCACATTTACATGGAGGATAACAACAGCTTGTTTTTCATCAGCAGCGTCATCATCAATGACCAGCAACCAGCGGTCGTTACTCGGCTACTCAAACGGTCTCATCATATCGTCAACATTTTGCAGCTCATTCGTCGTCATTCTCGTCCTCATTGTTCGTTAAGATTCAGGCCTCATAGTTTCGGTTGTTGCTATTGTTTGCTTGCATTTTTATTTTGCCACGAAAAATAACCGAAAAATCAAAGAAAATGAGAGAAAACACAGTCATGTTGAAAAAAGACAGAAACAATATAAAAGGTAGGAAACAAGAACATTTGTGGCACATTGGTACACTGAGATCGAGGAGTGGGCCACAAATTTGAGGAGATTGGAAAAACTGAGAGCGTCTATAGAAGCACACTTTCTTTCAGAAAGGGTCTATAGAAGCACCCTCTCTTTCAGAAAGGGTCTATAGAAGCACCCTTTTTTAGAAAGGGTATATAGAAGCACACTTGCTTTCAGAAAGGGTCTATAGAAGCACCCTTTTTTAGAAAGGGTCTATAGAAGCACCCTTTTTTAGAAAGGGTCTATAGAAGCACCCTTTTTTAGAAAGGGTCTATAGAAGCACACTTTCTTTTAGAAAGGGTCCGTAGGAGAACCCTATCATTCAGAAAGCAACCTTTCTTCCAGAAATGGTCCATAGAAGCACCCTTTCTTCCAGAAATGGTCCATAGAAGCACCCTTTCTTCCAGAAATGGTCCATAGAAGCACCCTTTATGCCAGAAATGGTCCATAGAAGCACCCTTTCTGCCAGAAATGGTCCATAGAAGCACCCTTTCTTTCAGAAAGGGTCTAAAGAAGCACCATTTCTTTCAGAAAGGGTCTAAAGAAGCACCCTTTCTTTCAGAAAGCGTCTATAGAAGCACCCTTTCTTTCAGAAAGGGTCTATAGAAGCACCCTTTTTTCCAGAAAGGGTCTATAGAAGCACCCTTTTTTCCAGAATGGGTCTATGGGAACAACCTTTCTTTCGGAAAAGGTTTATGGAAACAGCCTTTCTTTCAGCAAGGATCTATGGAAGCAAACTTTCTTTCAGAAAAGGTCTATAGAAGCACCCTTTCCTTCAGAAGGGGTCTATAGAAGCAACCTTTCTGTCACAAATGATATATAGAAGCATCCTTTCTTTCAGACAGGTTCTAGAGAAGCACCCTTTCTTTCAGAAAGGGTCTAGAGACGCACCCTTTCTTTCAAAAGGGGTCTATAGAAGCAACCCTTCTGTCGCAAAGGATCTATAGAAGCCGCCTTTCTTTCACAAAGTATCTATGGAAGCAGCCTTTCTTTCACAAAGGATCTATAGAAGCACCCTTTCTTCCAGAATGGGTCTATGGGAACAACCATTCTTTCGGAAAAGGTCTATGGAAACAGCCTTTCTTTCAGCAAGGATCTATGGAAGCAAACTTTCTTTCAGCAAGGATCTATGGAAGCAAACTTTCTTTCAGAAAGGATCTATAGAAGCACCCTTTCCTTCAGATGGGGTCTATAGAAGCAACCTTTCTGTCACAAAGGATATATAGAAGCATCCTTTCATTCAGACAGGGTCTAGAGAAGCACCCTTTCTTTCAGAAAGTGTCTAGAGACGCACAATTTCTTTCAAAAGGTGTCTATAGAAGCAACCTTTCTGTCGCAAAGGATATATAGAAGCAGCCTTTCTTTCAGAAAGGAACTATAGAAGCAGTTTTTCTTTCAGAAAGGGTCCATAGAAGCACCCTATCTTTCAGAAAGGGTCCATAGAAGCACCCTATCTTTCAGAAAGGGTCCGTAGAAGCAACCTTTCTTTCAGAAAGGGTCCGTAGAAACATCCTTTCTTCCAGAAAGGGTCCGCGGAGGCACCCTTGCTTTCAGAAAGGGTCCGCGGAAGCATCCCTGCTTTCAGAAAGGGTCTACAGAAGCACCCTTTCTTTCAAAAAGGGTTTATAGAAGCACCCTTCCTTTCAGAAAGGGTCTGTAGAAGCACCCTTTCTTTTAGAGAGGGTCTATAGATGCACCATTTCTTTCAAAGAGGGCTATAGAAGCACCCTTTCTTTCACAAAGGATCTATAGAAGCAGCCTTTCTTTCAAAGGATCTTTCCTTCAGAAGGGGTCTACAGAAGCAACCTTTCTGTCACAAAGGATATATAGAAGCATCCTTTCTTTCAGATAGGGTCTATAGAGGCACCCTTTCTTTCTGAAAGGGTCCATAGAAGCAACCTTCGTTTCACAAAGGGTCTATGCAAACAGCATTTCTTTCACAAAGGATCTATAGAAGCAGCCTTTCTTTCAGAAAGGGTCTATAGAAGCAGTATTTCTTTCAGGACGGGTCTGTGAAAGCAACTTTTCTTTCAGAAAGGTCCTATAAAAAGGTCTATAGAGGCACCATTTCTTTGAAAGAGAGCTATAGAAGCACCCTTTCTTTCAAAAAGGGTCTATAAAAGAACCCTTTCTTTCAGAAAGGGTTTATAGGAACACCCTTTCTTTCCAAAAGGGTCTATAAAAGAACCCTTGCTTTCAGAAAGGGTTTATAGAAACACCCTTTCTTTCAAAGAGGGCTATAGAAACACACATCCTTTAAGAAAGGGTCTATAGAAGCACCCTTCCTTTAAGAAAGGGTCTATAGAAGCACCCTTCCTTTAAGAAAGGGTCTATAGAAGCACCCTTTAAGAAAGGGTCTATAGAAGCACCCTTTAAGAAAGGGTCTATAGAAGCACCCTTCCTTTAAGAAAGGATCTATTAAAGCACCCTTTCTTTCAGAAAGGATCTATAGAAACAGCCTTTCTTTGACAAAGGGTCTATAGAAGAACGCTTTCTTTCAGAAAGGGTTTGTAGAAGCACCCTATCTTTCAGAAAGGGTCCGTAGAAACATCCATTCTTCCAGAACGATTCCGTGGAAGCATCCTTGCTTTCAGCAAGGGTCTATAGAAGCACCCTTCCTTTCAGAAAGGGTCTAAAGAAGAATCCTTTCTTTCACAAAGGATCTAAAGGAGCAGCCTTTCTTTCAGAAATGGTCTATAGAAGCACCCTTTCTTTCAAAGAGGGCTATAGAAGCTCCCTTTCTTTCAGAAAGATTATATGGAAGCATCTTTTCTTTCAGAAATGGTCTATAGAAGCACCCGTTCCTTCGGGAAATGCATATAAAAGCACCCTTTCTTTCAGGAAGGGTCTAAAGAAGCAACCTTTGTTTCACAAATGATCAATAGAAGCAGCCTTTCATTCACAAATGATCAATAGAAGCAGCCTTTCTTTCAGAATGGGTCTATAGAAGCACCCTTTCTTCCAGAAAGGGTTTATAGAAACACCCTTTCTTTCAAAGAGGGCTATAGAAGCAACATTTCTTTCTTTCAGAAAGGGCCTGTAGAAGCAGCCTTTCTTTCAAGGAGGACTATGGAAGCACCCTTTCTTTCAGAAAGGATCTATAGAAAGACTCGTTCCTTCAGAAAGTGTCTATAGAAGCACCCTTTCTTTCAGAAAGGATCTGTGGAAGCAGAATTTCTTTCACAAAAGATCTATGGAAGCAGCCTTTCTTTCAGAAAGGGTATAGAGAAGCTCCCTTTCTTCCATAAAGAATCTGTAGAAAATGTTTGAATATTGCAAAACATCTATAACCTGCGACAGAGGAATGCACCTCGTTTTTTCAGAGCCAGAAAACAGTGCAAAAAAACGAGAGGAAACCTTAAATGCCTCTGTTTGGTTTGAATGCAATTGTTCAATGTACCACCACTACCAGCACCACCATGATGGCCACCATTGCCGTCGGAAGTTGCCAACACAGGAAGTTTATCCAGAAAACCCCGGGCATAACCATAACTTCTGGCAAACATGTATGGTGAGCTTGCATTTGCACATGAAATAAAGCGAAACAGATGTTAAGATTCAGGTTTTTATTTCTTCCTTTTTTATGATGTTATATCGACGCCTCCAAACAATAGTATGCTAAGTCGACTTAGCATGTTTTCAAGTTCTTTACATTTTTATATTTAACGTCCTTTAACTTAAATTCTGTCAAATTTTGGTAATAATCGGACAATCCGAACAGAAGTTATAAACAAATATTTACTTAGCATAGTACTGAAGGTCAAAGAAATTTCCAAACTTTTTGAGCTTGTCTTGCAAAACTCGCTTTTCAGAATTAGCAAACTATTATTTGGAGGTGTCGAACGTCCTTTAACTTAAATTCTGTCTAATTTTGGTAATGATCGGTCAATCCGAACAGAAGTTATAAACAAATATTGACTTAGCATAGTACTGAAGTTCAAAAAATTGTCCAAACTTTGAGAGCTTCTCCTGCAAAACTCACTTTTTAGACTTAGCATACTATTATTTGGAGGTGTCGATATGAGCAGTGAACATTGTTGCACAGCGTTTAATAGATGCACGTACTCACGCATGCATCCTCCGGACAGTGACAGACAGACGTTCATATGAACATATACCAATATACTAGGTTGTTGTTGCTCTCTTTAACATCATCGTTTTTGGTTTGGTCATAGTCATTGTTGCTTTCGTTGCTATTTTTTGTTCCTTTTGTTTGGCCAACATTCTCACGTATTTCCGCCCGCATACCTACAATCACTGGGCCACCAGGCGACCCCAATGCACTTGATCGGTTTGGGTTCGTAAGGATGATGACGATGATGTGTTAATGCATTTTTCACAACATTCTTGTTGACTTTTTATGCTTCTCGAACAAAAGAGAAAATGAAACAGCAAAATAATGGAAGGAAAAAAATAGTTCAACATTGTATACATCCTCATCCAGGCCTACGTGAGGCATATGTTGTGAAAGAGAGTGGCCAGGAAAAAATAAATGAATAAAAAACTGAAAAAGGAAACCGTTGAACTGGCCAAATGCATTTCCTTCCTTGGTATTTTCAACTACATGGCACAGGGTGTGGGAGCTAAAGAATGGCGAAGGGATTTTCTGTTATCTCGTTGTACATTTGATAGAGGTTGATGAGGACAATATCAAGCCCACAATTTATAATGATTTTCATGGAGAAAAAGAACGATAAAATTTGTTTAAGGAAATTGTTATTTTGTACTCCTGGGGAGGGGTGGCACCGTGGCACAATGGTAAACACCTCCACCTTGCACTTGGTTTGCCCGGGTTCATGTCCTAGGCCTTGCAACATCATACACAGAAAAAATAATTACTGCATTTCAGGAATAGTGTTCATAAGGTCTAGCCAAGGTTCAAATTCCAGCATTTCATGAACGGCTTTCATAAAGCAAAAAAATACTTGTATTTTTCTGAGAGATTGAAAAAAACATTTTGGCGAGTTGTTGTTTTTGGTATTATTGACTAACAACCACCACACACCAAACCAGAGACAAATTTTGCAGCTTTTTATTACTGCTTTTATTTTGTATTATTGTAATTTACCGTTTCATCTAATGGATTTTCACTGTACTTGTTATCGTCTTGTGAACGTGGCAGAGCAATACGAACATGTTGAGTCTACCAGAACTATGTTGGCATATTAGATGCTGCTTTTATATTAAAGAAATTAAAAATTTGAAGTTGCGAACTATACAGCCAAAAACTTTGTTTTTTCGACACCAAACGCACTGTAGTTGTTTGGTTTGTCAGTTAACTAACAACAAAATTGTTGCGACCTACAGTGGTAGTTTATGTATATTAGGAGGGCTGGAGTTTTTTATTTGGGATGACGACTTCTATTTTGTTTTTCAAAATAGTCAGCCTTAATTCTATAATATTTTATTAAAACAACTTTTTTTATTAGTGAGAAAAAAATGGCCAAGGGGTATGGCAGGGAAGACTATAGTTTCAGATCTCGGCACAGATCTTCATTATTTCCCTTGTTTCTTGTTTTTTCAACAAGAAACTTTTTATACCCAAGTGTCAATTGCCCGCTCAAATGTATATTGTTGTAGCTTGTATATGTGTGGTGTGGTTTGTTGACATAGTCTCAATGTGAGGGTGAGACGATGATGGGGGTTGTGTTGTGCTTTGTTGATACATTGCCAATACGATGGTGAGACGACGAGACCATTCAAAAGAAACGAGAACAAAGTTGAGAGCATTTACCAAACAAGAGAGGAAATATAAGAGCAAATAGTGGAATATAGGGAAATATAGGAATGTGATTTAGCATATCATGAAAATCCTACATATTTTTTTTAAATAGTGGCTTTCGTATGGAAATAAGAAACTGCACATGTATTTTATGTGAGGTACCTGTACAGTATGAAAAAGCTTCATCACAAAGGAAAGTATGTAAAAATTCTTGAAATATTTTTTGTGACTGTATTCTTAAATTTTGAACGGTTTGGTATCTATGGACCAGAATCAAAAAAAAAAGTATAAAAATCGTATATTTTCTAAAGTGTTTTGCTATTTTGGCCTTTAAGAACCTTTCACTGACAGTTCGTATGTTCCAGAAAGTTGTTTACTATTATTTTTGCAACCATATTGTAGTTGATTATTTTCTTCAATATTGAACGGTTTAGTCTCTGGGGACCAGAACCAGATCAAATTAGATAAAAGTTACATTTGTTTTGCTATTTTCTACAAAGTTCGTTATTTATTGTGATATAATTTATATTTTTGTAGTTGATAGTTTCAATTTTGATCGGCTTGATATCTGTAGACCAAAACCCGAGAAAAAATTTTAAAAGAAATTTGACGTTGCCGATTTTGAATTTGCAGATGAAGCTTGATGGATTTTATGTATTCACAATTTTTGTTCTTTAAGACAAGGGCTACAACTTTGCCTCTGAGAGTAAATCAAATTTCTTAACGGTTTGAAAGATTTGATATGAACAAAATGATGATTTTTCATATCAACGCCTCAAACGTTTGGAGTTAATGAGATAGGGAAAAACGGCGATACACGTGTCTTCTCTTTTTTGGTCTTCTATCACACTGCGGTGTCAGAATATGGTTAATAAAACATGACTAATTATATAATAACAGGGCATGTGAAACGTATCGAAATAAAAAAAAGCCATTTCGGTGTGATAATGAAACTATGGGAAGCTTGGCCTTTTTAGTGCCCTCATCATTGCTAAGATGAGGGCACTAGAAAGGCCAAGCTTCCCATAGTTTCATTATCACACCGAAATGGCTGAAATTTGGAACTTAGTCTTCCTTAAGGGTACAAAACTTTCTCCCAGAATTTTGTCGGTATCGGCAAACGCCTTCATATAGCCCCCATAGAACGGTACCTCCCGATTTTCGGTATTTTGAAGGTGTTAGATTCATTATCACACCGAAATGGCTGAAATTTGGTACTTAGTCTTCGCTGGGTGTATTTAACTTTCTGCCAAAATTTTGTCAGTATCGGGCCATACCTTCATATAGCCCCCATAGAACGGTACCTCCCGATTTTCGGTATTTTGAACGTGATGGCCTCAATATTCCACCGAAATGGTTGAAGTTTGGTATATAGCCTTTGTTGGGGGTATAAAACTTCCCCCTATAAATTTGTCGGTATAGGTCCACACCTTCATGTAGCCCCCATAGAACGGTACCTCTCAATTTTCGCTTTTTTTTTTTTTTTTTTTTTTTTAAGTTGTTTATTTTTATTGGTATACTTATAATTATGTAAACTATAATAAACAATAGTATTTCTTATAATAATATAATACATTGTCCCAACAACGGGCTCTCTAGTATAATTTTTAATAGTGGAATTTTGCATTTGTACAATTTATTTATTACAATGTATATATATAAATATTTTCGTTAAATTTCAATGTAATGAAAACATGCCAAAAAAACATTACATTTATATTTTTTATGGTTATTATAAAAGAAAGGTTAGTTAGTAAAAGGAAGGTAACATTAGGACGTTAATGTAATTCATATTTATTCGGTAAGCCACCAGAATTTTTCGTTTCTTGATAATAATTGTCTATCTTTATTTGAAATACTTGTACTAAATCTGAATTCACTACAATTGTATGTTAAGCTTTGTATAGCTTTATTGTTTGCACGACGGAATATATGATAAATTACAGGTATTGCATTTTCATCTTGAATGTAATGATTTTTATCAAGAAATAGAAAAGCTTCTGGGGGAACGAAACCATTTTGTATGGCATTTCTTATATATTCATCGCTTGTATAAAATGGTGCCATAATCAAATTGTTCTCGAAATTTTTGGAGCAACGATCTATATGATTTCTGATTAGTTTTATGATGAAAATGTCGATTCTATTAATATTTGCTTTGTTATACAGTATTTTGTTGCTAACAAATTTCGTGTATTGACTAGAAGGTGTTCTGTATGTTGAAGTGCATGCTCTCAGACATTTCCTTTCAAATACTCTTAATTGTTCCATAACCGAAGGAGATATATTGTACCATATAGGGCACCCATAAGTTATTATTGGGCGAATTAAAGTCTTATACAGAGCTAATTTAACGCCAGTATCTAATTGTTTTGAATAAAACAGGGAACTATATAAAAAGAAGGCTTTACGTGCTTTATTGATAGCAGTTTTAATATGCTCATTAAAGTATAGAAATTTATCCATAATAATTCCGAGATATTTTATTTGATGTTTTGTTGAAATATTCGTATTTGTTAAATTGGATTTTATAGTGAAATTTTTCCAGTTTTTCCTTACATTGGAATTGCATTGTCCTACAGGTGGTCTAAACAATATGGATTCACATTTTCCTATATTTATCTTTAAATGCCAATCAACTGTATATTTTTCAACTACATTGAAAGCTTGTTGAAGTCCTGAATTTATCTCACCTACTGTTTTGCCTGGATGATAAATTACAATATCATCCGCAAAAGAAATAATGTTTTCAACCTTGTTAGTCAATTCCATCAAATATATATTGAATAATGTGGGTGAGGTAACAGCCCCTTGTTGTAGCCCGTTTACGATGCTGTAAATATATTTACTCCTTTCTCCCTTATGAGAAATAATATATTGTTTGTCGACAATCATATTGTGTATTATTGTTATTAAACTTTTTGGGAAGTTAAGTGAAATTAGTTTATATATTAGCCCTGGGATCCATACGTTATCGAAGGCTTTTTCCATATCGATAAAACATGCCCCTGTGTATAGGCCTTTGTTCCAATTCCAGTTTATTTCTGAGGATAATAAAGCAACTGCGTTCGTTGTTGAATGTTGAAATTTGAAACCAAATTGCTTTTCGTTAATGATTTTGTTTTCAGTCATGTGCTTAATAATACTCTTATGTATGCAAATTTCAAATGTTTTCCCAATATTTGATAGCAAACTAATGGGTCTTATGTTATTTGGATAACTAGCATCTTTATCCTTTTTAGGCAGAATTACTACCTTTGTCATTTTCCAAATTTCAGGAAAATATGCATTATTTAACATATTGTTAAATAAAATGACATAGTTATCTAATATGGCATACGGAAGTTTTTTTAAAATAACATTAGGAATATTATCTAAACCTGTTGATAATTTACTTCTTAAGTTGGAAAATATATAATAAATATCATCTTTCGTTACAAAGTAGTTATTAGTTTGATTATCGTTAAAATTGTCAGATCTTTGATTTTCATTGAAGTTTATAAGTGTAGTTTGATCGAGTTCTTGTCTAGTTTTTTCTTGAATGAAGTTCTGGAAATATTCTTCAACAGTAGTATGTGTGCTATTATTGACATCTATTTGTTTGTAATCATGAATAGATTCTAGGTAAGCGCCTATAGTGTCGAGAATTTCATGTTGATCATGAACTATAAAATTACTCATATTATCTTTTTCTAAGTTTTGTCTATCTATTCTTGCTCTTTGCAGAATGTTTTCTTCAGATTCGTGTATAATTAATTTTGGTATGTTTAATGGATTGGTTTTTTTTCAAAAATTTAGTTTCTTTGAACATACTTGTGGGATCTTTACAGTTAATCTTACTCAACCTTTCTTTGAATTTATTATTTACTACCAGTGACAGGTTTTCTTGTAATAATTTTTTTATTAGTTTTATTTTTGCTTTCAATATGGATAGGGTTGCCTCGGGCAGAATTATTTCCAGACGGTAATGTTTCTTTAATAAAGTTAATAGCTTACTTTTTTCAGAATGTAGCTTTTTAATAATACTATTAGTGTATTTTGTATTTCCAAAATTGTTTTTAATTTTTGGTACAGTATTATTAATAACCTCTGTTATTATGGAATGTAGCTTATGGAGATAATTGTCTATTTCTATGTTCGATAAATTTCTATTGGAAGGAATTGTATTTTCTGCATTCAATTTCTGTAAAATTTTACGCTCAAATGTTCTCCAATTTGTCTTTTTATAGTCTAATTTGTACATTATTTCTTCATTAGTAAGAGACATTACATTCGTACAATTTTCGAGTTTGACTAATATTTCCAGGGCATTGTGGTCACTGTCGTAGTCAAGTGTTTTAAGACAGTTTATTGAGGTGTTTTCTTTTTGTATATTTAGTCTAGAGTCTGCTATGCATAAATCAATAAACGAACCGGTACGGGGGTAAGATGGATGTTGTGGAGCGTAGAGTTTACATCTAAACTCTATTTCTTTCTCAATTAACCAAGCGTTTAAGTTGTTGCCTCTCGTATTATTTTCTGCATTCCCCCATTCCCTATGCTTACAGTTTAAGTCTCCACCTAAAATGTAATAGTTGTTTAGATTCTGAAGATTCATCGAGTGAAAAATTTTATTTATGTCCGAGTTTATAGTATTTGAATTACCGGCTGGATAGTAAGCACAAATGACATATAAAGAAGTGTTGGAGTTTATAGATATCTTTGCAATACAAGTTTCGAGATTCTCTAGAGTGCTTATGGTATTGTTGTTATAGACTTTGTATTTTATGTTACTTTTGATCAAAATCGCTGTTCCCCCACCTCTAGTTGCTCCATCTCTGTCTTTCCTTATTATGTTATAGTTTTTAAATGAGACTCTGTGCCTATGGTTCAATTTAGTTTCATTTAAAAGGATTATGTCTGGATTGTTTGTATCCAAAAATGTTTGCAATTCAAATCTTCTAGGCAGACGTATTAGAGAATTTACATTTATTTGTACAATTTTGAGATATCTTGATGTACTGTTTTGGTCCGTCATCATCATACTCCCATCATAGTAAAGATGGTATCTACGCGAGCAGTTTGTATATTTAACTGCTTTTGCAAGTTAATAACCTGATTAGTTAAGTTAGTTAACATTGATTTTATATCGTTCATAAACGAATTATTCGTATTATGTGTATCATTTGAAGGTAATGTTACCGTTCCTTTTGTAGTGTTAGCGTAACTCATATTTTGATTTGTGTATATATAATTGTTATTTTTGTTAGTTTTACTTTCTATAATAGTTTGTTTTCTTGATCTAAGTTTTTGCTGCAAGTTTTTATAGACTTCGCAACCTCTATAAGAGGCGGGGTGTCCGTATTTATTGCATAAAACGCAATATAATTTATCCTTTTCATTTTCTGGTACCGCTGCCATGGTGCATTTTCCTTTTTCGTGGCTTTTATCGCACTTCCCACATTTCGGCGGAAGAAAGCAATTTGCTGCATTGTGGAAGAACCCTTGGCAATTCCTACATTGACTTATTTCGGGACGTTTGAGATGCTCCCAAGTGACGTTTATTAAAAGCACACGCTTTATTTGCTTCAGTTTGTTTATGTTGCTGTTTGCACTAATTTGTACCAAGAACATATGAAGAGGTTTATTATTTTTTGTAGAGTACTTAGTCGTGAATGGACTAACTTTTAAGATTTTTAGTTCTTCGTTTTCATGTCTGGAAAGATCTTCCAAGATTTCATTTGGATCTGTATCTGCGTCTATTCCTTTTAATAATATAGTTTTTGATTTTATTATTTTCGGTGTAAATGTATAAAAATTTGCTTTAGCCTTTTCCAAATAGGCCTTAACTCTCATATAATCATCCAAGTTACTCATGTACAGAGCTCTTTTATCTCTGAAGATTTTAACACTGAAGTCTTTTATGTTTAATCCATTTTTAATAAATTGTTTTAAGTCTTTTGTTTCAATATTGACAATATAGATTGGTGGTATTTTGTTGGTTTTTTTACTCTCATCGAGAGGAATGATGTTGTTGTTATTCACGCAGGCAACGTTGGGTTGCTGCTGTGATTGATTATTATTGTTTGTGCTTTGTGTAGTTGGAGAATGATTAGCTGGTGCATTGGGTGTTTGTTCTTTTTTCTTTTGCACGTGTTTCTCAAATTCTGAGAGTACGTCTTTGTTGCATTGCTCGTCATTCTCAATGTCAAGCACAGCATAATAATTATTTTTTAGAATTTTTGGTGTCTGCTGAGTATTCATATTTTCGCTCTTCCGTTTTCTGGTATTTTCGTTTTTATTTGCACGACTTTCGATTACATTGTTTATATTTGAAGTTTGAGCCTTAGGCTCACTCATTTATTTAATGTTTTTATAAGTTTTTTTTATAATCTTTATCACTCGCAATTTATTAGCGAAAATACTAGTACGAAAAAGTTTTTTATATTCTGGTTTATTCAGAATTTTGTTGTGAACCGCACTGAACTTCGTGATGTGACTGTCTCTCATCACGGTCAATCTCACACTGTCAATTTTCGCTATTTTGAAGGTTGTGGCCTCAACTTTCCTCCGAAATGGCTGACATTTGGTATTTAGACATCGTTTGGCGGTTTTAAACTTTCCTCTTTAAATTTGTAGTATAGGTCCACGCCTTCATATAGCCCTCATGGAAAGGTACCTCCCGATTTTCGGTATTTTGAAGACTGTGGCTTCAATATTCCACCAAAATGGCTGAAATTTGGTATTGAATTTTCTTTGAGTCTAAAAACTTTCCGTCAGATATTTGTCGGTATAGATCGACGTTTTGAAATACCCCTGATAGAACGGTGCTTCACATTGTTTTACCAAAATTACTGAAATTTTGTATTACAACTATAACAAGTTAGGCCCGGCCGAACATAAGGCTGTTCTTACTTGTTTAATTATGCATACGGGCAAATGTGCCTCTTCGAAATAATGGTTTTAGACCCCAAGTATATTTGGACGAAATGTGGTTGAGACAATTTGGAGTTGATTTAGTAATGTCCGTCCGTCTATGTGGCTGGCTGGAGCGCACGGTAACTCTCAGATCAACCGATTCGGTCCAAAATTTGGCTTTCGTAATATTTTGCCCAAACTTAGTTTCAGTTCGAAGATGTGTTATATCGGTCCACTCCTTCCGGTACCTCCCCCTCAAAAGTTCGAAAATGTTTGGAAAATTTGTGCGCACGATAATTTTTGAAGGAATAAACTGGTCTGGTCTATAATTTGCACATCCTGAAATGTCTTCCAGACTTAGATGATGTTCCAATATGGACTCAATCGGTCCGCTCCTTCGGGTACCTCCCACACAAAATTTCGGACAAGTTCAGTTTAGGACCTGCTCTCGAATCGCTTTGATTGTTGTTGTAGCAACTTGTATACACTTCCCCCCATACGACGGTATAAAATGCATCGGGGGCAAGTCCATACTTCCTGAGAAAATAACGTGAAAGTTACAAATAACCCTATGACACCGTGTGTACTGGTTGGAGCGCAAGAAAACTCTCGAACGGATCTGCCGATTCGGTCCATAATGAGGAATTCGTAATATTTTGTGCAAACTTAGTTTAAGTTCGAAGATAAGCCATATCGATCCACTCCTTAAGGTACCTTCCCCACAAAAGTTCAAAAATATTCGGAAAAATTGTACGCACGATAACTCTTGATGGTAGTGACCGATTTGGTCCATACTTTACACATCCCAATATATCTGCCAGATGTAGATCAGGTTCGAATATATGCAAAATTTTGGATAAATTCACTTTAAGACCTGCTTTCGAATCACTTTAGTTTTTTCAAGCATTCGCTGCCTCATTTACGACAGTAAAAGTTTTTTCAGGGGCAAGTCCATACTTCTTGAGAAAACAGCCCGAAAGTTTTAATAACCCCCTATGGCACCATATGTACTAGCTGGAGAGCTCGAACCGAATAGTACATCCGTCCGCACTTTAGATATTGTAATATTTCTTCGAATATAAGATGAAATTCTAAGGTGGTTCTTATAGGTCCACTCCTTCCGGTACGTTTCCCACAAAAGTTCGAAAATATTCGCTAAAATGGTCGCACGATTTCTCATAGACTTAGCGACCGATTTGGTCCAAACTTTGGATCTCTAAATATTGTCGAAACTTAGTTTATGTTAAAATTTGGGACCTATCTGTCCAATCCTTGTGTTACTACCCACACAAATGTTCAAAATATTTGTGTGCTTAAGGATCTGTTCGAGGATCTTTCGGACATTTTTACCGTAGGCTTTCCTAGTGACCCCGTTTACAGCGATATTATGTTTTTCGTAGGCTAGTGTGATAAAAAAGCTCTATCTATCGATATCCCCGTAAATTGTTGAGCTTTAATCCTATCCATACTTTTGTCAGTTCATACGCCCAAAATTTTGAAAACCCCCTTAGTACATATTTTTTTTTTTTTTTTTGGGAAAATTGAAATACTAATCCAAACAGGCTGAGCACGATGCTCGTGAAGCAAATTTAAATGGAAGGTGCTTACAGCTCGGAAGTTTTTGCGAATTCTGCAACTACAATGTTGATAGATGAGAAAAATCAAAAAACCAAAAAAATCGCCGGAGCGCTTTTTAAATAAATCGCGATTCAAGTTGGCATTTCTAAGGGTTGTTTAAGTTTTCACGATTTTGCTTGGAAACCGCAGATCCTATTGAAATCGGACTAAAGAGGATGTTGTAGCCAAGATTCTCTACAAGATTGACTTTTCTGGTATTTTCGTAGGTTTTACCGTTATTGAGATATATAAGTTCAAATTGGGTTAATACATTGACTCTATCGCTTCCTTATAAAAAAATGTCATACATTGTGTGCCTTAACTAACTTTCAGTGAAAACCGCATACACCTGGGAAGCTTTCGTTGATTTTGAAACAGCAATGTGCATAGGTGAGAAAAATCCAAAAACAAGAAAATAATCGTTGGAGAGATTTTTAAATAAATAATAATAAATAACTCTTGAAGGGAGTGAACGATTTGGTCCATACTTTACACATCTTAATACATCTAC
This sequence comes from Musca autumnalis, assembly GCF_047663935.1. Taxonomy (NCBI): domain Eukaryota; kingdom Metazoa; phylum Arthropoda; class Insecta; order Diptera; family Muscidae; genus Musca; species Musca autumnalis. The sequence continues at coordinate 244,353,593 of NW_027411866.1, read as the reverse complement.
AGATATAAATCAGGTTTAAATATGGACTATATTTTTCCACTCCCTCGGGTACCTCCCACACAAAAATTCGGATAGGTTCACTTTAAGACCTGCTCTCGAGGCACTTTGATTTTTGTTGAAGCAATTTGCATTCGCTACCTCAATTACAATGTTTTTTCGGGGGCAAGTCCTTACTTCTTGAGGAAACAACCCGAAAGGTGTAAAACCACCCATATGTAGTCGCTGGAGAGCACGAAAACTTCTTCTTCCCCCTAGGGTACCTCCCCCTCAAAAGTTCAACATTCGTGTCGAAATGCAGTTTAGGGTCTCTTCGAAGATGCTTTGGAAATGAATGCCGATGCTGTTCATTGTGGTCCTGCTGTTTACAGTCATATTATGTTTTCCGTGGACAAGTCCATGCTTCCTGGCATACTGATCCAAAAGTTATAAGATGACCCACTGAAATAACTAGTGTGACCAATATATATAAAAAATATATGACTCTTAAAATCAGATCCACTTCCTATGTCGTCTAAAAAGACCCGAAATACATTCTATCGTTTTTACCTGTTTTTATTTTATTTCAAGAAAATATTATCAACTTTGTTATTCCAAAATTTGTTGCATTTACTGCGAACTTCACATCGTTATTATACCTGTGAATTTTCAATTTATTTGCATTACTGTCGCCGACCACCACGGTTGATGATGAAGCGGCTGCTCTTGCTGATCGGCCATCATTACATTGTCCTTAGTGTTGCTGTTGATGTTGTTGTTTTTGCCGTTATTGCTTTCATATGTGTGTATTTATTTTTTCGCTTACTTGACCACATACGGTTGCTGATTTTTGGTTTTGCCATAATTTCCACTTTGTGTTGATGGTCGGTGTATCCGTTTGTAGTTGTTAACTAGCGCCTTACGCGGGTGGAGGCGGGATGACTGTGTCCGTGTGTGTTTGGGAAAAATTCTTTCATTGCATTTTTAAACATTTTTTGTTTTGTTTTTATTTTCTTGCCATATGTTGTTTTATATGCGTGAGCGCTCTTAAATGAGTTTGTGTAGGTGTCATCTTTAATGTTTGTTTGCCTTCCCTAGTTGTTAAAATTACAACATTTACATACACGTGTAAATGTGCGTGCATGCGTATGTAAATTGTATACAATCATGTTGTGTTGATATTCCCTGTGTTGTTAACTTTTTTGTTGGTTTTCGGTTTGTTTGTTGTTCTTGTTGTTGTTGATGATGTCGTTCGTTCTTGTTGTGTTTGGTATTTCTTTTATTTGTAAAATCATTTGCACATTGTTGATGACAATTTTTAATAGGCTTATTCTCAGCATCCTGTCATATATGTATGTATTTGCGCATGTGTGTTTAATTTTTGTTTGTGTGAATCCTTGTTAAATCTGCCCAGTAACAAATGAAGTGACTTACTTTTTAACACTACTGTGGCTTTACTTTCAGTAATGCTCTTAATAAACTGTCGTAGTGAAGGGTAGGGCGTGTTTTTTTGTGGATTCATAGGGATATTGGTGCATTTATGATTTAAAGATCTGATGATTTGAATGACAGAGATATGATTCCACTCAAAATGTGATTTTAATGGTAAGGGTGGTACGATCTGCTTCGAATTGTAGATTTTGTTCATCTTATGTGACAAAGATATACCAATAACTTCAAAAAAATGCAAACGTCGACCAATGTTTCTTTCTTAAAAAAATTATTTATTTATTATAAATATTTGGGTATGTGCATTTGTTGAAAAATCAACGACACATACGAGTGGAAGAAGGTTTGCTTTGTTTCGTAAACACTTTCGTCGGAGTTGTGTTAGGTTACCAAAGAAAAACTTCTCATTGAAGGGGTTTCTTTGTTTACGTTTATACTTCGAGCTGACGATTGATGTTTGGGTATAAAAAGTTCCTTGTTGAAGAAGTTATTGAAAAATAACTTCGGTGGAGAATATCCACAAACAAGAAATAAAGGGAACTGATGAGATCCAGTGGCGTGGATCGAAACTAGTCTTCCTTGCCTTACCCCTTGGCGAACAATGCCAAACCTTCTCCACTAATAAACTTGTTGTTTTAAATATTAAAACAACAAAAGGGATTAAGCCAGACTATTTTGAAAAATCAATATTATAAATATTAATTTTTATTTATTTATTTATTTTTTATTTATATATTTATTTGTTTATTTATTTATTGTCAACATCTTAATTCATCGATGTTGTATATTTTTTAAAATATATTTTTTTCAATCTGCCCTTTAAATCAATATTAAAATCCCATAATTATAAATAACTAACGAGCGGATATAGTTAAAACCGGCAGTCAGCTTGTCTTTAATAAATCCCAACAATAAACTGTCAATAATTAAAATTAACTGCCGTTGTCTCGGATCTTGTTTGGTCGGCCAATGTATTCATTAATACCTTTCAATAACAACAGCAACAACAACACCAACAAACTATAATACGCACACATTTATTAATGAAAAACATGATAAACAAAAATCCCCTTTTTGAAAACATTTCTACTTACTTTAATTAATAAATTTTAAATCTTCAATAAAAACCAACAAGCAAACGAATGGGCAACAACAAACTGCAAACATACAATAACAACAACAAAACAATACATTTTATTGATGTAATGAAAACAAGAGGTTAACAACCATAGGAGCAGTTGGCAAAAAACAGCAAAGTGAAATAAAAGCTTGAGTTAATTTGTCGCATTAATGCTGGAAACCCACACGCACACACACACACACATTCATATTCACAAACGTAACGAACTCTCCCAGAAAAGAATATAAAATGATGATGATCCTTTTGGTTTTGTGCTACTGAGTAGTAGAAGTTGTTGTTGCTGTTATAGCCTCAAGTGAAAAATTGAAAACAACTGTCATTTGGTAGGCAAACAGAGAAACAGCAGCTACAGCAATTTGGGGCGGCATTGTTTATTAATTTTGTTACAAGTGTTCAGCATGGGCAAAAGCCAACAACAACATCCATGCGTTTGTACGCATAAAACTATAATAATAACAACTACAACTACTACAACTCAACATATGCAGTTGTCATCTCTTCATAAAGGATATAAAACATAAATAAAAAGGATATACATGGTCATTCAACCGCATGCCCAGAGCCATCCAAGGTCCATAAGTATCAGCATAAGCAAGCAAATATGACATCCTTTAAAGTGTGTGTGTGTGTGTGTAAGGTTGTGCTGTTGTATGTTGGCGGTTTTTAATACCATCACCGGCACTATCATCACCATCGCCACCGACGACAACAACGACTACGTCGACTCATTATTATGAAAATACACTGAACATGCCACACATTTTTAAGCCACTAAAAGGAAATAAACTACATTCTATGGTTGAGATACCAGATTTACTTTATTTCTACTCAATATTATGTTTTTGTTGTTTCTGTTGTGATTCTTAAGTTTTTATTTTTGTTTACTTTTGGTGTGATGAAATTTCTAATTATTAACAAGGAATTTAAGATCCAAGGCAATATTCACCAATGTTGTTGCGATCAGTATTATGTGAAGCGTAGTATGAGAGTGGTTTATAAATACATCCGTCATGACTGCATCTCTGCAACAGGGGTATATCCCACAAGACACTTGTGTGTTTTTCACGTATCATATTTCCGCTCGATAATTCAAACAATAATACGGGCTAAGCTCACGATTCCATTCCAAATTACATCTACAGTAATGCCGCATTGGTAATAGTCATTCTCGAAAATATATTCTCCGATCTATTTTCGTTGTCAAGACTACCACAAAGGGGTTCAAAACATCCGGTTCGACCAAATAAACAGAGGACGCAAAGGCCATCATTTTCAGCTTAATGCGTAGCACCATCTTAAATGTTTTCCTGAATACCATGGATATCATACATATGTACATAAGCCCACGTTGCACACAGTCGCGAGTTCATATTAACTGTGGCCAAAAATAGAATTAGTTGTCGTAGGTGCATCAATTTTGGTACACGTACCTATTATTGATTTACAATATTCAGGACAACAAATTGGGATGGTCGGTCCACTTTTGGAAATAGCCCCCATAGAACCGTACCTCCCGATTTTCGGTATTTTGAAAGTTTTAGATACAATGACCAAACGAAAGTCAAATTTGGTGGTTAGTCTTCGGCAGAGGTATCAAACATTGTCTGCATAGGACAACGCCTTCATATAGCCCTCATAGGACGGTACATCTCGATTTTCGGTATTTTAGAGGTTTTAGCAATGAAATTTGGTATTAAGTCTTCGTTAAGGGGCTTATAACGTTGTACCAGAAATCTGTCGGTATAGGTCCTCGTCTTCCTATAGCCCCCATAGAACCGTGCCTCCTCATTTTCGGTATTTTGAGTGTTGTGGCCTCAATATCCACCCGAAATGACTGAAATTTGGTACTTAGTCTTGATATTGTTTGTAAGCATATTGAATATATCAAACCCTTGTCTTTATATATAAGAAATTTATTTTAAAAACATTTGTTGAGCGATTAGTGGTCACAAACGGTAAATTTTTTGTAAAAAATCGAATATTGATTTTCGCTGTTCACCATTTTTTTATTTTTTTAAAATTCTCTCGTTTTAAAGCAAGATTATTAGGTACTTAATAATGCCACAAAAATATGTCATGATCGGTTCATTCGTTTTCGCGCTATAGCCAACACCGCAAAACGCTTTGTTAAAAAAGGGGGTATCCTTTGACTGAGGTGGTCACTGAAAAAGAGAAATAACATCTTCGTCTGCAAACCTCTGCAGCTGGCACCTTTATATATTTGAAGTACTCACTTTTCACAACTCAAACAGCAAATAATATTGATATACACTTTTATACAATTTTTTCCCACTCCACTTATTTTCAAATTTGGTTCAAAAAACGATCTACTAGATACTACAAACCTGGGTACCTGTAAACACCATATGATCACTATTTACTTCAAAACAAAACTAAATCCATGTTTACTACATCCAAAGCAACTGTAAAAAATTATTTTAGAAAGACAATTTACTTTAAATATGAAAATATTGGAATATAATAAATGTTAATAATTTTAGTAAAATAAGGACAAAAATTCATTTCTCCAATAGAGTTGTACAATCTAGTTAATTTGAAAGATATAGTTCAATAGTACAGCTCTTTTAACTGAACCAGTTCAGTAATCTAGTTCATAGTTCACTATCCAGTTCAATCATTCGGATCAGAATTGTTCACGGGCTCTTATCATTCGCTTGATGAAAACACACACACATACACCAAATAGGAACAACCGTTAGAATAGTATAATTAAACTACAAAAATACTACATTTAGATAATTTTATTCCATTCATACCCAGCAAAATGTTCGATGCCAAAGATGCCATTCAATCATGGGTGAAAGTGATCTGGCATGTCATCTTTTTAGCATCTTCATCGATGAATTTTATATGAGCGTGGACCCCAAAAGATGTTATTCATATTTGGATCCAAAGCATGTCATTTACACTAATGCTTTGGCATGTCATTTTCACCAATGCTTTGGCATGTCATTTTCACCAACCCTTTGCAATGACATTATCATTACGACGAGAGTTTTAACAACGTTGGTTGTGATTTCGAGTCTCCGACAACATCAAGCCTATTGTAAATAATTAATCTTATATATTTAAACAAATGTGTATAAATAAAAATACAAAATTCATCTCTATTGGATCGATGGCATGGGTTCAAATGCTGATGAAAAGATCGGATCTTTCACGACTTCCTTTGCATGGGTTCGAATGCTGGTGAAAAGATCGGATCTTTCACGAATTCCGTTGCATTTGTTCAAAAGCTAATAAAAAGATCGGATCTTTCACGACTTCGTTTGAATCAATGCAAAAGATGCCATGAAATCACGTCATCGCATGGAACCCCTTCCTTCAAATTTTGCTGGGTAAAGAAAGATTAAGTTTAGAAAAAAACATCCTTCGAAAAAATTGTAATTACAATTTCATTTAAGTGGCTATCAAAAAATCTTACGTTGTGTGTTTGTAGAAATTATCACTGTATGTATGTTTCTTTTCATTTTTTCCTTTTTATACCCTCAGCCTTTAGGCTATATACACTTTTTTACGATCATCGAAATAATAGTTTGGCCTTCGCAATATTTTGTCCAAACTTAGTTTAAGTTCGAAGATGGACGATATCGGTCCACTCCTTCAGGTACCTCTCCCACAATAGTTCGAAAATGTTCGGAAAATTTGTGCGCACGATAACTCTTGAAGGGAGTAAGCGATTTGGTCCCTACTTTGTATATCGTAAATTTTCTAACAGGGTTAGATAAGTTCAGTTTAGGACCTGTTCACGAATCGCTTTGATTTTTGTTGTAGCAACTTGTATTCACCGCCCCCTATACGACGGTGCAAGTTTTATCTGGAGGAAGTCCATACTTCCTGAGAAAATAGCCTGAAACCCCGCGAAAAACCCCTACGACACCGTATGTAATGGTTTGAGCGCAAATAATTCTCGAACGGATCTGCCGATTCAGTCCAAAATTTGGCTTTCGTAATATTTTGTCCAAACACAGTTTACGTTCGAAGCTAATCCAAATCAGTCCATTCCTTCAGGTACCTCCCCCACAAAAGTTAAAAAATATTCTGAAAAATTGTGCGCACGATAACTCTTGAATTGAGTGAACGATTTTACACATCTTAATACATCTGCCAGATATAGATCAGGTTTAAATATGGAATATATTTGTCCACTCCCTCGGGTACCTCTCACACAAAATTTCGGATAGGTTCACTTTAAGACCTGCTCTCGAGACACTTTGATTTCTGTTGAAGCAACTTGCATTTGCTACCTCAATTACGACGATAAATGTTTTTCAGAAGCATGTCCGTACTTCTTGAGGAAACAGCCCGAAAGGTGTAAAAACCCCTATATGTAGTTGCTGGAGAGCACGAGAACTTCTTCTTCCCCTTAGGGTACCTCCCCCACAAAAGTTCAACATTCGTGTCGATATGCAGTTTAGGGTCTCTTCGAAGATGCTTTGGAAATGAATGCCAACGCTGTTCATTGTGGTGCTGCTGTTTACAGTCATATTATGGTTTCCGTGGACAAGTCCATGCTTCCTGGCATACTGGTCCAAAAGTTATAAGATGACCCACTGAAATGACTAGTGTGCCCAATATATATCAAAAAGATATTACTCTCAACATCAGATCCACTTCCTATGTCGTCTATTCCTTTAAGTAGCCCCTCCGCAAAACTTTAATCCTAATCCACATTATCGTCGGCAAGTTCAAAGGTACAAAATGGCCACAAAATTCTGAAAAAACTCGAAATATATTCGATCTGTCCGTAGATTAATATTTCAATTAACATAGGCTGAGGGTATATCTCTGTCGGCAAAGCCGACTGATACTTTTTTTACTTGTTTCTATACAAAACAAGGTACATTGAATAGGTAATGGATTCGATATATTGGGATACGATGTGCTTAAAATGCTCTTTATGTAAAATTTATTTTTATTACAATGGGGGATGACACTTCACATTGATCCAAAACAGAGGACGGCGTCACTTTATGTGAATGACATGCTGAACTAGATTGTGAATCGTTGATCGTTCTTTGTGGATTTTTCGGTCGGCGCTCAGTGAGCTATTGAACTATAATGAACTATATCGACTGATCTAGTTCATACGCTCTTTTCGATGAATCGTTCAATTGAACTAGTTCGTTCATGAACTATACAACTCTAATCTCCAACAATTATCGGGTTTGAACCTTCACATGGACAAAACTACTTGACAATTCAATACGATATCAATTCTCATCAATAAATTTGTATTCCGAAGTACTTTGTTTTGACGATCGTGACACTGTGCGGCGGCCCAAACTTCTAGAAGTATGTCTCGAAGCAACAGACGTGCCAACTTAAACACAGGTGCTGACATTTCAGTTATAGCATCATTTAATGGTAGACGCAGATCGAATTTTAAAAAGTTATACATTAGTGAGATTGTCCTTATTTAGTTAGCTTCTACTCTTATACCCTAGACAGGCGACAGCGTTAATTTTCATTAAGAACTGCGTTTAATTTTACCGTGACAGACAGTTTCTGCATTTACGAAACAGCTGATGCTTGTAAACAACTGTTTTGTTGTTGTTTGCTATGTAAATTGTTTCTCAGAGCATGAATATGCTCTCTCCCTTACGTGAATATGGGCTATCTTCTACAGTATTGCCATATTGAAATAATTAAAAAATTTGTGCATTAAGAATGTGGATTATACCCTAGACAGACGGCATCGTTAATTTGCATTAAGAACTGAATTTAATTTCAACCTGACAAACGACAGTTTCTGCATTTACGAAACAGCTGATTGCTGTTTTGTTGTTGTTTGCACTGTAATTTTTTGTTTTCCATGTATTTCCAGCATGAATATGTTCTCTCCCTCATATGAATATAGGCTCTCTTTTACGGTATTGCCAAATTGAAATACCTAAATGCCTTTTAAATTCAGTTTGATTTAGTGCATTAACAATATGGATAATGCACGAATTAATTTGCATTAAGATGTACATTTAATTTGAACCTGACAGACGACAGTTTCTGCATTTACGAAACAGCTGTTTGCTGGTAAACAAATGTTTTGGTTTTGTTTGCAGTGCAAATTTTGTTTCAGAGCATGAATATGTTCTCTCTCCTACATGAATATGGGCTCTCTTTCACAACATTGCCATGTTGAAATACCTAAATTCAGTTTAAATTCGCTTTGATTTTGCGCATTAAGAATGTGGATAATGCACGAATTAATTTGAATTAAAGCAGTTAACGCAAATTAACGTTGCCGTCTAGGGTATTACTTTGGAGGAATATGCTGAAAAGTGTGGTTTAATTACAAATCGAGAGAAAACAAGAAACGGCACGTTTTGTTCAATCCATTTTACCAATTTTTCATTGTTCTGGTTGTTATATGGATTTTTTACGCTTATTACGGGGAACGGTTGTACGAAAACCGGTTCGGCCCATAGTGCTTTTAAGCGGTTTATTTTTCCATGCGTGCAATTTGACTCTTAGATCGCGATATCTTTAGAATGCCTATTTTGACTGGACTACGAGGTTATACTTTTTAATTCTAAATGTAATATGTTTTTGCAAAATAAGTTTTGAAAGTTTTAAGCGTAAATCATAAGCAGTGGACCCAATTATTCCATTGACAGATCCTATCAACAGAGTCTACGTAAAAAAGCATTTCGGAAATACGACTGGAAATACTCATGCCTTAATCAAGAGAAGTATGGAGAATAAAAAATGGGAGATGTGTAATATTGGGACATTTTGTAGGACTGGAGTTCGATCTAATCAACTGCATTAGTTGGTTGGAGTACAATTTTTAAGCCATTATACCGCTTTAAAGGACCAAGAGGAGTTCCTTCGGTATTAATGTCAAAACTATCCTTTAACAACCGTTATGCTGCCTGTAAGCGAATATTTTGAAATTTGAGTTAACGGAAGATGTTGTCAGATATGAAGCTTCTTGGAACTTGATGTACATTTGGACGAAATTTTACGATTTGCAAATTTTCGGATAAATTGCATCCTCAGTTCGTAAGCTATGGTGCTAATCTGTAATTTTAATTGGTGCCGGCAAGGTTTTTAGGTCCTTCGTGCCATTAACTCACGAAGAAGTTCCCCGAATAATTGTGCCGTAGTAATTGGCACAAATTTTGAAAGAGTGGCCCGATATAGTCCGGTTCGGGCTAAAAAGATTGCTCTCTACAAGGGTTGGGTTATGGTGCGCACTATTTCAGCGAACAATGTTGAACTATTGCGGGAGCCATACCCGATGTTTATGGTCCATCTTCGAACTTCATCTATGTTGAACAAAATATTACGAGGTGCAAAGTTTGATCTGAAAGGGCTGATCCGTTCGAGATTGACAGATTGAAATGGATACTTGGGGGAAAAAAACATATTTCAATAATTATGACGATGGTGATTTTTATCGTATCGAAGTGAATAAACCTCTGTTAGCTTTAAGGCTTAGAGGGTGTATATTAATTACAAAATTTTTTTTATGTATGCCGCGTTGTTACCTGAACGGTCGTTCGACCAGTTAAGATTAATTTTTTTAAAAAGAAAGAAAAAAACATCTGTAGCGTTATGCAGGCGACATTTCCTGGAACCGTAGGACAAGTCTTTTAGAAAGAAAATGAAGGTCCAATATCCTAGATTCCTTATTGAGAGATGTCTCTCTGATCCCTACCTGGGATGTTCATAAGAAATATATGTACCGTCGAATTTATCTATACACCTCTATAACGAATAATTATCTATAACGACTCATTTTATAACCCAAAAAAGGATAACAGTTTCGACATTTCGTACACAAAATTTAAGGTTAATTTCAATCGCTATACATTTATTTATCATCACTTAAATCTGTTGATTTTCCCTGTCCTTTAGTGCGATTATATAACTCATATTTTGAATTACCGACAAAATCGGTAAAATTAATGAATGAAAAGTTCAAATAAATGTTGTCAACTCTCTTACTATCGGTAGAAGCTTACGACTACTTTTTTTGGTCGTTAACTTACCGAAAACTGTCATTGGAACATGGTGGCGTTTTTTATTGGGATAGCTGATACAATTTTGTTTTTTTTAATCCCGTTGTTGTTGTTTTAATATTTTAAAACAACGAATTTATTAGTGGAAAAAGTTTAGCATTGTTGGCCAAGGGGTAAGGCAGGGAAGATTAGTTTTGATCCTCGCCACAGGATCTCATCAGTTTTCTTGTTTGTGCATAATCTCCACCGAAGTTATTTTTCAATAACAATTCACGTGCATTAGTGATCATCAAGCTCGATTCCAACGAGAAATTATCTAAAAAAACGTTTGTTCAAAATTTCACTTTTTTTAAACTTTTTCTTTAATTTAATTTATTTGGACTCTCAAAATTCATCAATCCACACTGCTGACACTTTTGTTCGTCAATGTTTTTTACAACATCCGCTATTAAAGGTGTTGTGGTTAAGCATTAATGATGAGTTAAAGCTTATGAAATGTGGCAAGTGCTTCATACGCATTTTTGCTCTATACTGCATTTTTCGCCTTTATTTAATATTTTGTAAGGATTTGGTCGATTGTTATGGTTGTTGTTTTGCAAATAACTACAACAACTATAGCCACTACAACAATAATAATAACAAGGAAATGTAACAACAACAAGAAACACAAAGAAACAACTGTAGTAACCAAAAAATGCTGAAGCTGAATTAATAAGTACAACCACTACGGCTGTTTTAACAAAAAACAACAACAGCAACTATTAATATTACTATTGTTGTTTTTGCTGAGGATATTTTGTTGCTGTTGACACTTGCACTCGAATCTATCCAACAATCAAGCGAATCAATAAGAATTACAAGTTGTTCAACGGCTGCATTAACAAGCGTCAGTTGCAATAGCAACAGCAGCAACCAAACCTTGTGGTTTTTACAATACAAACGCCCACTTGGACAATGGTGATAATTTTTGTTGTTGTTGCTGCTGATGTTGTGATGATGACGGTGTTGATGATGACTATGATTCTGTTGCTGACGTTTGCTATCTCCATGTATGGGTGTGCGAGTGTGTGTTTTAGCTTCGCTAATGACTTAATAAATCATCGTTCTCGCCAATTGTGCCAATTGAATGAACGTCAGAGAACAGATGTCCATGTTGCCCTGGCAATACCGTCCCGTTTTGTAATATCGCCAACAACGACAACAACACCAATAATAACAAGCAAATACTTAATGTTGCACAACCGAAAAAACCAAAGCATCCTCATGACCACTAGCAACGCCACAACTCACAACCATCATCGCGACCACCATCATCATCACCACCGAGCATCACCGACGCCGCCGCCATCATCACCAACAACATCATATCATCACCACTGGCCATATAGCTATCATCCACATCATCATCATTTGCCGAATAAAGCAACAACAACAACAGTAGCACACCACAGTAGAAGAAGAAGAATTATCATTGATTGTTGCAAGGACTTTCATTGTTGCTATTTATGTCCGACACTAAATGCAATAGTGGCAGCCAGGCAGCCTGGTCCGGTGCATCACACATCCCTTTGTAGAGCCAATGGTTGCCACTGGCGTTAATGATGTTGCTGCTGCCGCTCCTGCTGCTCTATAGCTTTCATAATGCGCTCTCTGCACTGCACTCGCTTGTATAGTAAATCGGCGCCGAAAACATAATTCAATAAAAATCCGCAAATTCCTTTAATCCTCAATATTCATTAAAACGTACCCAGAAAGCAAACCGACCGCACATACACGAGCTGTGATATATCAGAGGCAGGATCAGCGTATGTGTATCGGGATGATTGTGTATTTGTTAAACTTATACCAATGACGACAACAACAACAGCAGCAACAACTACATCAATTAAAACCACTTAAAAAGAACATCATAACACATATGGAACACATCATCATCACCGTTCGCCGACATCATTGTTGCCGTTCGCCGCCATTGTTGCAACATTCGAATGCCTGGGATTATTTTTGCTCTTTATTTTTATATAGATTTCAACGAACAGATGTGCTTTGATGGATAATAACGATGTAAAGCTGTTTCTTTATTTAAGTTAATAATTTATGTTTAAAATGCAAAAAAAAAGATATTGGACTCAAACTCTAGTCTCTGTGGATATTAGTTAAACAAACTCTGTAGTGCATGCTACAGGTTGTGTTAAAGGGCTTAAGGAGTTTTGGGATTCTAAGTCTAATGATTCTTTGATCACAATTGTGAACACAGGGAAGGTCAAGGAGTGTGGTATACTGAAATCAAAAATTAGTGATTGTCTAAAACGAATTTTTGTCCCTCGTGACCACCCAATTACGCCACCGGATAAGCTAACTCAAACAACTGAAGAATATAAACTTGGGTTGAGAAATCCGATTTGTAACCCACACTTGAAAAAATCGAACACAACCACTGATGATGATATGCACAAATGCCTTAAGGTCCACTTGACTCCCTTTTAATGTCATGTGCACACATGTAACCGCATTAAGTTCAATAGGGCCGACCTTTTTATACCCTCCACCACATGTTGTTGAAGGAAAATGGTAGTTCTTCTAGGAGTAAGCCTCCTCTTAACAAAGTTTAATTCCAATGAGACATCGATGTTTCCTATTCATTCACAATACGGAATATCAAGTTACAGTCACTTCAGTGGAAAAAGCCTTCAAAACTTCACATCGGTTGGTATAGATTACCTTCTAATATAAGAACCCCTATCAAAAGCTAAATAAAAATGTCAACCATTTCAAATAGCGATAGTCGTAAGTTCCACTGGGGCAATACCAAAAGGCCGATCTGTAACGAATATTCTCGACGTGAATGTTTTTTACCCCAAATGAAGACTAAATGACAAATTTCAGCTATTTCGTTTAGATAATGTCCCAAGGTCCCATGGAAGATATATCAAAACGTGGGCCTATATCGACAATTCTCTTCAGGAATGTTGTATACTCTCAAGGAAGTCTTATCTATTTCTGTTCGATAATGCTGTTAAAATCCTGAAAATACAAATAAGTTTTTTGCCTATTCCGACCCCTGAATATTATCTGACCATTACCAAAATCAATAGGCTTCTTCCCCTCCGGGACCTTCATCAACACCCAAAATTTGGCGACGATCGGATTAAAATTGCGACCTGGAAAAAGATAAGAACTTATCGTGCCAATCAGCCATTTCAATTAATCATCAAAGGATTTTTCAGAGGTTATGGGTTAATATGGCAGGAAGCAAGAACGTGACCATGAAAAAATGTATAGCTTTAATCGCAATCACGAGGACTACCTTCGCACATTAGTTCAGAATCGTTTTTACTGGTCAAAACCCTGTAGCTTTCGAACGGAAAGAGATATTTTCATAATTTTTGTGTTCGACAGCTAACACTCTCAGCTTTCAGACACATTGAAAGTCACTAAATTCTGTCCAGCGGTTGCAGAGGATTTCAAGGTAAAAATTAAAAATTGACTTTTTTCATATTTTGCATCAAAATATGAGTGTTCTTGAGTTTTTCATATGTTCTAAAAAGGTCAAAACCCCAGTAACCAAACCACAAAAATACAAAAAATTTAATTTTTTTTAAATTTTTCCTAAAATTGAAGAAAAATACTCCTTGGGTTTTCATAAAAACTAAACTTGGAATTTTACTAAAATTTTTTACCTGAGGAAAAATAAAATATCTCACTTCATGTAAACACTACGGTAATTTATTAAAACTTTTAAAAGCAACAATCCCACCTACCTAACAAAAAAACAATGAGAACAATATCTGTTATAGTTTTTGAGAAACAGCTGTTTCATTCTCCAGAAATTAGTAAACATTTTTTTTTCAAAATTGGGAAACATTTTTCGTCTTTAGGAGCACGCCTCGCCACACCTTCCAATATTTTAATCTAATTTTTTTCCTTAGTTCCAGTATGTCTACAATCGAATCCCATACAGAAATTTACAATCAGTGACAACAACAAATGGGGTTTTTGGCCAGGAAAATCGATTTCTGAACCACTGTGCTTCGGTGAAAATGTTCAAACAATCCTCGTACAATCCTGTAGCTGCACTAAGAAAATTTTTGAACTTTTTTGAGGGAGGCGCCAGAATTAAATTTAAGTTTGAGAAATATATTATGTACACAGGTTGGAAAAATTATGAACACTATTACACACAATTAACGCAAGAATTATCGTGTCCACCAATTATTACCCAATTATTACCCTAAACAGCACCACAGGATCTTCGGTAAAAAATTCTAAAAACGTTCCTTGTACAGCCTTTAAACTGCACTTTGGAAAAACATTACTATGCGTAAACTGACCATTTGGCTACTTTACGGTTTGAGGAACGTAGTACGGTTAATTCTGAGCGGTACACTACAATTTGACTGAAGTGTCCTAAGAAATTCGAAAATCGAACAAGAGAAGGCGAGTAATTTTGCACCGCGACAATGCGACCTCGCACACATTGATTCAAACTAGCGTCTATTTGACCGGACAAAACGTGGAATTGATGGGTCATCCATCGTACAACTCTGACTGGCAATCCAATCCACTTAATTTGGTTCTAGCACATCAAGAAAAAAAAAGGCTTGGTCAACGTTTTTCGTCACCAGAAGATGCTGTTGAAGCGTACAAAAACCATGTTTTGTAGTAGTCTCAATTGGAGTGGAAAAAGTGCTTCAAGACTTGATTTTATCGCATGAAAAAGTGTATAAAGCATGCTGAAAAATGCTTAAAAAACCATAACACAATATTTGATGGTAAATATTCGAATTTTCTTTGTTAGGCCAGAAAGTTATCGTGCAGCCCTCATAACACTCGAACAAGTACTGCAATGAGATTGCTTTTTCATACTAAACTATTAACATGATAACATGTAAAGGAACATTGGTGCAGTTCCGAAGGCGGCATTTTGACAGGATTTAATATTGTTCCATAGAGTTGCATAACACTGTCACCATAGACCGACCTATGACGTTAAAAGTGGTCAACAAGGATTTTTTGTCAGCACCCCAGTGTTGCCGGCTAGGGACTTGAGAAGCTTGTTCTCACATCTTAGGTTGTCACAGATAGCTGTGACATGCGTGGACGACGTGAACATGCTTTCGAATGTTTCTTGGATTGTAGTTAGTGGTCGGAATTCTCTTAAACTCGATCAAGGCACTCATCCCCGTAGTCCATGTGGTGAACTGTGTGCTAGTATACTAAGGGGCGTATTCATCGCTTGGAAGAAGGTGATAAAATCGAACAAATACAAGCTCAGTCTGTCACAAATTACATTACACCAAGAACATACAGGTGTGCGCATAAGTAACGGTCTCAATTACGTCTGGCAGGGGATGAAATACAAAAAAAGGTAGATGTTAAACAATTTTGGAGATCTCACTCCACCTTGTAGAATGCCCTGTTTCACTCTGCGGAGCTTTATCTTCCTGTTTCTGAATTTCGCGTACGACGGGCGTCCACACATATCATTGATTATACAACTTTGCAAACTAGGCCCGAGGGTAGATATTCTGCTCGATTTCCTCAAGCAGCGTGGAGTGCTTTAGAATATCAAAGGCTTTTCATAAGTCATACGCCACAGTGTCCTCCCGCACGGATTGTTCTGGTTAAGACCTCGATTAATATGTGTGGAGATGGAGTGCAACGCTGTTTCATGCAGTGCTGCTTACAGAATCCATGCTGATATTCGGCAATTGGATTGCTATTTGTGATGCTGGAGAGAAGTAAGGCCTTAAGAGTCTTTCCTACGGTCGAAAAAATCTAAATCGATCTGTACGATTCACTTTTGCTGGCATCCTTGCTGGTAGCGCGATCATCCTGCCCAGACTTCGTGAACAATGTGTTGGTTAGCGACAGGTAGAAATATTAGTGATTCCGAGTTTCCTTTGAGTTTTTAAAGAATATTTTTTCAAGTCACAGCAAAGTCGTGGAGTGTTTAAAGAATAGTTTTTCAAGCCACAGCTGAGTAGGTGAGTTTTTGAAGAATATTTTTCAAGCCAAAGCAGAGCCGTGAAGTTTTTAAAGAATGTTTTTCAATCCAAAGCAGAGCCGTAAAGTTTTTAAAGAACTTTTTTCGAGTCACAGCAGAGCCGTAAAGTTTTTAAAGAATACCTTTTCGAGCCACCGCAGAGCCGTGGAGTTTTTAAAGAATATTTTTCAAACCACAGCAGAGTAGTGGAGTTTTTAACGAATAAGTTTTCAAGCCAAAGCAGAGTAGTTGAGTTTTTAAAGAATATTTTTTTAAGCCAAAGCAGAGCCTTGGAGTTTTTAAAGAATATTTTTTCACGCCAAAACAGTGCCGTGGGGTTTTTAAAGAATATTTTTTCGAGCCACAGCAGAGAAGTGGAGTTTTTAAATAATATTTTTACAAGCCGCAGCAGAGCCGTAAAGTTTTTAAAGCATCGCAGAGTCGTAGAGTTTAAAAAAAAAATTTCAAGCCACAGCAGAGTCGTGGAGATTTTAAAGAATATGTTTTCAAGCCACAGCAGAGCCGTAAAGTTTTTAAAGAATATTTTTCAAGCCACAGCAGAGCCGTGGAACTTTTAAAGAATATGTTTTCACGCCAAAACAGTGCCGTGGGGTTTTTAAAGAATATTTTTTCGAGCCACAGCAGAGTAGTGGAGTTTTTAAATAATATTTTTACAAGCCGCAGCAGAGCCGTTAAGTTTTTAAAGAACTTTTTTTAGAGCCACAGCAGAGCCGTAAAGTTTTTAAAGAATATCTTTTTAAGCCACCGCAGAGCTGTGGAGCTTTTAAAGAATATTTTTTTAAGGCACATCAGAACCTTTTTTAAAGAGTTTTTAAAGAATATTTTTTCAAGCCAAAACAGAGCCTTGAAGTTTTTAAAGAATATTTTTTTAAGCCAAAGCAGAGTAGCAGTAGCAGGTTTTTAAAGAATATTTTTTCCAGCCAATTCAGAGCCGTGGAGTTTTTAAAGAATATTTTTTTTCAAGTCACAGCAGAGCCGTCAAGTTTTTAAAGAATATTTTTTCAAGCCACCGCAAACCCGTGGAGCTTTTAAAGAATATTTTTTCCAGCCAATGCAGAGCCGTGGAGAATATTTTTAAAGAATATTTTTCAAGCCACAGCAGAGCCGTGGAGTTTTTTAAGAATATTTTTTCAAGTCAAAGCAGAGCCGTGGAGATTTAAAGAATTTTTTTCAAGAATTTTTAAAGAATAGTTTTTCAAGCCAGAGCCGTAAAGTTTTTAAAGAATATTTTTTCAAGACACAGGAGAGCCGTGGAGTTTTAAAGAATATTTTTTTAAGCCACAGCAGAGTAGTGGAGTTTTTAAAGAATATTCTTGCCAGCCAATGCAGAAACGTAGAGTTTTTAAAGAATATTTTTTCAAGCCACAGCAGAGTCGTGGTAATTTTATAGAATATTTTTTTTCAATCCACAGCAGAGTCGTGGAGTTTTTAAAGATTATTTTTTCAAGCCAAAGAACAGTGGAGAATATTTTTTCAAGGCACATCAGAGAAGTGGAGTTTTAAGGAATATGTTTCAAGTTAAAGTTACCCGGATCGTTTGGGAAGTTCAATTATGCGGTGGACTCTTTGAATGATGGCCAATTAGCTATCGCTGGTAAAAGAAAGTGTGGCATTCAGAGGTGATGAATTCGGAGGGTCTGCTGATGGTGACGATAATCGGGCGGTCAAAAAATGGAGAAGAACTGTAAACAATTTGTTTCGCTCTGTACAGTTTTTGCACATATGTATAACTTAACGTTTTTGAAAGAAAATTTAAAGAAAAACAGTAAAATTGGCCTTTGAACTCGAATTACTTTTTGCACCAATGAAATCGAAGAAGGCTTTTAAGAAATTACTTGTAATGGAAAACCCTACCAGCGTGCCTAAAAATCCAGCTATTTCAATATCTATTTTAACTGTGGATTGGCATTAGGGCGACCCATCATATTTAATTACACTGTCCGACAGCCAAAATTACACTTGAACCGGAATATATACGTTTGAAAGTATAGGCAAAATGGAGTATAATGGTATTTTTAATTTTTCGTTTTCTCATCGTTTTGACCTTTTAGAGGTCAAACAAATTTGAAAGGTAAACATTTTTCAAAAAAATATTTTAAATACTTGTAATCGTCGTACGATGCTGGTATTGGTGTCATACAAAAGAGGAGAGTGTAGGCTTTATATAATAATTATAAATTATTGCATTCCGGGATAAAAAGGACATCAAAAATATCCTTGAAAAATTAAGTCAAAAGTGAGCATTTTGGCAGGCGCATATCTCCTAAACCGCGAAGAATTTTAATTTGCTCATGGAGCCAAAGTTGTAGCTCTTGTCATAAAGAACATCAATTCTGGACAAATGAAATCCACCAAACCTCATCTTCATCATCTTCTATAACTTTTTCTAGGGGTTTGACCTTGGCGATTTTGACCTTGAAAATGAGGTTTGGTGGATTTTATTTGTCCAGAATCTATGTTCTTTATGACAAGAGCTACAACTTTGCCTCCATGAGCCAATTGAAATTCTTCGTGGTTTAGGAGATATGCGCCTGCCAAAATGCTCACTTTTGACTTAATTTTTCAAGGATATTTTTGATGTCTTTTTTATCCTGGAATGCAATAATTTATATTTATTATATAAAGCCTATACTCTCCTCTTTAATATGACACCAATACCGGAATCGTACGACGATTACATGTATTTAAAATATTTTTTTGAAAAATGTTGACCTTTGAAATTTGTTTGACCTCTTAAAGGTCAAAACGATGAGAAAACGAAAAATTAAAAAATACCATTATACTCCTTTTTGCCTATACTTTTAAACGTATATAGTCCGGTTCAAGTGTAACAAAATTTTTTGAAAATTGTCGGACGGTGTTATTTTTCCATTTGATCCAAAAACCTTGTTTATGAAATTTTATGGCGATCGGTTAACGTTTACCCGTGCCACCCGAGCAATCTTTGTTTCCATCGTTTTTGTTGTTGCTAAAAAACGAATCTTACAAAATATTGTGAAAATCGGATCGGGCCTAAAATACCCAAAATGAACCAAATATGCATATCGGAGCAATATCAAAATCCGATCTGATTTTCAAAAATTTTTGTAGGATTTTTGGTCGCCATAATACACATATCCAAAGCTAAAATATCAAAGGAGTTGGAAATCAGTTCTTAGTTTGTTTTCTGTATGCTCATAACATGACTAGTCTTTCATACCGAATTGGAGACGGCATACATAATAAACGGCATACATAAATAAAATACCCACATCTGAAAGCCACGAACTTTTACTAAAAAAAGTTTCCCCCATCTGATAATTTTTTTATTAATGAAAACAATTATCTTAACATGCAACTTTAACAGTTTTTCGCCCCCAACCATCTCTCTGCTCCCTCCATAACATAACAATTGACAATCGATGGCCACGACTCTCTACCCATTTTGGCCACTAACGTAACCACAAACAAATTGAATTAATTTTGTTCAGTAACGTGAAAATTGATCGTCTGAAAAGACATAAATTGTTCGATGGTCAAACAAAACCAAAGGAAAGCTTAAACAAAATAAACTAAAAAATTATATAACGTTTACTCACACAAGCACCTATAGCGTTTACATGCAGCCGAGCGAGGGAATTAAATTAACACCCGTAACATTGTGAATGGATAATGGGTCAAATACTCCCAGCGAAATTAATATTATTGGTAGGGTGAGTGTGTGTGTGTGCAAAAACCACAACCAAGTCCTTATTAATAACGGAAAAATGTTTCCTCAATGCAATGCATTTTTCCTAGGATTATCATCTATAAATTTATGCTGGTAATTAGTTGAGAGATCAGGTCTACATACAAACTATTATGTAATCATTTACATGGGTTCATGATAGGTATGTGCGGTGGTACACTTGTATCGATAACAGGAGTCCTACTTCTGACCACAACATCAACCATGTGGCAGAAACAATAACTATACTCGAGTATACATTTCCAAAGATATGGTGGTTGAGTGGGCCGTTCGTGCAGCCACACTGGGCTAGGTAGTTGAAAAGCCAACTGTTGTATGCATAATGTTCGTATGGTGGTTGTTATGGTCGGCATATTCATTAATAAAGTATACCTAACGACGGAAGATAAAGCAATAACCAGCATGAAGAAATGGAGGTGGATGATGGGCAATGAAAGTATTAAATATTGAAAGTTTGTAATCACTAATAACGGTTATTGGTCGGACTGTTGTTCGATGGAAAAAATATTCTTTGAAAAAATCCACTACTGTTGTTCTATGGAAAAATATTTTTTTAAAAAATCCACGACTGTTGTTCCATGGAAAAATATTTTTTTAAAAAATCCACGACTGTTGTTCGATGGAAAAATATTTTTTTAAAAATCCACGACTATTGTTCCATGGAAAAATATTTTTTTAAAAATCCACGACTATTGTTCCATGGAAAAATATTTTTCAAAAAATCCACAAAAGTTGTTTGATGGAAAAATATTTTTAAAAAAATCCACGACTGTTGTTCAATAGAAAAATATTCTTTAAAAAATTCACGCCTGTTGTTCGATGGAAGAATATTCTTAAAAAATCCACGACCGCTGTTCGACGGCAAAATTTTTCTTTAAAAAAATCCACGACTGTTGTTCTATGGAAAAATAATCTTTAAAAAAATCCACGACTGTTGTTCTATGGAAAAATATTCTTTAAAAAAATCGACGACTGTTGTTCTATGGAAAAATATTATTTAAAAAATCCACGACTCTTGTTCAATGGAAAAATATTCTTTAAAAAAATCCACTACTGTTGTTCTATGGAAAAATATTCTTTAAAAAAATCCACGACTGTTGTTCTATGGAAAAATATTCTTTAAAAAATCCACGACTGTTGTTCTATGGAAAATATTCTTTAAAAAAATCCACTACTGTTGTTCTATGGAAAATATTCTTTAAAAAAATCCACGACTGTTGTTCTATGGAAAAATATTCTTTAAAAAAATCCACGACTGTTGTTCTATGGAAAAATATTCTTTAAAAAATCCACGACTGTTGTTCTATGGAAAAATATTCTTTAAAAAAATCCACTACAGTTGTTCTATGGAAAATATTCTTTAAAAAAAATCCACGACTGTTGTTTGATGGAAAAATATTCTTTAAAAAATCCACGACTGTTGTTTGATGTAAAAATATTCTTTAAAAAAATCCACGACTGTTGTTCGATAGAAAAATATTCTTTAAAAAATCCATGACTGTTGTTTGGTGGAAAAGATATTCTTTAAAAAATCCACGACTGTTGTTCGATGGAAAAAATATTCTTTAAAAAATCCACGACTGTTGTTCGATGGAAAAGATATTCTTTAAAAAAATCCACGACTGTTGTTTGATGGAAAATTATTTTGTAAAAAATCCACGACTGTTGTTTGATGGAAAATTATTCTTTAAAAAATCCACGACAGTTGTCTGATGGAAAATTATTTTGTAAAAAATCCACGACAGTTGTCTGATGGAAAATTATTTTGTAAAAAATCCACGACTGTTGTTTGATGAAAAAATATTCTTTAAAAAATCCACGACAGTTGTTCGATGGAAAACATATTCTTTAAAAAAATCCACGACTGTTGTTTGATGGAAAAATATTTTTCAAAAAATCCACGACTGTTGTTTGATGGAAAAATATTCTTTAAAAAATCCATGACTGTTGTTTGATGGAAAAATATTCTTTAAAAAATCCACGACTGTTGTTTGATGGAAAAATATTCTTTAAAAAATCCACGACAGTTGTTTGATGGAAAAATATTCTTTAAAAAATCCACGACTGTTGTTTGATGAACAAAATATTCTTTAAAAAAATCCACGACTGTTGTTCTATGGAAAAAATATTCTCTAAAAAAATCCACGACTGTTGTTCGATGGAAAAAATATTCTTTAAAAAATCCACGACTGTTGTTCGATGGAAAAATATTCTTTAAAAAAATCCTCGACTGTTGTTCGATGGAAAAAATATTCTTTAAAAAATCCACGACTGTTGTTTGATGGAAAAATATTCTTTAAAAAATCCACGACTGTTGTTCGATGGAAAAATATTCTTTAAAATATTTACATTGTCATTTAACTTAAAGCTTTCTAAGATTTAAAACAAGTTTTTCCGTTTCTACGAGAAACATCCTTTTGTAGGGATTCACATATTTTTATTAACATTTATTTATAATTTAATATTGCTTATTCAGTTTTTTTAATTAAAACACTTCTCAGCATATAAATAATATATCAACAACAATAATATCAAAAACTGTACACTTGAATTAAATGAAAATCACAGTAAATCAGCAAAACAAAACAACATTTATATTTATTGTTATTTTGATTAAAAAATTAACAACAAACCATTCAAAAACAACTACAAAAGGTAGACTTACACAAACACACACAAACGCATAAATATACTCCCAGCCAATCACCAATACAAAACCTTGAAAAATCATTGAAGTTTACCGCACTTATTTACCACAAGTTACACCACGAAATTGATAATTCAACGGTTGACCAACTAAAAAACAACAACAGATCCACCATCAACACCGTCATCCGGCAGCATCAACATAGGCCGACAACAACAACAACCAAAACCCCCATCAAACATCATCGCTGCTGCCTTCAAAAACCGACCAACAATAACAACAACAACCACAACACAAGCCTATGAAAACAAACACAAAATAAAGGACATTGTCAATTGTATAACAGCAAAAACAGAAAAAAAAAACAAAAAGACAACAACAACACCATTGAATTCTATAAACGAATGCATGGAATGATAAACATGCATTCATAAAAAAATCTACAAAAAAAACACAAACACACTCATTTATATACAAATAGTACTCCAATCAAACGAATCCACTTTGTCGGGTGATACATAGCATCATCACACGAAACAAAAAAAAACAAACATTTATTCTATTCGAAAACTGCGATTGAAACAAAACAACAGTTTTGTAAAAAAAAAATCATTTAAAAAATGAGCCACTACCCGACCACTGACGTTGATATGAGCAATTTTTTAAATTACAAATGAAATGAAAGGTCAACGTCATAACCAGTCAATGGAAGTCAAACGTAATGAGATGCTGTACTATTGTCGGAATGGGGTAGCTCAGAAGAATGAAGCAAATATTTCTGTGTTTTTTATTTTTATTGAAATGTGGCGTTTGAACAGTGTGGGGTTAGAACTCTATCGATTTATGGAGTAGTGAAGCAAATATATTTTCCCCATTCAAGTGTCAACCTTTCCCATTGTTGAATAAGAAAGAAAAAAAAACAGCCAAGGAAGCAGCTAGCCAGATTAACATGAGAAAGCTCCACCAGATATTAGATGGTCTCACAAATCAAAGTTGCACCACGATAAAAGCTGTAAAAGTTCGCAATGGTAGATCATTTCAAAAAATATAACTCCAAGAACTCCACTAAAATAACGAAATGTACAGCTGTCCAATGGAAAATATGTTGAATACGAGTATATCATGTAAACCTCGCAGGTTGAACAAAATAAAAGAAGCAATTAGAGCATCCAACGTGGAAGAATTGCATCGTTATAAAGTTACCCATGAAAGGCATCTGAATGAAGTTACCCAAGATGATTCTAACAGCTGGAGAGGATTGACCATATTCAAAGAGAAACTGTGTAGACAGACCAATATCAGACGCGTCCTGATAGAGCAGGCTAACAGGCTATGAATGGGAAACTTCCTGTATCTATTGTTCATCGATATCAAGAAAGTCTTCGACATCATTTCACCAACTGCCATGTGGGAAACATTGAGCAGAAAATAATCCGAGTAATAGGAGCAGTATATGAGGGTGCAAAATTCTCACTTATTCACAATTTACAATGGATGATGTTACAAATGCCATTAGGAATGCAAAATAATCCAAAGCGTTAGACACTGAGGAAATTTCCATGGTAATACTGAAACAGCTCGATGAGCCAGAGGTTGAGAATTTGTCGCGAGCGTCAGAAACAGCCTTCCAGTTGCCGATCATATGCATGTGTTTCGTAAGCAGCACAACACTACAATAGCGATGCACGCCATCTCCACACATATCAATGAAGAACTTAACATAAAGACTAGCCGTGCGATAGGAGAGTGTTGGTGGTGTTCGACTTACCAGAAAGTGCCAATTTGAGGACATCATTTTGAAATTGGTCGGGATGTAGTCAGCTCCGAACAGTCGCATGCGTAACAATCATACGCATACGTAACGGTCACAATGCCGCCTGGAGCGGCACAAAAATACAAAAAAAAAGATTATTTTCTATTTGGCCCAATATCAAAGAAGTTATGAGTATATCTTTGCATATAGTTTTTACAGAATTCGTAATTTTGGCACCATTTCACTCAGAGTTCCCCATATGTACGTGAAATTCATTCAAAAAGTTCACCAAGGAGAGATGACATCTTCGGAAACTGTTTAACAGCTACCTTTTCTGTATTCTAACCGCTTCATACGGCATTGTGACCGTTACGTATGCGTATTATTGTTACGCCTGTGACTAAACTCATATTTTACCAATCCTACCGCCGGTTCACTAGAATTTAATTTGGAAATAACCTTTACCATAATAACCCTACATAGGCGGTAGAGAATGAATTATGGTCTGGGTTTACGACAAAGACGAAGCTTGTAATTTAACATGATGATCAGATAATATTTAGCGGGTAACATGGACCGAAAGTTTTGTCTGAAAATTGGTAATTTTTTATGTAATGGCTATATCTTTTTCCTGAAAGATATATATGTTCCACCTCTGTCAACCGATGCCAATTATGTTGATGTACGTGGTCGGATAACAGAGTTACAGTCTAGTATATACAGGGATCCCACAGTTTTTTATGTGTGGTGTAACTACAGTCACGCTAGAGGTAACAGTTATATTTTAACTGACAAATTTTTGCACGATGTTAGAGGTTTGGTCAAGGAAAATGCCAATAATTTTAAAAAAATTTAGGATAATATTTAGCATTTGAAATTGACCTTTGTGGAAAATGTATTTGATGGAAATTGTATAAATGTGTCCAGAGGATGTGGTGTAGGGTATCACATGGTCGTCCTCGTCCGATTATAGCCCTCTCTTTTTTTAATTGTACAGGGTAAAATCGCATAATTTACTCATTACCATCTAACGAGTAAGGGTGGCACAGAGAGTTGCGAGTTCAACCATCACCGCCGGCAAACACATTTTTGGTTTGCAAACATTTTGGAACCACTAGCGCCGAATAACCCGTTACAATGAAATGTAGCCAAGCTATCTTTTGCATTACAAGTAAGCTGAATAAACTAGGGTTACTTCTTTTAAGTGTGTGTTCGATTTCAAAAACCGTTTGCATGCAAGCGTTCAAAAAATCATAAGCTTGGTGCAGCACGTAGATTTAAATCAGAAGTTTGTCCAATTCCAGCTGCAGACACAAACAAGTAAAAAAGTATCAGTCGGCTTTGCCGACAGAGATATACCCTCAGCCTATGTATATTGAAAAAATTTTTTCCCAAAATACGTATGTATTTAAGGGGTTTTAAAAAATTTGGGCGTTTGAACCGACAAAAATGTTGATTAGGATTAAAGATCAAAAGTTTTGCGGAGGAGATACTAAAAGGAATGGATCTACATTGACCATTATGAAAGTGGATCTCCAGCCACTACATATGGTGCCATAGGGGATTTTTACACCCTCCGGGATGTTTGCTCAAGAAGTATGGGCCTAACCCTGAAAAAATGTTTACCATCGTAATTGAGACAGCGAATGCAAGTTGCTTCAACAAAAATCAAAGTGATTCGAGAGCAGGTCTTAAAGTGAACTTATCCGAAATTTTGTGTGGGAGGTTCCGGATGGAGTGGACAAATACAGTCCATATTTGAGCCTGATCTATATCTAGTAGATATATTAGGATGTGTAAAGTATAGACCAATTCGGCCACTCCCTTCAAGAGTTACCGTACGAACAATTTTTCCGAACATTTTTGAGCTTTTGTGGGGGAGGTACCTGAAGGAGTGGACCGATATGGCTTATCTTCGAACTTAAACTATGTTTGGACAAAATATTACTAAGACCAAACTTTGGACCGAATCGGCAGACCTGTTCGAAAGTTATTTTGCCCTCCAACCTCCTCACACGGTGTCATAGGGGTTTTTTGCAACTTTCAGGCTATTTTCTCAGGAAGTATGGACTTGCCCCTGATGAAACTTATACCGTCGTATGGAGGGCAGTGAATACAAGTTGCTAAAGCAAAAATCAAAGCGATTCGAGAGATGGTCCTACACTGAACTTTTCCAAATTTTTGTGTGGGAGGTACCCGACGGAGTGGACCAATTGAGTCCATATTAAAACCTGATCTAAGTCTGGTACACGCTCCACGATGGGCAAAGTATGGACCATATCGGTTACTCCCTTCAAGAGTTATCGTGCGCACAAATTTTCCGAACATTTTCGAACTTTTGTGGGGGAGGTACCGGAAGGAGTGGACCGATATAGCTCATCTTCGAACTTAAACTAAGTTTGGGCAAAATATTACGAAAGCCAAAATTTGAACCGAATCGGTTCATCCGTTCGAGAGTTATCGTGCGCTCCAGCCAGCCAGACAGACAGACAGACAGACAGACGGACGGACATTGCTCAATCGACTCCAAATTGTTTGAAACACATTTCGTCCAAACATACTTGGGGTCTAAAACCATTATTTCGATGAGGCACATTTTGCCCGTATGAAAGTGTATATACCCTTCATAGCCTAAAGGCTGAGGGTATAAAAATATGGATTTCTACATTTTTATGTTGGTAATTGGAGTTTTTGTTGGCACAATAGAAGCGGTAACTTGTTATAACGCCTATGGGTTCAAAACGGTCATAAGGCCCAACATGAATTGTGGACTTTTCACTACTATCATTTTATTCATAAGGCCCAAATTCGTTCAAAATATAATAGGTAAAAACTGTTTTTGATAGCTCTCGAACGGATCAACGGATTCGGTCAAAAATTTCGCTTTCGTAATATTTTTTCCAAATTTAGCTTAAGTTCGAAGATGGGCTAAATCGGTCCACTCCTTCCGGTACCTCCCACACAAAAGTTCGAACCTGTTCGGACATTTTGTGCGTACGATAACTCTTGAAGGGAGTAGCCGATATGGTCCATACTTTACTCATCGTGAAGTTTCTACCAGACTTAGATGACTCACTCGGTCCACTCCTTCGGATACTTCCCACACAAAATTTCGGATAAGTTCAGTTAAGGACCTGCTCTCGAATCGTTTTAATTTTTATTGTTGAAACTTGTATTCATACGACGATATAAGTTTCATCAGGGGCAAGCCCAAACTTTCTTTCAATTTGGCCCCCATAATATCTTGTCCAAACTTAGCTTAAGTTCGAAGATAAACCCTATCGGTGCACTTCTTCAGGTACCTCCCCAACAAAAGTTGCAAAATGTTCGAAAATTTTTTGCGCACCATAACTCTAGAAGGCAGTGACCAATTTGGCTCACACTTTACACATCCTAATATATCTATCAGATATAGATCAGGTTCGAATATGAACTATATTTGACCCCCCCTTCGGGTACCTCCCACACAAAATTTAAGACCTGCTCTCAAATTACTCCAATTTTTTTAAGTAACTTGCATTCGCTGTCTCAGTTACGATGGTACAAGTTTTTTCAGGTGCAAGTCCATTCTTCTTGAGAAAACAACCTGAAAGGTGTAAAAAATAGAGCTGGCAAACCATCGATATTCCCAACATTAGATATTTTCGATATAATGTTTTAAAATATCGATTGCTATCGATATTATCGTTAAGTTGTCATCACCATTAATTTGGAAATGAAAATGGCGGAAATGTCAATGATTTTCTTGAAATTTTGCACAAGTAGTTCACAGAAATGTGAGGAAGAATAAACAATTGCATTTATTTTATAAAAAATAAAAAAAATACATTTTACTTTACCGAAAAATGTGTACGTGTGACTACGGGCTTACTTTCTCACACACACATAACCGAAAAGTAGCGAAATTTCTATTTATTTCACTGAATTTCAGGTTAGGGGTGTTTATTCCGATAATATCGATAGGTAAAACTATCTATCGATATTGAATTTTGAAATAACAATCGATATTATCGATAGTGTCATCGATTTTTTGCCAGCTCTAGTAAAAAACCGCTATGGCACCATTTGTAGTGACTGGAGAGCAAGATAACTCTCGAACATATTTGGTCCAAAATTTTCGCTTCAGTTCAAAGATGGGCAATACCGGCGCACAATTTCAGGTACTTCCCCCCAATATTTAAAAAATCACTAAAATCGTATGCACGATATATCTTGAACGGGGCAACCAATTTGGTCCAAACTTTGGATCTCCTAATATTTTGTCCAAAATTTAGTTTAAAAGTTCAACATTTGTGTCTAAGTACAGTGTATGGTATCTTCGAAGATCCTTTGGAAATGTATACAGATGCTGTTCGTTGTTTACAGCGATATTATGTTTTCCGTGGACAAGTCCGTGCTTCCTGCCATACTGTTCCAAAAGTTATCTATCGAAAACCTATGACTCCCAAAATAAGATCCATTTGCTTAATTTGCTATGTAGGTCCATTCCTTTAAGTACCTCCTCCGCAGCACTTTTGAACTTTAATGCTAATAAACATTTTTGTCGGCTAGTTCAAATGTTTAAAAAGGAGCATAAAATTCTGAAAAGACCCTAAATACATTCGATCTGTCCGTAGATGAAAGTTTCAATTCACATAGGTAGAGGGTATATCTCCGTCGGCAAAGCCTACTCATACTTGTCCTTAACCAAATGTAACCAAATTTAAATGGAAGGTGCTTACACCTGGGAAGTTTTTGCAGATTCTGAAACTACAATGCTCATAGATGAGAAATATCAAGAAACAAAAAAAATCGCTGGAGGGATTTTCGAATCAATCGCGAATACATTTTAGGGGTTCTTTAGGGTTTCACGATTTTGCTTGGAAACCGGGAGTTCTATGTAAAAAAATGTTGTAGCTGTGAAAATTCTCCACAAGATTGTCCTTTGTGATATTTTCGTTGGTTTCACCGTTTTTGAGATATAGAAGTTCAAATTGAGACATGCACTGACTGTATCGCCTCCTTATAAAACAATATCATGCTCAGTGCGCCTTAAGTAACTTTTGATGAAAACCGCTTAACATAGGAAGATTTCGCGGATTCTGAAACAGCAATGTTCGTAGGTTTTTATCTTAAGTCTTCAAGATTTAGCTTGGAAACCCAAGTCATATCAAAATGGGACTAAAAAAATGTTGAAGCTGTGAAAATTCTCTATAAGACTGGATGATTTATTTTTTCCTAGGTTGTACCATTTTCAAGATATATAAGTTTAATTTGGGAAATTGCAGTAATGACATTGTTTTATAAGGTGCGATACAGTCAGTGCATTGTCTCAATTCGAACTTCTTTATCTCAAAAACGGTAAAAGCTACGAAAATATCATAAGGGTCAATCTTGTGGAGAATTTTCACAGCTACAATATTTTCTTTAGGCTCATTTACATAGGACTCGCGGTTTCCAAGCAAAATCGTAAAACCCTAAAGAACCCCGATGTATTTGAAAATTCCTCCGGCGATTTTTTTTTTTGTTTCTTGATATTTTTCACTTATGGGCATTGTAGTTTCAGAATTTGAAAAAACTTCCCAGGTGTAAGCACCTTCCATTTAAATTTGGTTAAGGCACACCGTGAGAAAAATTTTAACCTAATTAGCTGTAATTTGACATTTGACATTCTCAGTGGTCACGAAACTTTTCCTCAAAAAATCGTTAACATAGGACCAATTTTTTGTAAAGACTCATATAACGGTACCTCCCAATTTTCGGTATTTTTAGGATTTTAGCTACAATTTGTAACAGAACTAACTGTAATTTGACATTTGAAGTTCTCAGTGGTCACCAAACTTCCTCACTACAAATCTTAATTCTTAGTGGTCACGAAACTTCTTCACTAAAAAAAGTCCATGTTTTGGTACAGCTCCCATATAACGGTACCTCCGGATTTTAGGTATTTTAAGGTTTTCAACCGATTTTAAACCGATTTTAGGGTGACATATTTACCAAAAATTATGGACATTGTCACGTTTTGGTATGGCCGCCATAAAGGTTCCGCCCGATTTAAGGTACTTTAAAATTGTTATATCGACGCCTCCAAACAATAGTATGCTAAGTCGACTTAGCATGTTTTCAAGTTCTTTACATTTTTATATTTAAAGTCTTTTAACTTAAATTCTGTCAAATTTTGGTAATAATCGGACAATCCGAACAGAAGTTATAAACAAATATATATTTAGCATAGTACTGAAGGTCAAAGAAATTTCCAAACTTTTAGAGCTTGTCCTGCAAAACTCACTGTTCAGAATTAGCAAACTATTATTTGGAGGTGTCGAACGTCCTTCAACTTAAATTCTGTCAAATTTTGGTAATGATCGGTCAATCCGAACAGAAGTTATAAACAAATATTGACTTAGCATAGTACTGAAGTTCAAAAAAATTTCCACACTTTGAGAGCTTCTCCTGCAAAACTCACTTTTTAGACTTAGCATACTATTATTTGGAGGTGTCGATATACTTTTTTCTAATTAAATTGGCTGTAATTTGGCAACCAAAATTGTGGACAAAGATCCACATGTTCTTATAGCCCCCACATTTTTATCTTCTTTTTCTAATTATATTGGGTGTAGATTGACAGTTAGGGTTCCCAGTGATCAAAAAAACTTCGACAACAAATATTATGGACATAGGACCACGTTTTGGCTATGACATAAACGTAGCGCCATATTCATGTTCATTGAAAATTTATATGCTTTTTTCTGCTTCAATTGGCTGTAATTTGGCACCTAGTACAAGGACGAAAACACTTGTCAATCAAAAATTGTTAACAAAGTTTCACTTTTTTGTATAGCACCCATTTAACAATACCACCCAATTTCAAGTACTGTGAAATGCCATATGACAGCCAATTTCGGTCGAAAAAGAAAAATTGGCTGTCATATGACATTTTGAATTCCATGTGGTCAAAAAACTGCAGCCCGATTTCAGGTACTTTCAAGTTTTTATCCCTTTTTGATATATCCTCATATATGTATTTTAGGTTTTTAGCTCCATTTCCTGACGTAACTAGTCATAAATTGGATCTGCTAGTGGTCAAAAAACTTATCGCCCAAAATTCTATAGGAAAGGAAACTCATTATTCCATTTGCTTCACAATATTTTATGGTGGAGGATATAAAAAGTTCGGCTCGGCCGAACTTAACGCTTATTGAAACTAAAGAAACCAAAAAAAAATAGGTCAAAATAGTGGAAATACGCAATTTTTGCAAATTTGTCGAGAAAAAAATAATTTCTCGGAAACTGAAAGAGACATTGTGTTAATTGTTTTTTATACCCTACAGCGAAAGAAGAGAGTGCAAAAATGTCGTATCCACAGGAAAAAATGTGAAGTGAACAAAAAACTGCAAACAATCCAAAGTAGAAGTGACAGATTGATGTCCGAAATCTTAGTCAATTGATGTTTTTGGACAAGGTAAACGATCGAAACCTTAAAACTCTTTACCTTACACTTCGTAGGAAGGATCTGTAATAAGCTCATGTATTTATTTAACTTCCAAAAAATATAATAAAACTTTTATAGTACAACATAAAATAAAATATGATTGAACCACATTATCACCCCTTTGTAACCGGCCTATTAAGCTATGACAAATTGAGGTGACGGTGTTTTTCTACTTTTTTATAGCCCTGCATGTTTTTTAGAGGACGAGTTGAACAAGTGGTCAACCAACTCAACAACCGCATACAATTACAATAAAAACATTATGGTTTATAAAATAAAAACAAAACAACAAAAAACACCAACAACAAAAACAATTCCATGAAATATTTATTGTTGGATATTTTACAAAAGACCATCACGCCTTAGGCCAAAACAATTAAAAATAAATTAAATGTTTATATTTAAACCCCGAGGAGAGGAAATCTACAAAACTTTTATTAAATTAAAGGTTAAGTTGGAAAACTAAACAAAATTGGGGTGTTTTTTGAATTATAAATTAAAAAAGGTGGGACAAAGCAATGCATAAAAAAATAAATATATAAATAAATACATAAAAACCTTCTAAATTATTAAAGAAAAATATGAGAGTGTCTGATGTCCTTTGAAAATAAAAAATGATTGGCTAAAAAAACTATTCTGAAACATCCAATTCTAATTGGGCTTTTGTTTCTTAAAAAATATGCTTAAAATTTCAAAATAAGTGGGCTTTAGGCCCTTAAGAGTTTTTCCTAAAAATTCCGAATTAATTGGTCTGATGGTCTTAGGAAAAATATTCGTATAATTTGGGCTGATGCTCCTTGAAAAATATGCTTAAATATGAACACAGAATTGAACTGACCATCCGTTGCTTGAGTGTCCTTGAAAACAATATTACCATATTCAACATTCAAAAATATTCTTACAAACATACTCTGAGTTCGAGAGTTGGTCCCTGAATCCATAGCGAATTGTGTTGACAGTTTCGCCTGTTAGTCTTTCAAAAAATATACTTTAAATAAACATACATACATAGATATCTGTGTATGTGTGTACCTTTTCCCATGTAATTTCCCGGAAAATACCATCGCGCAACGCTTTAGTTATAATTACAAAGCATGATTCTGTTTTTAATTCAAATAAATGTTGGTAGGCATTTTTATCGATTTAATTTTAATGCACATTACGCATGAAAAACAACAACTCGTGGCCATTTCCACATAATACACAAGGCATGGAAAAGCTTTAACATACAGCAAAATACAAATGCAACAAACACACACACACGCAATATCACAACGAAAGGCAAATGCAAATGAAAATGAAATAAATTCGCAGTATGTAAACAACATTTGCAGGCGGCATAAAGCGCTGGCTTGGCTGGCTGGCTGTTTGGATGCTGGGGCAAAAATCTCATTTATTTTCATACGCACATTTCTAGAATTATTTTCATTTTATTTTCGCGGCTACTATAATTTTGTTGTTGGTGTTGCTGTTGTACTTATTTCCTTTTTGCCTTCTATGCATTATTGTATATATTCCGCATATCATCCTCATCAGCAGCTGCAACAACAACAACCTGACCATCATCATTTTACTCCGCTTTCATAGAATGAACAGAAAAAGAAAAAAAACACATCACGAAATAATAATAATGGACAGACCGGTAAACTTTCAGTCAAATGGACAGACAGACGGACTGCCTGAAACGGACATTTATTTATTTGTATTTTAAATTCAGGTTCATATGGTGCTTTATTATAATGCAGCCTACCCGTCCGGCTGGTGCTGCTGATGCTGCTGCATACATACAAAATTAAATTTATATTCTCCACATTATGGATGATGTCTAACAGCAGACATGGATGGCTTGATTATAATATTTTAATGCACGGCTTTAATTGAATGCGTCCGTATTCATGTGATTTTATGGAACAAAATCAAATTTAGCAAAGGTAAAATAATAACTATTCGATGATTGATGATTCCTATACAATTTAGTATTGGATGATTATTTGATATGTTATGAATGTTTTGTGTGTGAGTGTTATTTTGAAATATTGAGAAATCTGCAAATCATAAACCCCGTAGAATGAATGTTGGTTATTATAATTGCTTATGAAAATATTCCTTGTAATTTTTTGTAATTATCAGCTGCACCCAGAGATGTTTGTCATTCATTTCGTAACCACTTGAGATAATCACATTATATTGCCCAATTTTAGGTCAAACAAAAATGCATATTAAGAAAGATATGTAACTACATTATTATTTTAATTTGATCACTCTGCAGTCCAATCCGTCTTCCTTTGCAAAAGAAAATTGTTCTAGAATTGAGAACATCGCCGTCCTACACGTCCCAAGACGCTAAATAGCCGGGAAATACATTCCTAACTGGAATAGTAATTTCACGAACCACAAGGGTGAAATTCTTCCTTAGCTTTAGAAAATTTTATTTGTTCAGTAGATGTTACAAAGCACAAAGACTTAGTTAAATATTAAACTCATGAAGACTAAACGTGCTGAAAATAAAAGAGACTATTTTAAATAGTACGGCATTTTGTTTTTAAATAATACTTCTACTGAAAACTAATATTTTTGGCTGATAACACTGTGCAATATTTTAAGGTAATCTTGTGCAAACAATTTGAGGTGAGGTACAGACCCAAATGACTAAAACTCTAGTTGGGTTTTGTTGTGTCAGATCCAGCTTGGATTTTATGGCCCCATCTAAACATGGTTAAATATTGACTTTTTAAAGCAATTCTGGGCTATATCTCTGAAACCTCATCTGACCTCTTAAGCATATTTGTAGATACGGACAAGAATAAAATATTTCGAAAAACTACATTTATTGCCTCAAATTTTATAAAATATCGAACATTTCCATAATTTGTAGACATTTCGCACCATATCACCAAAACCGTCAATTTTTTTCTTAATGTTTTCTTTCGGAAAAATATTCCTGGAATGTAAAACACAACTCTTCGGAACATGCCATTATTGTAAAGTGTGGCCCCGAACCTCGGCAAGAATAGTATTTGATCATAGTTTATGCATGCATAAAATAATGAATATAGGAATTTAATTTTTAGACTAATTTAAGTGATTCATATTCCTGATTAACCACATAAAAATTTCTAGTCTTACGTCAAGTGATTTTCTAATAGCGATGAAGCGATCGGTTGACGATAACACCTGTCAAGTGAGCGAACCTTATTTCCATAGTAATTTCTATGCAATTGATGTTTTTTCTAAAATTGATTTCCTGTAAGATAATTAAAGGACGTTTGCCTATAAAAGCCTATAAAGCGTTCATTCCATTTAAGTATGTATTAAAAATGGTTCCGCACAAACCACTTTTAATTGATATGATTTATAAAATAAGGCTATAGTCGGGACGGGGCCGACCATGTGATACCCTACACCACTACCCCTGTGCATAAGCTTTTCACTGGTAAACATTTCTTTTAGGGAATATAATCCGACTACCACCAAACATAAAATGAATCTTTCCCTCTATATAAAGGAGATCTTTTCTTCTTCCATTGACGGGATTTCCTTTTGGAATACTCCTACCAGAAGCGGAGATATTCGCATAAGAAAAAAAAACGTAGACTTTTCTCCACATAAGCTTTTTGATAATTCCGACTCCTGAATATTATCCGACCATCACCAAACTTAACAGGCTTCTTTGTCTGTGGGACCCGCATCAACTCCTGCGTGATTACAAACAAATCGGAAAATGGGATGCATTACCGACTATTGCTATATGTCTGTTATTGGGCCACCTACGCCAACCTACTTTGCATCATTGTAAAGGTGAGATATTCTACTTTCCTTGCCAGGTTTTACTTTTGATATACCTCTTAAAGAAACAGAGGTATTGGCTTTCAAATACAACGTTGACCTTTTCTCCAAATACGTTTTTGCCCATTCCACCCCTGAATATTATCCGACCATAATCAAAATCGACAGGCTTCTTCCACTGTGGGACCGCCCTTAACCCCCAATTTTGGTGACGATCCGATCAAAATTGCGACCTGTAGCGCGATTTCAAAAAAAAATGAAAAATGGGATGTATTACCGACTATTGCTATATCTCCGTTATTGGGCCACCTACGCCAACCTACTTTGCATCATTGTAAATTTGGGATATTCTATTTTCATAGTCAGGCTTTGCTTTTGGAAGATCCCCAAACAAAGCTTAGATATTCGTCATTATTATTAAAATCGCGAAAATAAAAAGTAGGGTTCTATAAACGGCTATTGCGATATCTTTGACCACCTACAACAACCTACTATACATCGTTGTAAAGGTGACATTTTCTACTTTTATTAGTCGGTTTTCCTTTGATATACCCCTAATAGATGCGGAGATATTCGCTTTGAAATAAAATGTTCTCTTTTTCTCCAAATAAGTTTTTTGCCCATTCCGACCCATGAATATTATCCGACCATCTTCAAAATCAATACGCTTCTTCCCTCCGGGACCCTCATCAACACCCAAAATTTGGTGACGATCCGAGCAAAATTGCGACCTGTAGCGTGATTGCAAGGTTTAGATGGACAGACGGACGGACGGACACACATAGCTAGATCGACTCATATCGTCGAGACATTCATTTAGATATATATAAGTAAGGGTGTACGACCATTATTTCGGTGCGTTGCAAACTTTTTGGCCAAAACCAACTTATAATACCCTCCCTACATAGTGGTGTAATAAGATAAATGTATGTATGTATGTATGTAAGTAAAATTAATGAGAAAACAAACGCTTATGATATTTTGGTTATGTCGTGTGGCCATAATGCTTGTCAAATATTGTCCAAAAATCTGATAAATAAAAACTTTAAAAAGCATTTTTGCGGAAGCTTTTTTTATAATTAAGACCTTACGTAATCTTATGTAAAAACTCATCAAAATATCTAACTTTTTTACGAGGTTGTAAGAAAGATATAATCCTAATATTCACAAATATCCAGTGTTGGCAAATACATTTACAACAAAATCTTATCACGGTGCGCCTTAACTAAATTTAAATGAAAGTTGCTTACACATGGGAAGTTTTGCGAATTCTGAAACTACAATGTTCAAAGATGAGAAAAAACAAAAAAAGTCTTTTATTTATTATTGTCTTTTTAGGACGAAGGCCATTATTTATGAAAGTTTTTAATTAATTAATTGGATTAATCGAGCTAATATGGCCTAAGGAGTTTTGTATTGAAAAATGAATTCTAGCGAAATACCACACACTCAACCATTACGCTACGATCGTTTCGCCTGGTGGTTTAAGCCAGGCGAACGATCGTAGCGTAATGGTTGAGTGTGTGGTATTTCGCTAGAATTCATTTTTCAATACAAAACTCCTTAGGCCATATTAGCTCGATTAATCCAATTAATTAACAAAAAAAGTCGCCGGAGGGATTTTCAAAAAAATCGCGGTCACATTTTTGGTTTTTTTTTAGTTTTAACGATTTTGCTTGGAAACCACGAGCCCTATTGAAATGGGATTAACAAAATGTTGTAGCAGGAAAATTCTCTGCAAGATTGATCTAAACGGTATTTTCGTAGGTTTTACCCATGGTACAATCATTAAAAGGTAGGGCACAGCAAACATCTGATTACAATTTTTTCCTGAGGTCCTCCTATTGTGTCAAAACAATTTTGACAAAGTTGGCAAACGGCAAAATAAATTTATTCAAAATCACATTGGAAACATACAAAAACAAATATAGAAGATGTACAATTTTGAAAGCAGAAATGACTTCAACATTGTCGACGTGTTCTTGCATTAAACAATGGGGTCAGATGAGTGGAATATGTTGTGGATATGTGTTGTTATTGCAGCTTACCGATGTCCAACTTCCGTGTTGTGTCTGTTCGTAACAATAAATCTAATACTGCTAACGGCCATGTTTTTGTCGCTGAGAAGTCTATCAACATGATTCCTTTGGCAGAAGCTTCACTGGGAAGACAGAATTTTCGGACTGTTGGACCAAAGTCATTCTCCTTTCCAATTTCGGCATTAAAATCGAATAAAATAAATATGTAATGGGCAGGACAACTATCATGCGTTTCTTCTAAGCGCTCGTAAAATATATCTTTGGTCTGTTCGGACCCGCATGTGCCGGGGCCATTAGGTGTTGTTGTGGCGCCTTTCCCAATGCATCGTATATCCTGTATGGCAGTAATATCGGTCTTGTATTTTTCAAGTACATATTCCAAAGCGTAAACTGCACCTTCTGTGAAGATTCCGAACATTCCAGGTGCAGATTCGCTGTTTGTAATCCATAAAACTTTTGCGAGGTCATCAACGTAAGATGGGGGTGTTTTCAGTTTTTCATAATACGATCTTTTGGAACGATGGGTTACTAGCCCAATGCCCAGCTCAAGTTTTTAGCGTTCTTATGAGTAAACATGTTAGCTCGCTAACCTTAACAGATGATAAAGGTAGCTTGGAAGGTGGCACCACGGTGAGCTTAGTGACCACTGGGCCGGGCGAACGTTTTATATCCTCCGCCGTTAAGTTTTCTGAACTAAAATTTACAGGTTTCCTTGTATGGGGGTTATACCATAACGTGGACTTTATAAAAATTTTTTTGTGGAAATGTGTTTTAACCTCTGCAGATACAAAGTCTTAAATTACAAGGGCAAATTGCGCTAATACATTCAAAATTCTTGAAAGCGACAATTCGCATTATATGGGGCTATACCAAAACGTGGGCATACATATGTAAAATATCATATCAAAAAATATGACATTTCGCACCATATCACCAAAACCGTCAATTTTTTTCTTAATGTTTTCTTTCGGAAAAATATTCCTGGAATGTAAAACACAACTCTTCGGAACATGCCATTATTGTAGAGTGTGGCCCCGAACCTCGGCAAGAATAGTATTTGATCATAGTTTATGCATGCATAAAATAATGAATATAGGAATTTAATTTTTAGACTAATTTAAGTGATTCATATTCCTGATTAACCACATAAAAATTTCTAGTCTTACGTCAAGTGATTTTCTAATAGCGATGAAGCGATCGGTTGACGATAACACCTGTCAAGTGAGCGAACCTTATTTCCATAGTAATTTCTATGCAATTGATGTTTTTTCTAAAATTGATTTCCTGTAAGATAATTAAAGGACGTTTGCCTATAAAAGCCTATAAAGCGTTCATTCCATTTAAGTATGTATTAAAAATGGTTCCGCACAAACCACTTTTAATTGATATGATTTATAAAATAAGGCTATAGTCGGGACGGGGCCGACCATGTGATACCCTACACCACTACCCCTGTGCATAAGCTTTTCACTGGTAAACATTTCTTTTAGGGAATATAATCCGACTACCACCAAACATAAAATGAATCTTTCCCTCTATATAAAGGAGATCTTTTCTTCTTCCATTGACAGGCTTTCCTTTTGGAATACTCCTACCAGAAGCGGAGATATTCGCATAAAAAAAAGTTTACTTTTCTCCACATAAGCTTTTGCATATTCCGACTCCTGAATATTATCCGACTATCACCAAAATTAACAGGCTTCTTTGTCTGTGGGACCCGCATCAACTCCCGCGTGATTACAAACAAATCGGAAAATGGGATGCATTACCGACTATTGCTGTATGTCTGTTATTGGGCCACCTACGCCAACCTACTTTGCATCATTGTTAAGGTGAGATACTCTACTTTCCTTGCCAGGTTTTGCTTTTGATATACCTCTTAAAGAAACAGAGGTATTGGCTTTCAAATACTACGTTGACCTTTTCTCCAAATAAGTTTTTGCCCATTCCACCCCTGAATATTATCCGGCTTCTTCCACTGTGGGACCGCCATTAACCCTCAAAATTTCGTGACGATCCGATCAAAATTGCGACCTGTAGCGCGATTTCGAAAAAAATGAAAAATGGGATGTATTACCGACTATTGCTATATCTCCGTTATTGGGCCACCTACGCCAACCTACTTTGCATCATTGTAAATTTGGGATATTCTATTTTCATAGTCAGGCTTTGCTTTTGGAAGATCCCCAACCAAAGCTTAGATATTCGTCATTATTATTAAAATCGCGAAAATAAAAAGTAGGGTTCTATAAACGGCTATTGCGATATCTTTGACCACCTACAACAACCTACTATACATCGTTGTAAAGGTGACATTTTCTACTTTCATTAGTCGGTTTTCCTTTGAATAGATGCGGAGATATTCGCTTTGAAATAAAATGTTCTCTTTTTCTCCAAATAAGTTTTTTGCCCATTCCGACCCATGAATATTATCCGACCATCTCCAAAATCAATACACTTCTTCCCTCCGGGACCCTCATCAACACCCAAAATTTGGTGACGATCCGAGCAAAATTGCGACCTGTAGCGTGATTGCAAGGTTTAGATGGACAGACGGACGGACGGACACACATAGCCAGATCGACTCATATCGTCGAGACATTCATTTAGATATATATAAGTAAGGGTGAACGACCATTATTTCGGTGCGTTACCAACCAACTTATAATACCCTCCCTACATAGTGGTGTAATAAGATAAATGTATGTACATATGTAAGTAAAATTAGTGAGAAACAAACGCTTATGATATGTTGGTTATGTCGTGCGGCCATAATGATTGTCAAAATTTATCCAAAAATCTGATAAATAAAAACTTTAAAAGCATTTTTGCGGAAGCTTTTTTTTTATAATTAAGACTTTACGTAATATTATGTAAAAACTCAACAAAATATCATACTTTTTACGAGGTTGTAAGAAAGATAAATCCTAATATTCACACATATCCAGTGGTGGCCAACACATTTGCAACAAAATCTTATCACGGTGCGCCTTAACTAACTTTAAGTGAAAACAGCTTACATCTGGGATGTTTTTGTGGATTCTGAAACTACAATGTTGATAGATGAGAAAAATCAAAAAAAAAAACAAACAAAAGTCGCCGGAGGGATTTTCAAATAAATAGCGGTCAAACCCAGCAAAAATACTCATTACAAATTGGTCTACTTTCTCATTATTTTAACACGTGCATGTCATAGGGAGTAAGTACTTATTTTTTGGCACTTAAAAGTAAATAAATTTATCTTTATTTATCTACTTTTTATTGCCCAAAAATAAGTACTTACTCCCTATGACATGCCCGTGTTAAAATAATGCGAAAGTAGGCCAATTTGTAATGAGTATTTTTGCTGGGAAGTTCACATTTTTTGGGTTTTTTAGGTTTTCACGATTTTGCTTGGAAACCACGATTCGTATCGTAATGGGACTAAAGAAATAGTTGCAGCATGCCACTTTTTTGTAGGATTTACCATTTTTGAGATATTGAAGTTCAAATTGGGGCAATGGACTGACTGTATCTCATCCTTATAAAACACTGTCATGCACGGAGCGCCTTAACTAACTTTAAGTGAAAACAGCAGAAAACAGAAA
The DNA here is from genome assembly GCF_047663935.1 of Musca autumnalis. NCBI lineage: Eukaryota > Metazoa > Arthropoda > Insecta > Diptera > Muscidae > Musca > Musca autumnalis. The sequence goes on along the minus strand of NW_027411866.1, from coordinate 244,312,025 downwards.
AATCTCGATGTAGGGATTTTTAAATAAGTCGCGGTCAAATGTCACATTTTTAGGTTTATTTTAGGTTTTCGCGATTTTGCTTGGAAACCGATCGAAATGGAGCTAAAAAAATGTTGTAGCTGTGAAAATTCTCTAGAGGATTGACGTTTATGATTTGTTCCCAAGTCTTATCGATATGGCACCTGAGAAAATCTTATAACTGTAAAAATTCTCTACAAGATTGGCTTGTGTGATTTTGTCTAAGGCTGTACCATTTTGAGATATATAAGTTTCAGTTGGGAAATTGCAGTCATGGTATTGTTTTATAAGGAGACGATACATTCAGTCCATTGTCCCAATTTGAATTTCAATATCTCAACAAGTAAAAAAGTATCAGTCGGCTTTGCCGACAGAGATATACCCTCAGCCTATGTGAATTGAAACTTTTCGGAATTTTGTGGCCCTTTTTGGACATTTGAACTTGCCGACAAAAATGTGGATTAGGATTGAAGTTCAAAAATGTTGCAGAGGAGTTACTTGAAGGAATGGACGGACATAGTCAATTATGGAAGTGGATCTTTTTCGGGAGTCATATCTTTTCAATAGATATCGCGCCCACTAGTCATTTCAGTGGGTCATCGCACAATTGTTCGACCTGTACACCAGGAAGCATGAACTTGTCCACGGAAAACATAAAATCGCTGTAAATAGGACCACAACGAACAGGATCGGTATACATTTCCAAAGGATCGTCGAACAGAACCTAAACTGCTAAACTTTTGTGGGGGAGGTACCCTAAGGTACCTCCATTTTAGAAGATAAACTAAATTTGGACAAAAATATTAGGAGAACCAAAGTTTGGACCAAATTTGTTCAAGAGATATCTTGTGGACCGGTATTGCAATACTTCTCAAGAAGTATGGACTTGCCCCTGAAAAAACTTTTACCGTCGTAAATAAGGCAGCGAATGCAAGTTGCTTCAACAAAAATGAAAGTGATTCGAGAGCAGGTCTTAAAGTGAACTTGTCCGTAATTTTGTGTGATAGGTACCCGAAGGAGTGGACAAATATAGTCCATATTTAAACCTGATATATGTCTGGTAGATAAATTAGGATGTGTAAAGTATGGATCAGATCAGTTACTCCCTTCAGGAGTTATCGTGCGAAAAATTTTTCGAACATTTTTGAACTTCTGTGGGTGAGGTACCTGAAGGAGTGGACCGATATGGCTTATATTCGAACTTAAACTATGTTTGGACAAAATATTACGAAGGCCAAATTTTGGACCAAATCAGATGATCCGTTCGAGTGTTATGAGACACACGGTCTCATAGGGTTTTTTTTCATCTTTCAGATTATTATCTCAGGAAGTATGGAGTTGCGCCTGATTAAACTTTTATATAGTATGGGGGCAGTGAAAACAAGTTGCTACAACAGAAATCAAAGCGATTCGAGAGCAGGTCCTAATCTAAACTTATACGAAATTTTGTGTGGGAGGTACCCGAAGTAGTGGACCGATTGAGTCCATATTGGAACCTCATCTAAGTCTGATAGAAATTTCACGATGTGCAAAGTATGAATCAAATCGGCTACTCCCTTTAAGAGTTATCGTGCGCACAAATTTTCCGAACATTTTCGAACTTTTGTGGGGAGGACCGGAAGGTGAGGACCGATATAGCCCAGCTTCGAACTTAAACTATGCATTGGCAAATTTTGGACCAAATCTGTTTATTCATTCGAGAGTTATCGTGCGCTACAGCCAGACAGACGGACGGACATTGCTAAATCAACTACAAATTGTCTGAAACAGATTTCGTCCAAACATACTTGGGATCTAAAACCATTATTTCGATTAGGCACATTTTGCCCGTATGAAAATGTATATACCCTCGTTAGCATAAATGCTGAGTGTATAAATATGAAACCTTCAGTAATTCTAAAAAAAATACCTTTAAGTGCAACTTGGAATTGTCGAGACTGCGATATTTTACTTCCGCGATGACTCTTCAGGGTCAAGACAGTAATTACCATAGTATTGTAAAAAAATTTTAACCACTACGTTAAAAACTATCTTTGATTTTATGTTTTCTTAAAAAAATGTGGGGGAGGTACCCTAGTCATTTCACTGACCTGTACAAAAAGTAGCTAAACACCTATTCTCAGATCTAAAAACACCACATTCAAAATTTCCTTCAATTCGGTCCAGCAGTTTCAGAGGAGTTTAATTTCGACTTGCAGACTTGAAGCATTTAATATATACATATGTTTATAGATGTTCACCGATAAATTTTATGTAGGATCGGGTAAATGTAATAAAGGACATCAAAGTTTAGAATTTTAGTTTAAAGGGTGATCCCCACAATTTCTGGTCAAATTTTCAAGTCAATCGGAACAATATTGCCCTATTATGAGGGTGTTTTTCTCGAAATGATATTTAGTAATTTAGAAAATATATGCCAATCGGTTTATTAGTTTTCGTGCTAGATTTAGCACCGCATGAAAAATTGCTTTTATTGGGCTTTACAACTGGCTAAGGCTAAACACATTGGCTTACATCCCGTATAAAACTTGGCTATGAATTGCTTATAATTTTTATCACATTTAGTACTTATGATTTGTATTTCCCCTTAATTTTCATATTTCCATATTCCGTCCAGAATATACTCCTGCAAAAAAACCAATAAAACCGACGAAAACTTTCTTAATTTTTTCAATATAGATACGAATTGTACTTAATATTTATGTTCTGTAGTTGAATATTATATTCAAACGAATGTCATTTCTAAAGAATATGTAAGGAAAAACCAACAGATATAGCCTAAATATAGTAAAATGTTAAAAATTTGTGCACATTTTATTAATTTTAGTGTTACAGGAATTCGCTCTCGGAGTCTGCCCGGAGTCGTGAAAAAACTGGTCTGGAGTCGGAGTCGTTCCAAAAATACCTCGACTCCGAAACCATGGTAAAAACTCATCAAAATATCATACTTTTTACGAGGTTGTAAGAAAAATATAATCCTAATATTCACACATATCCAGTGGTGGTCAATACATTTGCAACAAAATCGTATTTAAAATATTTATTTGAAAGCAAAATTAAGAAATTTAAACGAAATCTAAACGAGAAAATTAACAAAAATCATTAAAAATGATCTTCGCCCTAAAAAGGCAAAATTTCAAAAAATAAAAAACAGGCTGAGCCCGGCTGGGATTTGAACCCACGTCCTTGAAAAACATATCAAAAAATGTTGTCATGGCGTGTTAGCGTTCAAAGCCAAATCTCATAACTTCAAAGTCAGCGCAAAAAGCGTTTGTCGCGAAGAAAATACATTTCTGTGGCCAAGTATCCGCGTTAATGTATAAAAACACATTTGCATTTGAAAAACGATAAGTTCTAGGACAGAGAAGCCATTACATAGTCGATACGTCCGAAGATTTGCTTTACCACCAATGAAACCAGGTAACGTAATTTGGTGACTATGTGGGTTCGAGTCCTTGGCTTTCCTTTTTCACTTGCAAATAATTTCAGATCATCAAGCTTAACTCTAAACGAGAAAATTAACAATAAAATTTTTATATTTCATTGCATCAAAAATGAGAAAATGAAATGTTTGGACACGATATACTACAAAAAATTAAAAAATATGATTGTTATGTTTCCCCCTTCAAAGACCACAAAGCATGCCTGCAGTAAAATCCTGGATTGGATACCACTTTGGAGCCGGAGTAAAAAGGTGTATTAGCTTCTTCAAAAATATTACGATATACACAGTGTGAACCAATTCGATTACTCCATTCAAGAGTTATCGTATTAGTTATCGTAGATCAACTCCGAATTGTTTGAAACCAATTTTGTCTTTTGGATTTAAAGCCATTATTTCAATGTGACTTATTTTTGTTGATAGCAAAGTGTATATACCATCAGTGACCATAAGGCTGAGGACATAAAAAGGCCACATTACAGATTATGCTACTTTCAAGTATGAAACCAAAAAAAAAAATAACAATTATTTTGTTTTATTTGCTAAAGTACAAAAGGTCAACAAGCAAAATACAACTATAAAAGTAATAATTTTTCTCTCTGTTCAGGGCATTATTTTGGTCTTATTTTTTTTAATTTATCGCAAAACATTTAAATCAATTTTTAAATGTGACGATCGGGACTCCCTTTTTCACTCCACGTTCCACAACAGCTGCTCATAAATATGTCGATAGAAACCGATTTTTTTTTTTGAGATATACATATATACTGGCAAATATACATCTGAAATTGTATCATTCGTGCATGGGAAACAATAAGTTAGAAAACTTTATTTCGTTTTTATGATACCAAACTCTTAGGTTTTTGAAATATTATTTTAATACTGTAGGCTGATTTCTTACGCTAGGCTAGAATTTTATTTTTTGGGGACCACAATGAGTTCTTATCAGATTGTTATAGCAGCATTTTGCAACTATCCGACATCAACATATTTTTTTCAAATTTTTGCCGGCATCAACATAATTTTTTTAAAAGAAAACGTATAAATTATTTTAGGCATATTATTAAGCTTACCGTATTAAAACATCTCTTTCTATGTTGTTTGTTGAAATTTTTGCAAACTTTAAACGGTTGTAGTTGAGCTTTTGTTTAAACAACTGAAATTCAAATATCTTTTCACTTTTTTTGCTTAAATTAATTCTTGTTATATGAATTTTCCTTTTTGCACTTCAATTTGTTAACACAATATTTTCTTTTGGATTTTCAACTTTAAATTTTACACAATTTTCACATTGACATAGAGGTTGTTGTTGATATATCGTTACACTTGCATACGCACACACACACATACGAGCAAACAAGCCAAGTGTTAATTATGGAAAATTTTGTGAACCGGAAATACGGCCGCCGAGTTAGTGGTCAAAATGTAAAGTGACACATAACTCAATGTAACACGTTAGATGCGTAACACACCATGGATGTGCTGGCGATGATGATGATGTTGTTAGTGTTGTACTTTTTGGCCACGAAAATCAGGAAAAATATCCCACCATAAAGATGGCCACGTTAAAGCAAATACTTAATACCACACACTCACTTTGTGATTATACACGTGTATGCACTTCCACGTACAACGGAGCCCAAAGGGATTGTACGAAACTTTGGCAAACCGTTTCTCGATGTTTGGTTTTCGCGTTGCACAAATATTAGGTGCCAGTCGAGTCGAGGATGCAAAAGATCCGTTTGGTTTTTCAGCAGGAGGAAACTTAATCACTTGTTCCGTTAAAATGCACGTTTGCAATTGCAATGAACCAACGAAACAAAACAACCGACCACCGTGAACGGTAAGCAGAAAGCTTGGCGAAAACAAAAATTCCAATCGAATGTGTGTTTCTTTGTCTCTTTTGATTGTGTTTAGCAATTCGATTACACGCAGCTACTACTATCGGTCGGAACGCATAAATGTTGTATTTCTATGCCACACATGCCAAACGAATCTCGGACATAATATTTATCGCTGACTGGCTGAGTACCGTTGGTAGTTGTAATGCCAAAACAGATTGGATGGAGTTTTAAGCAACGCGGATAGCACGAAATAAGCCTTTCGACCGTATTCACTTCACAAATTCAAATGTGATAACAAAATATCTGCCACCAAAATACAAGTTGGAAATTTTGAAATTTTCATAGGGAAAATTTTTCAAATTTCTATTTGAAAAGCACCATACAATGGCAGCAAAATAACAACAACCTGCCTAACAGCCAGCCAGCCTTCCGTTGCAAGGAAAACGACAACAAACCAAACCAGTTTTCACACACACACGAGTTCATATAATGTGATGTGATAAATGTGTGTGAGTAAGGATATAATTTACATACACTCACACATACACACGCATGTGAATCCTGTCTCGAAAGGGGTAGGGGGTATGCCACAACATATAAATGTGTTAATGCTGAGTTTTATGCACATGTTTTGAGTTAGTTTTCGCCCCAAAATAATGAGAATAAAAATTAAGCTCAAATGAAATGAAATGAAAGAGTTAAATCTACTACCTAGTCGGACATACAAACAAACACATACGCAGCCAAACATACCCTAAGTCATTTACAACACACATATCCTGGCAAGGCTTATCTTAGAACAATGGAGGTGGGTGGAGTGTTTGAAAACCAACCAGCAACAGCAAGAACAGCAACATAATCATCATCATCATCACCATTGCGAACCAATCTCAGCTGCAAAATTCCCCAGCTCTTTGCAGACATTATCACTTTGTGCAGAACCATGTCAACACAAAGAGAGAGTCTCTAACATAATTTGTGTGAATGAAAAGTTGCTACTGTTATTCAAAATTCAAATCTAAACGGATGCGGAAATATTTTAAAATTCCTCAGCTTCTTTTGGAACAACGGATAGGCTGAAGCTTTAACAAGACACACTTAAATCCAGCAGTCTTTCGATTTTTTTTAAAGATTCTTTACATTATTTTTTAATTTCCTTTCGTTGAAAGCAATTGCCAAACAATCATCTATCAGGTTTCTGGGCCACGAACCCGGCCAGTATTCAGTAAACAATAATACCCGCGATAAATATACATACATCCATGCATATGGGCGTTCATGTGTATGTCTCCTTGAATTGAGGATACTGCTTGCGAGATGGACATAAAGGATGTGGATGTGGCTGTGGATATGTTGGTATGTTACTGGTGTTTGTTTACTCCATCAACACTTCCGTAGTAGTGTTCCATTTCCACTTTCTAGAGCCCACCACATTCATAGCCACCATGTGATGGTCATCGTAGTCAGCAGCATCATCGTCATCATCATCAGCGGCAGCATTGCCATCACCGGCAACCACCACAACAGCCGCCATCCTTGATATAACCGACTATCTGTCCGTCCATCTCTGTGTTTGTTCGTCGCCGTCCGTTTGCATATGAAATCGTATGTGTGTCCATATGTTATTCATGTATACGACGGAAATGAGGTTGCACAGAGCGCACATCGGGCGACAGGTTACGCGGGAATTACGTACGCATGTAAAAAATACAAAAAAGAATTGAAATGCTGACGTTGTGCGTAATCAGCAAAAGAACAGTGGACACGAATTAAGTTATTTGAAGAAATATCATATGATTGTCGCCGTGTTCTGCGGCGTCAGCCTAAAACTATGCAACATACATTGATATCTATAATATGAATATGTTATTTATCGGCAAACTTCAGTTCTATCCAATAAATACCGTGGTAAATTAAAAAAAAAAAAACAAATTAAAAACAAAACAAGAGAGGGCTTTAGTCGGACGGAACCGACCATGTGATACCTTTCACCACTTCCTCGGCACTGTTATCCACGGAATTTAATTTATATGATTGCGACACGTTATGTTATTGATATAATTAATTGGTATTTTGCTTAATTACTTACTTACTTATGTGGCCCATTACAGAACATTTGTTCCATAGACCGAACTGAGAAAATATCTCCAATTATCTCTGTTTAGTGCTTCGCTTTTTGGAATACCGCGCCTTGTCATCTCTTCATCCACTTGTTTGCGCCATCTATTCTTTGGCCTGCCAATTCTGCGTGCACTGACATGTGGCTCGAATTTATACGCCTTTTTAGCGGGTTCATCATCGCTCATTTTTATTATATGGCCTAGCCAACGCAATCGCTGCATCTCTATACATTTAACTATACTGATGTCGTTGCATAGCAGATACAGCTCGTAGTTCATACGACGTCGATATTCACCGTCAACGAAGATCAGTCCGTAGATCTTCCGAAGAATTTTTCTCTCAAACACGCCAAGCACTGCCTTATCTGCTTGCGCAAGTACCCAGACTTCGCAACCATACATCAGCACAGGTAGTATCAGTGTTTTGTAAAGCGTTATTTTCGTTTGACGAGTTGTGGCTTTGTTTTTGAAGAGCTTACTTAAGGCAAAGTAGCATCTGTTGGCCAATACATTTCTTCCTTTTATTTCACAACTGATGTCGTTTGTTGTGTTTACGGCGGTGCCGAGGTATACGAAGTCTTTTAATACTCCAAAATTGTAGGAACCAACTTCAACAGTTGGTCCGATCTCAATGGACGCATTGCGCGTCGACACCATCAGCTTGGTCTTCTCGCCGTTTACCGCCAGACCCAGTTTAGCAAATTCGGATTCTCCTACGACCTTCATAAAGGTATCCGTTACTTCTTTTACTGATCGCATGATGTCTATATCATCAGCATAAGCAAGTAACATGTGGCTATTGGTGTAGATTGTGCCACTTCTTTTGACGTTTGCCTCTCGTATAACCTTTTCTAGCAGGATGTTGAAAAGATCACAAGAAAGGCTGTCTTCTTGCCTGAATCCTCTTTTGGTACAAAACTCTTCGGAGATGTTATTTCCTATTTTAACTGAAGATCTTGTGTCAGTTAGAGTCATTTTACAAAGCCGAATGAGCTTTGCGGGGATACCAAATTCAGACATTGCTTGGAATACCTTTGAACGTAGCGGGTTGTCGAAGCCTGCTTTATAATCGACAAAAAGGTGGTAGGTGTCGATCTGCACCTCTTGGGTCTTCTCCAGGATTTGCCGCAGGGTAAATATCTGGTCAATGGTGGACCTGCCAGGTCTAAAGCCGCATTATCGTTCGCACAATATCCTTGACACTATCTTGTAGGCGATAGGGAGAAGACTTATGCCCCTATAGTTGGAGCATAAAGTCTTATATCCTTTCTTATGGACGGACGGACGTCGGGTACGCGTTCTCCCGCCTGATGGAGCTAACTAGCTGATGCATACACCTTATCAGCGTGTCGCCTCTGGTTTTCAACAGCTCGGCTGGTAGGTCATCAGCTCCTTCAGGCTTATTATTCTTCAGCCGGTTTATTGCTGTCTTTACCTCATCTTGGCCGGGTGGTATTCATTCAATCTTCTTCTTGGATTGGATCTGTGGTATCTTCGTCGACTTCGCTACTATTGCATACCAACAGTTTGGAACAATGCTCTTTCCATATCCTTAGCACACTATCTGTATCAGTTACCAGATTACCTTGCTGGTCTCTACAGGAGGGTGTGCCAGTTCGGCTGTTTACATGGAGTGGGCAATATTTTGCCATTGCCATGATATGTTATCGGGACGAGGAGTGCTTCGATTAAGCAGTTGGACCAGTTGAGTGGAATATGCTGTGGCTATCTGTTGTGATTGCAGCTTAACACTGTCCAACTTCCGTGTTGTGTATGTTCGCACTTTGTTTGCTACGTTTTATCTGGTACGTACCTTTGCTGCAACAAGGTAGTGGTCCGAATCAATGTTTGCGCCTCGGAACGATCGTACATCCAACACGCTCGATGAATGTCTTCCATCTATCACAACATGATCAATTTGATTACTTGTTCATTGATCTGGAGACAGCCAGGTGCCCTTATGAATATCGAGATGCTTAAATCTTGTAATGCTTACTACCATGTTTTTTGCAGCTGCAAAGTCTATCAGCCTCATACCATTGTCAGATGTTTCACTGTGGAGGCTGAATTTCCCGACTGTTGGGCCAAAGATATTCTCCTTTCCAATTTTGGCATTAAAATCGCCTAGAATGATTTTAATGTCATGTGCAGGGTAACAGTCATATGTTTCTTCTAAGCGCCCGTAAAATATATCTTTGGTCTGTTCGTCCTTTTCTTCAGTGGGAGAATGAGCGCAAATAAAGCTGATGTTGAAGAATTTAACTTTTATTCGAATTGCAGCAAGGTTTTCATTCACTGTGGTGAAGCTGGATACCAGATGTTTTAGTCTCCGACTAACTACGAAACCGCAACCAAAGTCATGCTTTACGTCATGGCAGCTATAATACAGTGCGTCACCTTTAGGTGTTGTTGTGACGCCTTTCCCGTTCCATCGTATTTCCTGTATGGCAGTAATATCGGCCTTGTATTTTTCAAGTACGTCTGCCAATGCAAAGGCTGCACCTTCTCTATAAAGGGTGCGAACATTCCAGGTGCAGATTCGCAGATCATGGTCCTTAAAACGTTTGCGGGGTTCGTCAACTTTAGAGGGGGTTGTTTTTCTTTACATTCGTTTTTTCATAGTATGCTGTTTTTTCTAGGGGAGGGTTACTAACCCGACGCCCAAACCCAAGTTTTTAACGTTCTTATGCGTGAGCGCGCGGCACATGTTAGCTCACTACCTTTAACGGGTGTTAAAGGCAGTTCCCCAGGTGACACCACGGGGAGGTCAGTGTCCTCTTGAGATGAAAGAGGGACCAAGACAAATCCTGGGCTTTGCCATGTTAAAACCGGTCAGGACCGTTACTTGGTATCTTCCATCCCCTACGTCACCCAGACGTTGTTAGTTAGATCCAATACATTTTTCAATAAGGGTGCTTCCTTGGACGCTTATCTATGCTAGCGAACAATTGATACGTGGGTACAACAGGTTTATTGTGGATAATTTGTTTGAAAAGGATCCGAGAATGTAAAAGGATCTGTGGTGCGATTCAATACTATGGCCTTTCCTGCTTAAGCCCTTAGCAAACTATGACAAATTTTCCCACAAACGACTGAAGAGTCAAATGAAGAATTTTCTAACATCAATGAGTGCAGTCCGATTATATGTTTAGGATTTAAGATTTAATTTATTGAACCTTTCTTTTACAAACGTTATAATTGGATAGAGTTGTTATAATATTATGTAAAAAATGATTATAATATATAATATATATATATATATATATATATATATATATATATATATATATATAATATATGATCAAAATTAACAATATATTGTATATACAGCACCGTGCTTTTACTGAATAGGTAAAAAACATAAGTAAATCATGACGAAATTTAAAATTAAATTTAAAATTAAAACTTAATTAAACTTACAAACTAAAATAAAAAACTAACAAAAATCAAAGGAAATATACATCAAAATAAACAGCGAGCATGTTATCCCCTGTGTGTACCAGATAGAGCTTTTTCGTAAAATGCATACCGAATATTGACATTAATGTCAAAGTTCGGAGGCATTTCATTTATATATCCAATTGGAGACAAATAATTTGTATTGGACCAGCTATACTGTCTTTGTGTTCATAGATATGTAACTGTTTTCATGATCGCTGAATAAATTTTGAAATAATGTCCCAAACATATAAATCAACAGGTGTAATTTTGGATTCCCATAAATTACTGTATTAGAATAGCGATTATTGTTTGATTCAAAATATTTCCCAATACAGTGTCTAAGAACTTTTCGTTCCAAAATGTTCATTTCACCGATACAGGGGATATGTTATACCATAATTTGGTCTTAGTTGGAAGATCTTTATTTGCCAAAATTCTAGAAAAAGACCCAAGTATCGTATATGCCCTTCCTAGAAAATGCCGAGCATGTTTATTAAATTTTAATAAATTATTAAATGTAATGCCTAAATATTTCATAGTGTTTCCTACAGTAATGTATAACGAGTGGTTTTAACTAGGGCTGAGGTAAGCTCAGTCGCTGCCAGGGTCGACCTAAGGACCCACAAACCTCAAGTAAAACACGAGTGTTTACTACTTTAATCTTTATTTCACACTCTTGGTGTTTGTTAAACGAATAATATATGTGAGGAAAATGGATGTGGTATGAGTAAATAGTTGGGTTCGTCTGTGTTGCGGTAGTTGTAGGTTCTACAGTCGTCTGTTATGGCTCGGCTCCACACTACTCTCGGCCCGGGCAACCGGGTGGCTTTCGGCTCGGCAGTTGTAGGCTGTGGTGTTCGGGTTGCTGTCGGCTCGTTGGCAATCGTCGTGTGTGTGACTCGGCTTGGTAGTGTTCGGATTGTCGTCGGCTTGTTGGCAATCTTCGGGTATGTGGCTCGGCTCTGTGGCATTCGGGTTGCTGTCGGCTCGTTGGGTATGTGGCTCGGCTCAGCGGTATGCTGTCGGCTCGTTGGCAATCCGCGGGTATGTGGCTTGGCTCTGTCGTATTCGGGTTGCTGTAGGCAGTCGTTGGGTGTGTGACTCGGCTCGGGTTGCTGGGGGAAGAGATCGGTTAATGGGAGCTGGCTAAGAGCATGGAGCTGGCTATGAGCTTCAGCTTCTTAAGAGCTGGGAGCTTGCTAAGAGCTGTGAGCTTGCTAGGAGCTGGGAGCGTGCTAAGCGCTGAGAGCTTGCTATGAGCAGGGAGCTTGCTAAGAGCTGGGAGCATGCTAAGCGCTGAGAGCTTGCTATGAGCTGGGAGCTTGCTATGAGCTGGGAGCTTGCTATGAGCTGGGAGCTTGCTATGAGCTGGGAGCTGTGAGCTTGCTAAGAGTTGGGAGCGTGCTAAGAGCCTTGGAGCGTGCTAAGCGCTGAGAGCTTGCTATGAGCTGAGAGCTTGCTATGAGCTGGGAGCTTGCTAAGAGCTGTGAGCTTGCTAAGAGCTGGGAGCGTGCTAAGCGCTGAGAGCTTGCTATGAGCTGGGAGCTTGCTATGAGCTGGGAGCTTGCTATGAGCTGGGAGCTTGCTGAGAGCTGTGAGCTTGCTATGAGCTGGGAGCTTGCTATGAGCTGGGAACTTGCTATGAGCTGGGTCGAATCGTAGCTAACTAGTATGGTAGACTGCGGACGAGCCACACGTCTATTCGTACTTTGTTCGGCTGGTGATCGACGACTTCGGTGAATAAAACCAGAATACATATTCGGGTAGTTATGCGGAGTGAATGAGAATTGTTGTGTAGCAGTGATTGTAGTTAATTACACCGAAGTTAAATGTATCCACTATGCTAACTGTGCAGTTGTAGTTGATGGAAATGAATGCGTGTAGGGGTATATGAAACGGTCACGTTACAAATGTCAACCCCATTTAGAGATAATGTTAAAGATATACTTTCGGGATTTACTTTCCTTATGCATATGGCCTCGGTTTTAGTAGGATTAATTTTGATGCCCCAATCATGGTAAAACCTAGAAACTTTTTCTAAGTGATTTTTAACTTTGCACAACGCCGTATGGGGTGACTCATCGTGAGGGTATAGAAGGGAATCATCAGCATATAGGATCCCACAAGAATCCGTATCTATGTGAGGGAAATCATACATAAATATACTATATAAGTGTGGCGCCAAAATAGATCCCTGAGGAACACCACAATTAACGTCTCCTAACCCAGATGCCACTTGATGAAATTGCACACAAAACTTTCTATTTGAGAAAAAACTTCCGTTCTCGCAGTTTACAAACAATATCGTTTTGTAATTTCAGAAGAGCATCCGTTGTGGAATGACCTTCTTTAAAGCCGAATTGAAGTTGTGGGATATATGATGTAGTAATCCCATGATCCATCTTAATGCGAACAACTAGTTCGAGTAACTTTCCTAAATTAGATAGTAGAGAAATGGGTCTTAAATTGATAATTTCAAAATTGTTTGGACTTTTCACCACAGGACGATTTTAGAAATGTTCCATTTATATGGAAAGTAGGAGTTGTTCAGACAATTATTAAATATAATATTTATATATTCTACAGCTTTAGCAGGGAGCTTTTTTATTATAAAATTGGATATATTGAAAAGTCCACAGGATTTCTTATTATTTATGTCCTTGCTAATGTCGGCAATTTCATCCATTGTTGTTAGTCTAGGGTTTTCCATATTATTAAGCGATGTTTCAGTTACATTAAAAGCAAATATATTAGATTCATTGGATATATGTATGTATAACTACTGACAACATTCTCCATTTCGCGAATATTTGCTTTTCTTTTGCAACCGATGATATTATATACAGTTTTATGTGCCCTAGGTCCCGGTTTTTTTTTCTTAAGCTTTTCGGAAAATAATCTAGACTGTTCAATTTCGACTTGCCTTTTGATGATAAATTTGATATAATATTGTACTTACTAAGAAATGGTCTAAAAATGAAGCTCCATTAGGAAAAGACGGAGTAATATCTGAGATTATTACGAAATCTACATTGTATACTAGTCAAACCAAGAGGAATGCCTAGAGTTAAAATCACCACCTATTACAAATCCGTAAAAATTTTGAGAAGCATTCTATAAAGCAGTTAAACTATATAAATACCGCGATTGATCTGCATTGCAAGATATATAAATTGATATAATTAATATATTCCGTTCAATGCCATCTAAAACAATGTTAATACTTAATAACAAGCTTGGGAAATTAAAACCTAATACCTGAACCCTTCGGAATTTATGACTTTTTTAAAGTTATAGCAACCCCTTGTGAGCTGTGTCTCTAATGAATGTGCAGTTTTCTAGTGTAACCCTATGATTATCCCTTAAATGCGTTTCTTGTATAAAACCAAAATAAACTTTGTTTGTATTTAGTATGTTTGACAATTCAATTCTCCGTCTCACTTCTTTAAGTGACCTAACTTTAAATGTGAGAAAATTCAGATAATTACGACCCATATGTATGTTTAATTTCTTCTAAAAATTGTAGACATTGACTTTTTGCCTCATCTTTTGTTAAAGTTCTAAAATTTCTAAGGAATGTTTCTATTTTGTCTTCTAATGTCGGAATGTCAGGCGGACAAATAGAGTTTGCAATTTTCAAAAATTCTTTAATTAAGGGTGGCTTATGTCTGATTTTATTCGAATCAGCAAAACAATCTGCAAATGTTCGTCTAGGTTCTATAACACCAAAATTATTCATTACATTATTCATAACATTATTTTTAGCTAAAAAATGGTTTTGTCTTAATTTCATCCCTTTTCCTTATTATATGTTTAGCTCAATGTCACCTACTTTTTATTGCAGACTGCGTGTCGTGAGGCACACACCCAATCATAACCAAACTACTCAGAAAATGTGGTTATGATTTTGCTGGAGGTTTCAGGCGAATCTGTAATGAACACATGGTTTTTTATTGCCGACAATCATTTCACATTAAATAGTTTTGGGGATCCGAATTAATAATAAAATCAATCAATGGGGTCAATGTCTGCTGGTCTAAATGGTTTACTCGGGTGTTGGTATAGAGAGGCTAGGTGATGGGAAATACATTTTCTCTCCATACTTAAATACAGCGGGTGACGTAGGGGATGGAAAATACCAAGGAACGGTCCTGACCGGTTTTAACATGGCAAAGACCAGGATTTATCTTGGTCCCTCTTTCATCTCAAGTGGACACTGACCTCCCCGTGGTGTCACCTGGGGAACTGCCTTTAACACCCGTTAAAGGTAGTGAGCTAACATGTGCCGCGCGTTCACCCATAAGAACGTTAAAAACTTGGGTTTGGGCGTCGGGTTAGTAACCCTCCCCTAGAAAAAACAGCCTACTATGAAGAAACGAAAGAAAAGAAAAACAAACCCCTCTAAAGTTGACGAACCCCGCAAACGTTTTAAGGACCATGATCTGCGAATCTGCACCTGGAATGTTCGCACTCTTTATAGAGAAGGTGCAGTCTTCGCATTGGCAGACGTACTTGAAAAGTACAAGGCCGATATTACTGCCATACAGGAAATACGATGGATTGGGAAGGGCGTCACAACAACACCTAAAGGTGACGCACTGTATTATAGCTGCCATGACGTAAAGCATGAGTTTGGTTGCGGATTCGTAGTTAGTCGGAGACTAAAACATCTGGTATCCAGCTTCACCCCAGTGAATGAAAGACTTGCTGCAATTCGAATAAAAGCTAAATTCTTCAACATCAGCTTTATTTGCGCTCATGCTCCCACTGAAGAAAAGGACGAACAGACCAAAGATATATTTTACGAGCGCTTAGAAGAAACATATGACCGTTGTCCTGCCCATGACATTAAAATCATTCTAGGCGATTTTAATGCCAAAATTGGAAAGGAGAATATCTTTGGCCCAACAGTCGGGAAATTCAGTCTCCACAGTGAAACATCTGACAATGGTATGAGGCTGATAGACTTTGCAGCTGCAAAAAACATGGTAGTTAGCAGTACCAGATTTAATCATCTCGATATTCATAAGGGCACCTGGCTGTCTCCAGATCAAAGAACAAGTAATCAAATTGATCATGTTGTAATAGATGGAAGACATTCATCCAGCGTGTTGGATTTACGATCGTTCCGAGGCGCAAACATTGATTCGGACCACTACCTTGTTGCAGCAAAGGTACGTACCCGTCTAAACGTTGCAAATAAAGCACGAACAGACACAACGCGGTTGGACATCGATAGGCTGCAAACACAACAGCATATTCCACTCAACTAGCCCAATTGCTTAACGCGAGCACTCCTTGTCCCGATAACATAACAACACAATGGCAACATATTGCCCACTCCATGCAAACAGCCGCAAAATCCATACTTGGATTCCAGAGACCTCCACAAAGGAATTCATGGTATGACCAGGAGTGTCGTGCTGCTACCGAGGAGAAAAATGCGGCATATAGAGCTACTTTACAATCAGCAGCGCGCGAGAGAGATATCGGGAGAAAAGGAGAGAAGAGAAACGTCTTTTCCGCAAGAAAAAGAGAGAAATGGAAAAGCGGGAGTGTGAAAAAATCGAGATGTACAGGAGCCAGAATGAAGTCCGAAAATTCTACCAAAGAGTGAAACATCAAACAGATGGCTTTGGTACAGGCACATCCTCCTGTAGAGACCAGCAAGGTAATCTGGTAACAGATACAGATAGCGTGCTCAGGATATGGAAGGAACATTTCTCCAATCTACTGGTATCCAATAGTGGCGAAGACGATGATACCGCAGATCCAATCCCAGAAGATGGTATAGAATGTATACCGCCCGGTCAAGATGAGGTAAAAACAGCAATCAACCGGCTGAAGAATAATAAAGCAGCAGGAGCCGATGGCTTACCAGCCGAGCTGTTCAAAACCAGAGGCGACACGCTGATAAGGTGTATTCATCAGCTAGTTAGCACCATCTGGTAGGAAGAACGACTACCCGACGATTGGAACCTGAGCATCCTATGTCCCGTCCACAAGAAAGGAGATAAGACTGTATGTTCAAACTATAGGGGCATAAGTCTTCTCCCTATTGCCTATAAGATAGTGTCAGGGATATTGTGCGAACGACTAAAGCCAATGGTCAACGAAGTAATTGGACCATACCAATGTGGCTTTAGACCTGGAAAGTCCACCATTGACCAGATATTTACCCTGCGGCAAATCTTAGAGAAGACCCAAGAGATGCAGATCGACACATTTCACCTTTTTGTCGATTATAAAGCAGCATTCGATAGTCCCCTCCGATCAAAGGTATTCCACGCAATGTCTGAATTTGGTATCCCCGCAAAGCTCATCCGGCTTTGTAAGATGATATTAACTGATACTAGGTAATCAGTTAAAATTGGAAAGAACCTCTACGAAGAATTTTGTACCAAAAGAGGTTTCAGACAAGGAGACAGCCTTTCGTGTGACCTATTCAACATTTTGCTGGAAAAGGTAATACGAGATGCAAATGTCAAAAGAAATGGCACAATTTACACCAATAGCCACATGTTACTTGCCTATGCTGATGACATAGACATCATGGGACGATCAGTAAAGGAAGTAACTGATACCTTTAGGAAGGTCGAAGCAGAATCTGCGAAAGTGGGTCTGGCGGTAAACGGCGAAAAGACCAAATTGATGGTGTCGACGCGCAAAGCGTCCATAGAGCTCGGACCAACCGTAGAAGTTGGTACCTACAATTTTGAGGTAGTTAAAGACTTCGTCTACCTCGGCACTGCCATGAACACAGCAAACAACATCAGTTGTGAATTAAAAAGAAGAATTGTATTGGCCAACAGATGCTACTACGGATTAAGTAAGCAATTTAAAAACAAAGCCACATTTCGTCAAACAAAAATAACACTATACAAAACGCTGATACTACCCGTGCTAATGTATGGCTCCGAAGCATGGGTACTTGCGCAAGCAGATAAGGCAGTGCTTGGTGTGTTTGAGAGGCCGATTTGCGTTGACGGTGAATATCGACGTCGTATGAACCACGAGTTATATAAGCTATACCAAGACATGCATATAGTTAAACGTATCGAGATGCAACGATTGCGTTGGCTAGGCCATATCATGAGAATAAGCGATGATGAACCCGCTAAAAAGGCGTATGAATACATGCCACATGGCGGTGCACGCAGAATCGGCAGGCCTAAGCTTCGATGGAGCACACAAGTGGATGAAGAAATGGAAAGGCGCGGTATTCCAAAAAGTCAAGCGAAAAACAGAGAGGAATGGAGATCTTTTCTTAGTTCGGTCTATGGAACAAATGTTCTGTAATGGGCCAACTAAGTAAGTAAGTAAGTAACTTAAATACAGCATTTTTCAATATGTCCGTGTTCTTTGGAAACCTTAAAGTGTAAAATTACATACGGGGGTTTCTGAGTGAAATCGGACACTTTTTCAAAATTATGTTTTTGATTTCCTTTATTTTTTGCTGTGGTGATGCTGTTAATCAGCAAAACATGTTAGTAGATGCTCAGATTTTTTTTGACTAACGGTTCTAGAGATATCGCGCCTTGAAAAATTCGAATTCTGTAAAACCTATATGCAAAGAAATACTCACAAGTTCTTAAATATTGGTCCAACTTGAAAAAAAGCTTATAGCTTGAAATTTTCACAATTTGCATAGAAATGTTATGGTCCAATCAATCAACACAATAGAAGTTTTACGGTCTTTTATACCCTCAGCTAGTAGGCTAACTAACCCCCAGTATGTTTGGACCAAATCCATTTCAAACAATTTGGGGATTTAACCCTGTCCGTCCATCTGTCGGGCTGGCTGGTGGGCATTATATTTCTCGAAAAGATCAACCGACTTTTTGTTCGCATCAATTGTTTCTAGCTAATAAAATATTTTAGGATTAATTTCCATCGAATTACCCGTAATTTGCAATATCAAGTTCTCTATTGCTTGTTAGTTCTATAACTAGTAGCAGTAAAAATATTTAAATAAAAAACTTCCCTTAACCCAGATAAAGCCACTGCACAGTGGATGCGCCCAACGACAAAAATAAAAAAAATCATGACATCTTTTTAAAAATTTAAAAAAGCACATCGCTTCAAAACATTCCATATTTTTCGAAACTCAACTTATTTTTTCCATTTTTCGCGATTCTTGAGGAGAAAAAGCCTCACAAACATGACTAATTTTGAAGAAAAAAATGTATTTAAAAATGAGAAAAAATGGTTATATTTTAAGCGAATTTATGAAACAAAGGACTGTTTTTAATGCCTTAACTTAAGTTGAATCATTTAGTAAATTGCCTTAGCTTCATTTTCCTAGTTATGAAAATTCCTCTAAATTGCAAGGGTTGCCATATATTTTGGTTAAAATATCGGTCAAAATGAAAATATTTAATATAGATGTATGGATTTCCTTAAAGTTTAAGTTACTTTCCACAAATTCGCACAAATGGCGACTAGTACCAAATTGAAGCCTAACGCCTGTAGATTTCAACACTGTATAGACTTTTTGCGAAAATTTGCGGTTTTGGCAGTTATGACCAAAAGTTAAACACCATTTTTTAATTACTGAATTTATATTTTTTTTTGGAATATTTTAAAGTAATTTTATTATCCTTTCTTAAAATTGGTTTCAATATAATGTTTTTTTGTACTATTAGCGATTTCTATGGTCATGGTAACTTAGAGCTGTAATGAAAACTCGCGAAAAAAGATTTTGGGGTATTCACTTTAACAAATAACTTATTTTATTTTTGGGACACCCTAATGTTGGACCACGCTAAAAAGTGGAGATTTTTCCCGCATTGAGAACCAAAATACATTATTACAAGCAATTCTGCAGAAAAATGTGGTTAAATCTTATAAAGTACCAAGAAAAGGATGGTAACGATATGACATTTCTTTATAAGATGGTGTTCTAAAGTCTGATGCTTACAATGCAATAATAACTTCTGGTACCGTATTACACCGTACCGGTACGGTATAACAGTAATTGGTAACAGTAAAATACTTAAATTCAAGACGATTCGTTTCATGCGAACTACGCGAAATTTTGGACCGAGGACCCCAATATTTTACGTAGAGTGTTTTTAGGCCACTATGACCCATTGATAACAATTTCAGTTCGATATAGCATTTAGAAGTATTTTTGTCACACCTTCCCATGTAAGTGCCACCACTGTGCACTGGTCTTTTAAACGCCACAAAAAATGGTTGCCAAAATTGACGTAAAACTCTGTTCTTTTCTAAAAATGTTATTTAACAAAAAATGCTTAAAAAGTCTAAAAAATATAATTTTCATAAAAAAAATTTAAGTTTTCTCGAAAAAAAAATTCTCGGCGCTAAGTGGGTTAATTTTGGTAAAGTTCATCATTTATTTGGAATATCCGCAATGGTTAATAACTTACATACGTAACATGTCTATAATCCATCCATTCTGGAACACGTCTATAAAACCCCTTGATTTAAAATTTATATGTTTTCTAGACGGTTTTTGTCTTTTCTTTATGTCACAGGCTGAGATTACATCTTTGTTGGTAATATTCCGATTGAATACGTTTCTTAAGCATCATATACATACATATGTATTTATATGCTCCACTGTTCATTGCACAGATTTACGTAAAAATAAAAAGCGGATATGAACATTTAAAAGTCATTTATTCAATGCGTTCAACATGCGTTCAGTCAGCATTGTAAATATCCACCATTACATACTCTCATACATACATGAATGAAAAGCGGACAAAGTGCGTATGAATGCACAGCAGCAGCTAAATGAAATGAAAAATGTGAATTCAGTCTGTATGACGTTTAAAAAAAGCAAAATAAGGAAAAAAGGACGAGAGACAACAGAGACTTGCGGAGCATTTAATGATGGTCAGTCAGTCCAAAGCACACACATATACGCACATTCTCATGCCTAACTGACCAGTAGTGTAAGTTCTCACTGGACATTCATCCCCTACCGCCACGGACCATCCTCCAAATCGCTGTGTCCATTTGTCTGTACAGACAGGTTCATTCATGCAAATTAAAATCTACTTTGTGTGTGTGTGTGCGGAACAACAGATGAAATAAATTTTAAAATAAATGAATAAAATGTTAAAAATCTACAACAAATGGATATTTTACAAATATTCATAACAACAACATCAAGGATAAAAGTAATGTACGCTTTGGAAAACAAAAACAGCATTCAAATGTAGTGAAAGTAAAGGGTGATTTTGTTGTCCAAATGAGAATCAAACGTGCGATCTTCACTTGGAACGCTTGTTGATATTCACAAAAGACTACTAATACGCTGCCCTTTCACATTTTGGCCGCCGATATAGTGCTATCCAATGTACTTGAATACGAGGTGTGGTGCAAAAGAATGCTCAATTGCTAGCAATGGTTCGAGACTCGTAGAAAGTGTCATGATAACTTTAGTATGGGTTAAACGTCGTAGTATTTTTCTGGCATATATTTATACCTTCAGCCTTTAGGCTAAAGAAGGTATATACACTTTGATACGGTGAAAATGTACCCCATCGAAATAATGGTTTTAGACCTCAAATATGTTTGGACTAAATACGTTGCAGACAAATTGGAGTCGATTTAGCCATGCCCTGTCTGGCTGGATTGGACGATATTTTTCGAACGGATCAACCAATTTGGTCCGCTCGTGATATTTTGTCGAAACATAGATCAAGCTCGATGATGGGCCATATCGGTCCACTCCGTCAGATACCTCCACAACGAAAGTTCAAAATGTTTCGCTAAAATGGTGCTCTTGAAGAGAGTAACAGATTGGGTTCAAACTTTGTATATCGTAATATTTTCTCCAGACATAGATCAAATTCCAACACAAACCACACAAATTTTCAAAATTTTTGGCACAAGTGCAGCTTTGTTTGATCGGCGTGGACTTTTTTGCAACATATTGTGCTCACGACCCCTTTCACGACGGTTCAATACTTTCCTTAAATAATTTCCCAAAAAACTGTAAATAATTCCTTGAAAAAATTCTTTAAATACTGAACCGTCGTGATAAAATTCTTTAAATAAAATCCACGTCCTTGAAAAAATTCTTTAAATAAAATCCACGTTATTGAAAAAATTCTTTAAAAAAATCCACGTAATTGAAAAAATTCTTTAAACAAAATCCACGTCCTTGAGAAAATTCTTTAAATAAAAACCACGTAATTGAAAAAATTCTTTAAAAAAAATTGAAAAAATTCTTAAAAAAATCCACGTCCTTGAAAAAATTCTTTAAAAAAATCTACGTCCTTGAAAAAATTCTTTAAATAAAATCCACGTAATTGAAAAAATTCTTTAAAAAATCCACGTCCTTGAAAAAATTCATTAAAAAAATCCATGTCCTTGAAAATATTCTTTAAAAAAATCCACGTCCTTGAAAAAACCCTTAAAAAATCCACGTTCTAGAAAAAATTCTTTAAACAATCCAAGTCCTTGAAAAAAATCCACTTTTTTAAAAAAATCTTTCTAAAAACTCACGACATTGAAAAAATCTTAAAAAACCCACGTCCTTACCCAAATTCTTTAAAAAAAATCCAAGTCCTTGAAAAAATTCTTTAAAAATATCCACGTCCTTCAAAATATTCGTTAAAAAATCCACGTCCTTGAAAAAATTCTATAAAAAATTTACGACCTTGAAAAAATTCTATAAAAAATTTACGACCTTGAAAAAAATTATTTAAAAAAATCCACGTCCTTGAAAAATTCTTTAAACAAATCTAAGTCCTTGAAAAAATTCTTTACAAAAGTCCACGTCCTTGAAAAAAATCTTTAAAAAACCCACGTCCTTGAATAATTTCTTTAAAAATATCCACTACCTTGAAAATATTCATTGAAAAAATTCAGGTCCTTGAATTAATTCTTTAAAAAATCCACGTCATTAAAAAAAATATTTAAAAGAATTCATTTCCTTGAAAAAATTATTTCAAAAAGTCCACGTCCTTGAAGAAATTCTTTAAAAAATACACGTCATTGAAACAATATTTAAAAACAAAATTCAAGTCCTTGAAGAAATTGTTTCAAAAAGTTCACGTCCTTGAAAAAATACTTTAAAAAGCTCCACGGCCTTGAAAAAGTTCTATAAAAAAATACACGTCCTTGAAAACGTACTTTAAAAACTCCACGTCTTTGAAAAAAAATTTAAAAACTCCACGTCCGTAAAAAAATTCTATAAAAAATACACGTCCTCGAAAAAAGTTTATAAAAAAATCCACGTCCTTGACACAATTCTTTAAAAAATTTATGTCCTTGAAAAAAATCTTCAAAAAAATCCACGTCTTTGAAAAAAAAATCTTTAAAAAATCCTTAAAAAACTTTAAAAAATCCAAGTCCTTAAAAATCTTTAAAAATCCACGTGCTTAAAAATCTTTAAAAAATCCACGTCCTTAAAAATCTTTAAAAATCCAAGTCCTTAAAAATCTTTAAAAAATCCACGTTCTTAAAAAAAAAACTTTAAAAAAATCCAAGTCCTGGAAAAAAAATATTTAAAAGGTCCAAGTCCTTGAAAAAAATCACGTCCTTGCAAGAAATTCTTTAAAAAAATCCACGTCCTTGAAACAAATTCTCAAAAAATTCCACGTCCTTGAAAAAAATCTTAAACAAATCTACGTCCTTGAACAACATCTTTAAAAAATCAAGTACTTGTAAAAATCCACGTCCTTAAATCATTCTTTAAAAACATCCCCTTCCTTAAGAAATCTTTAAAAAATCCACGTCCTTCAATCATTCTTTAAAAACATCCACGTCCTTAAAAAAATCTTTAAAAAACATCCACGCCCTTAAAAAAATCTTCAAAAAATCCACGTCCTTAATTCATTCTTTAAAAACATCCACATCCTTAAAAAAATCCACGTTCTTGAAAAAAAACTTAAAAAAATCTTTAAAAAATCCACGTTCTTGAAAAAAAATTTTATGAAAATCTTTAAAAAATCCACGTTCTTGAAAAAAAATTTTATGAAAATCTTTAAAAAATCCACGTTTTTGAAAAAAACTTAAAAAAATATTTAAAAAACTCCACGTCTTTCAAAAAATTCTATAAAAAAATCCATGTCCTTGACACAATTCTTTCAAAAATCCATGTTCTAGAAAAAATCTTTAAAAAATCCACGTCTATAAAAAAAAAGTTTTTAAAGAACCCACGTCCTTAAAAAAATTTTTAAAAATCCACGACCTTGAAAAAAAATTTAAAAAAATCCAGGTCTTTGAAAAAATCTTTAAAAAATCAACGTTCTTGAAAAACAATTTTATAAAAATCCACGTTCTTGAAAAAAAATTTAAAAAATCCACGTCTTTGAAAAAAATCTTTAAAAAATCCACGTTCTTGAAAAAAACAATTTTAAAAAATCCACGTCTTTGAAAAATATCTATAAAAAATCCACGTTCTTGAAAAAAATTAAAAAAAATTCACGTCTTTAAAAAAATCTTTCAAAAATCCACGTCCTTAAAAAGTCTTTAAAAATCCACGTTCTTGAAAAAAAACTTTAAAAATCCACGTTCTTGAAAATATTCTTTAAAAATCCACGTTCTTGCAAAAAACTTTAAAAAAGATCCACGTCCTGGAAAAAAATAATTAAAAAGATCCACGCCCTTGAACAAATTATTTAAAAAGATCCACGTCCTTGAACAAATTATTTAAAAAAAATCCACGTACTTTCAAGAAATTCTTTAAAAAAAAATCCACGTCCTTTCAAGAAATTCTTTAAAAAAAAATCCACGTCCTTTCAAGAAATTCTTTAAAAAAAATCCACGTCCTTGAAACATATTCTTAAAAAATTCCACGTCCTAAAATCATTCTGTAATAAAATCCATGTCTTTGAAAAAAAATCTTAAAAAATACACGTTTTTGAAAAAAAAATCTTTAAAAAATCCACGTTTTTTAAAAATCCACGTCCTGGAAAAAAATGTTTAAAATTTTCTTTGAATTCTTTGAAAAAAATTATTTAAAAACATCCTCGTCCTGGAAAAAAATGTTTAAAAGATCCACGTCCTTGAAAAAATTCTTTAAAAAGATCCACGTCTTTGAAAAAAATTCTTTAAAAAAACACGTCCTTGAAAAAATTCTTTAAAAAATCCATGTCCTTTAAACAATTTTTAAAAAATCCATGTCTTTGGAGAAAAACTTTAAAAAATCGACGTCCTTTAAAAGATTCTTTAAAAAATCCACGTCCTTTAAAAGATTCTTTAAAAAAATCTACGTCATTGCAAAATTCTTTAAAAAAACACGTCCTTAAATCATTCTTTAAAAAAATCCACGTCCTTGAAAAAACTCTATAAATAGATTCACGCCCTTGAAAAAATTCTTTAAACAATTCAAGTCCTTAAAAATATTCTGTAAACAATTCAAGTCCTTAAAAATATTCTTTAAAAAATACACGTCCTTAAAAAAATTCTTTAAAAAATCCACGTCCTTGAAAAAATTCTTTGAAAAGGTCCACGTCCTTAAAAAAATTCTTTAAAAAATCCACGTCCCTGAAAAAATTAACTTGGAATTGAGTATTTGGCAAGTTTCCTCAATATATCGTTAGCCACCCATATTGCACAAGAAGCCTGGAAAGTTGGCAGGGTGGTCCCGCTACTGAAGACCGGAATGATACCAGCCGGATCGTACAGGCCGATTTCAGTCCCTCCTGTCGGCAGTAGCGACGATTCATGGTGAATAGCTGTTTCCCAGTTGCTCAACATCAGCATGGATTTCGGAAAATACATATTACCACAAGGAGGAATGAATCAGAATAGGCCATGAGACCGCAGGCCATGAAACAAGAACTTCTCCAAGACGAAAGGAACACAAGTGGTTTACGCCGAGTTAAGATCCGGGAGATGCAGTCGCCTCATTTCATATTAGACTCGAATTAATGCCATGATACAAAGCACATGCCCTGTATGTGGATTGTGACGACACGCCACGCTGCATTTCATTAATTGTCCCGCTAAACTCACAAATCTGTCTCCTGGTTATATATGGATGCAACCACGTCAGGTTGCAGAATTTTTGAAGACCATACACGAACGAATATATTTTCGTTTACCACCTGAATAGCTGGTGTCCTGATTCCGACCATTAACGACCCCAAGATGTTGGTTGGTTGCAACATTCGACGTACAAATGTTGGCGCTACACAGTGCAAAAACCTGCCAGAATACCGCCCAGAGAGCTTCAACAGGGTCCTTCCTCATGACCCGATAGTATGAACATTGTACTTTCAATCCGTCAGTGCGCAAGCTTTGTAACTTTGGTCCGTAACAAAGCATCACGACGGTGCTGCCTAGAGACAGAATGTCTTTTTACGCTAGTTAACTCCAGCAGACTTGTTTAGCACTTTCGAGGGAGCGATCTATGTCGCTTGTTCCAAATCTTTTCGTCGGAGACATCAGTAACCACCCTCATTAGCAAAATATCTAGGATCTTATTACATATGTATAATAATTATAAGCGTTCACCTACTATTGTCCAAGATTTTCTTGCTTCGATTAATTGAATTTCCGACACTTGAAAACCACCCTCGTTTATTTCCCACATAAAATATAAACATTATTGTACTCATTTGGACATTAAAAAAATCTGGTTTTAATTTCTACACAAATGTATAAATTTTAACCTTGTTAAGGACATAGCAGACTTGTACATGTACATATGTACATGCATACAAATAATATCAACAATGTCTTAAATTAACCCCTTCGTCCAAAGGAAATGCCCTCATAATTTAAAGGACAACTTAAGTTAACATGCATTGTTACTTATTTGAAAAAATCTTACTACAAATTTACATGTGAATGTGTGTATGTACGTATGTAATATACATACATATGTATGAACATTTATTTGGCGCTCATCTATTTATTTATGCCACTGTTTTTCCGTTGAGTTTTTTCCAAAACATTTCTTTTGTATGGCTCATTTAAATGTGGGCAAAAACTCCATTAAAATAGTGTAAATTTTGTTAGCAGTAAAAAGGCTGCTGTGACTGCGCAGTAACAGCAGCAGCAACAACAACAACACTAACCACACCACTATATAGGATAGGACCATCCCATTCATATGAAGAGAAAAACAACGGTAATATTGTTGGTGCTGCTGTTGTTGTTGATGATGATGATCTGCTGATGAAAAAATAAAACCAAAAAGAGATGGCAATATCGAGACATACACACACTCGCACAATAATATAGCCATAAAAATACACAAACAACAACTATGTGTGCTCTCAATAGATTCAATGAGCTCCATATGCAACCTCCAACAAACAACGAACGCCATGGCTACAACAACAACTCATTATAATAAACACAAACGGACATACACATACATAGGCATTGCTATGCCATCAGGAAAGGACGGTGACTAGAGAAAGCAGTAGCAACATCAGCTAAAGCTTTAACAGCAGCAGCAACAACGTTAATGGGCAACATCCATAATCAACAACAGCAGTAATAGTTTGGGGATACTTTCATTTAACCATGTCTGTGAGTGTGTGTGTTTTTGCATCTGTGAGTGTCCATACTTTAGTAATGATAGTTATAGTAGTGGCTCCTGTTCACAGGATTCACATTGTTGTTGTTTTTGTTGCTAGTTATTTTCTAGCAACAATAACTCGTTTAACATTTGCAAATGCAATAAATTTGTAATGGAAATGAGAATGAGTTGAATTTGCTGTAGTGCAAGAGTGAATATTAATGTCCTGGCTGTGTGGACATACATACATAAATCCTGAATATGTTCGTATGTCCGTTAGCTTACTCAGAGTATTCTTTATATACTTCATGAGCAAAAAACTAGTTATTCACTGTTAGTTTACATAGCAAATTTTTAATAGTTTATGTTGTTGATGAAAATTTTCACTCATTTACAGCTGAGTGAATGAGTCTTCCTCGTACTAAGCCTTTATAGTTCAAATGAATATGAGTGTAAATTTAATTTTACCCTCAAATTATAAGCAGTTTTTTTATTTTCGGCTTTTTCTGTAGTTTTAACATCCGTAATTACTTTAAAGTTGAGAAAATGGTAAAACTATTCGCAGATCTGTCATTAACAGAACAACACACAAATCGTTCGTTTATCCTCTGAAGTTCTTTAATTGAAAATTCTACACTTTTATACATAAGGATTTATATATGTACATGCGGACATTGCGGATAAATCTTTAGTTCTTATTTAAATACTCTTCATTAATGTATTTATAATATTTTAACAAAGATTATACAGTGGAACATGGTGGAATACACTGTGCAACAAAATGGAAGTGAAAGTCTAGGGAACGGAAAATTCCTGACAAAATCGATTAGTTGTCAATGAGAGCCATATCTAAAATTTTCTGAGCGACATTTTTCCAGAACATTTCCAAGAAAAACGTCATCTTTTGGTACTTTTATAGCGGCTCTTAAAATAAAGGGCGAAAAGGGAATTGAAGGAAGCGAGTTAGAAGGTCGAAGTGCTCTACGAAAATAATCCTCACTCGATACGACTGAAGACATGCCATCTCAAAAATAAGCTAAAGCAATAGTGAACAAAGATAATGGCTTACAGCGTCTCCAGCAAAAACTTCCTCACGCCATAACGCGGAAGATCGACTCACGGCGGATCTGTCCTTCGGGATTCTTAATGTACTCACCAAGGCCTTTCATCTCCAAAAGGAATTATCTCTTCCCCAACATTTCTGTTCACAGAGATATTTATAAATTTGCCCTAGTCTGAAATGGCGAAAAACATTGAGGTAATATTATCACGTCTTTCCAGAAGCAATCGACGGCTCTTAAGATAAAATTCTCTGTAAATTATTAGAAAATTATCATTCGGTAGTGCATTCACAATATCAACAACATCTGTCATCGTCGCGTAAATTTAGAATACCTTCCTAGAGACATTGATAATTTTTGTAATTTTCTAGAATATGTTATACTAGCAAAGGACCCGCTACTTCGTATGCGGAGAGAATATAAAGAAAACTAATAAACAATATTTAATAGGAAATGACGAACACTGGACATTTTGTTGTACTAATACCTACTTTAATAGATATGTATTTGTTTTTATTAAGGCACTGTTGGTGCCACTTTAGTTAGGTTTTCAAAAACAACAAAAAAAAAAAATAAAAATCAGCCGCATCTCACCCGTACACATCAACAGCGAGCCAAATTTTTTGAGGCATTTTAATTAAGGGCTTTCTGTCCCCAGAAGGTAAAACAGTCTTGTAAACAAATAAACCCAAGGCCAATTTTAGTACCATTTAGTACTTTTTGTAACCTTATAGTAGGTATTTCCAAAACCATTTCTACCAAATTTCAGAATCATTGTAAGCATTCCCAAAAATAATATATATATTATCGTTCATTCAATAACAAAATGGTAACAAATTTAGTACTTTTCGTACACCGGTGTTTAATCTTAAAAAATGTCCTTCTTTTATCAATCTTGGTATAAATGATCTAATTTCCAGCTCTATCAGTTCTTCCAAGCCCAATAATAGTAATTTACATACAAATACAAAATTATGAATTTCCGAAACATCCTCCTAAAATTTCAAAAATGCCCGCTAACCCCTCTACACAATAACAAATTATATCAAATTCTGTACCATTTAGTACTTTTCATAGTATACATGTCCAAAATCTCTATATCTCTATATATCTTAACGCCACATACAAACAGTGACTCTAAAGACCTGGGTACATAAGCTGCCTCGCATGCCTGCCCTGCTTGCTTCTGATAAAAGAATAATAAAGAAAATGGCAACACAGTTCGAAATTTGCTCGGACTCGTTTATTCTTTTATTTTTGCTATGTCAGAAATGAAGCAGGAAAGCAAGGTAAAAAGGTGAGGCAGCTTGTGTACCCAGGCCTTAAGAACAAATTTTCGAATTCTATCTCTGTTCATACACTCGATACAACATTTATACCGCTTAAGGACTTTTCGTCAATTTATGGTACTTATTTCTTAAAAATGTCCACTATCCAAGGTTAGACACTAATACTCACCCTAACTCCAAAAAAGATTCCAGCTCTGTCCCTACACCCAACAGCAAATAAAGTACCGTCTAGTAATTTTCGTATACTTATGGTAAGTATTTCGACATACCTCAATACTACACTGACATTAATACAAAATAATAACAGTAATCATAATTCCAAATCTCAGGATTTCAGCTGTATGCGTTCACCCAATACGAAATTGTACCAAGTTCTTGGTACCCATAAGTACGATTTTCCAAAAACTACCTGAATCCATCACTTTAACAGTAATCATATTTCAGGGTTCCAGCTCTATGAGTTCGCTGAGATCAAAATTGTTCCAAATGTAGTACTTTCCGTATCCATAAGTACGAATTTTCAAAGCTACCTCAATCCCACACTCCAAATTTTAGGATTCCAGCGCTGTCCGTTCAACCAAATTCGAAATTTTACCAAATTTAGTACTTTTCGTACCCATAACTACGAATTTGCAAAACTTCCGCAATCCTACACCCCAACAGTAATCTTATACCAAATTTGAGGATTTCAGGTCTATTCGTTCACCAAAATCCAAATTATACCAAACTAAGTACCATTTAGTACTTTTCGCACACGTAAGTACGAATTTACAAAACTACCTCAATCCTATTCTCCAACATTAATCTTAGTTTCCCATTTGAGGATTCTAGTTCTATCAGCTCACTCAAATCCAAATCGTACTAAGTTTAGTACCATTTAGTACTTTTCGTACCCGTAACTACGAATTTCCAAAACTACCTCAATCCTACAATCCAACAGTAATCATGATTCCAAATTGCAGGTTCCCAGCTCTATCCGTTCACCCAAATCCAACTTGTACTAAATTAGTACAATTTAGTATTTTTCGTACACATAAGTACGAATTTTCAAAACCATTTACTTATATCAATACTACTTCCCAACCTTGATTCCCATACCAAATATCAAGATTCTAGGTTTATCCGTTAAAAATACAAAATTCATACAAAATTTAGTAACTTTTAGTAATTTTCGAACACGTGTAGTTCCCTCATTTAAAATTGCAGAATTCTATCTCTTCCCGTTTGCCCAATACAAAGAGTGCCATACTTAGTACCTTTTAGTACTTTTCGTGCCCTTCTACTTCGGATTTCCAAAAACCCAGCCGTATCTCATTCCTACACACCAACAGCAACCCACACTCAAAATTTTAAGCTTCTAGCTTCAACCGTTTCATCTGGGCGATGATCTGTCAGTCACTCACTCACTTATCACTTAGCGATTTTATATAATAAGATAACACGGTCCGACAGCCAAAATTACACATGAACCGGACTATATACGAGTAAAATGGAGTAAATGGAGTAAAATTACATTTAAGATTTTTCGTTTTCTTATTTTTTTGACATTTTAAAGGACATTAACATTTCATAGGATAACATTTTTTCAAAAAAAAAAAAAAAAAAAAAATCTCTAAATACTTGTACTTATCGCATAATGCTGGTTACTGTATTCAAGGACATCAAAAATTTCCTTGAACAATTAAATACTAAACAGTTCTTTGAAAACATCATGCATCTATTTTAAAAAAAACAAGTAAGAAAAGTCTATAGTCGGACGGAGCCGACCATGGGATACCCTATACCACTATCCCTGAACCATCGCTCTCCACGGAATTTCTTTTCAATGATTGTGAAAATTTAATTATCAAATATCAGAGATGTAATGTATAATACTTATGACCAAAACCAAAAATTATCTAGCATGACAAAGACATTTTTGTAGCAGGAAAGGAAAATTTAGTTCACACAAACTAAAATGTAATGAAACCCACTTATGTAGTACTACTACTTCCGTTGTTTAACCGCTACGTTATTGAAATTTTTACCAATTTCACACAAAAGTTTCAGTCCATTGAATCCGCTAAGTATTATCTGATCTTCACGTTGATTTGTACGCTTCTTCTTCATCATAAACTCAAACTTTGTTTAAAATTTTGCGGGTTATTATTTTGACCTACAGAGCCGCTACAAAATTGGTTAAAATTTTGTTTTTGGTCCATTTCATCCCCTGAACATTTCACAATCATCACCAAAAACTAATCATTTCTATTCTGGCCCGAACCCAACCTCCTTAAAAAATTCGTTACAATCGGTCCATAATTGCGGCCTTAAGCTTGTTTGCAATTTTTAATGGACGGACGCACATCGCTAAATCGCTTTATCTCGTCGAGATATGACGAATATTTCGTGGTGTTACATAAACTTTTGGAGGGACAATATGTAGCATGGGATAAAAATGTGGTTCTCTACACAGAACCCATTATATATTAGGCATTAGGCCCGTTATCTAGCAAACACTTTATTGCAATTTACATCAGAGGAAAGGTCAGTAGTTTTTTCCCATATGTAGGCTACTTTGCGAAATATATATGTCCTCAAGGAATTAAAATATCGACCAAAAATAAAATTTTTATATTTTTCATACAACTGTAATGGTCCATTTGACCCGCTAAAGAATATCAGATCATCATTCAAAATTGTAGGCATCTTTTTCGACCCATACTCTTACCCGGTGCAAAATTTCGTGACTATTGATGTATAATTGCGACTTCTAGCGAGTTTATTATTACACTACAAACAAATAACGGAATATATTAGGCTGTAACTCTGTTATCTGATCATGCCCACCAACATAATTGGCATCAATTGAAAGGTCAAGCAATCCACTTTCAAGTTTATCTCACTTGTCCGGAATGTCACTTCCAGGAATTAAGATATAAGCTGTATATTAAAAATTTTCACAATTTTCACACAAAAGTTTTGATTCATTTAACCCTCTAAATATTATCCGATCGCCATCTCAAGTTGCAAGCTTCTTCTTTGTCATATACTCTTACCTTATTTAAAATTACGCGTTGATCGGACTATTATTGAGACCTACAGAGCCGCTACAAAATTGGATAAATATTATGTTTTTGGTCCATTTCATCCGCTAAATATTTAACGATCATCACCAATAAGAATAGGGATCTATTCTGATCTGAACCCGACCTCCACACAAAATTTCGTGACGATCGGTCCATAATTGCGGCCTGGAGCGTGTTTACAATTTATAATGGACAGACGGACGGACGGACGGACGGACGGACAGACACACATCTCAAAATCGCTTTATCTCGTCGAGATATGAAGATTGGTATACCACATTGGGGGTCTCCGACGAATATTTCGCGGTGTTACATGAATTTTTACCAAAACAAACTTATAATACCCTTTTCCACATTGTGGTATAGGGTATAAATCTTTATATATAAAACTCAATTGTCGTTTGTTGGTAATTGAATCAGTTGAAAACGGCTAGAGCGATTTGAATAATTTTTGGTGGAAATGTTAGTCATAGTCCAGTTTAGGTTTTTATGCAAAGAAAAATTGGCCACGCCCACTTTTCCGCCCACTTTTATAAATATGTTATATCTACGGAACTACTCAATAGATTTTTCTGAAATTTGCAGGGAACGTAGAGTGATGGCCCCCGGTTGAAATAGGCTACATATTTGGTGGAATTTCGGATCGGGCGGGGTACCTCCCCTATGCTCTATTTTTGTAAAAATGTAATATTTGCAACAATTACATATGTATCGCCTTGAAAATTAATTTCCGAGTCAATGGCGATTGTGTCTCCGACCTTACGTGCTTATTTGGGGCATTAAGACTGGACAACGCCCACTTTTTTAAATATGTTATATCTACGAAACTACTAAATCGATTTTCCTGAAACTTTCAGTGAATGTACAAGGTTTTTCCCCGATAAAAATAGGCTACATATTTTTTGACTTTCGGATCGGGCGGGTACCTCCCCTATGCCCTATTTTTGTTCAAATGCAATATTTGCAACAAATACGAATGTATAGGTTTGGGAATTTATTTTCGAGTCAATGGCGATTGTGCCTCCAACCTTACGTACTTATTTTGTGACTTAAAATCCGACCACGCTCACTTTCTAATTAGGTTATATCTACAGGGGATTTTTAAGAAAATCGCGATTTGTCCAAACTTTTAAATCTGTATAAATAAAAATCAAATATCGTTCGTTGGTAATGGCATCAGTTGAGAACGGCTGGGCCGATTTTCGACCTGGGTTTTTATGAAAGAAAATTTGACCATGCCGACTTTTACGCCCAATTTTTTCAATTTTCTATTTTTATCATTTCAAAAAAACTACTGAACCGATTTTCCTGAAATTGCCAGGGAATGTACAGAGATGGTCCCCGCTTAAAATAGGCTACAAATTCAGTTGAATTTCGGAAAGGGCGGGGAACTTCCCCTATACCCTACTTTTTTAAAAATGTTATATTTACAATAATTACGAATGTATCTATTTGGAAGTTAATTTTCGAGACAATTGTGGTAGTGTCTCCGACCTTACCTACTTTTTTAGGAACCACAGACTTGACCATACCCACTTTTTAAAATATGTTACATCTACAATACTACTGAACCGATATTCGTGAAAATGTCAGGGAATGTACAGCCATATTTTCTTGAATTTTGAAGAGGGCATATTTAATAAAACGCCTTACCTTTATGAATAAAAATCAAATGCTGTAATAACCCAACTTAGGTTTTTTGGAAAGAAAAGTTTACCACGCCTCCGAAAACAGGTTACATATTTTATTGAATTCCAGAGGGGGCGGGGAACCTCCCCTATGCGATATTTAAAAAAAAAACGTTATATTTGCAAAAATCATATATGTATCGGAATAAAAATTGACGGATTAATCTACAATCTAGGTAATTCTTTGGGGCCCATAGGCCCGACCAGGCCTGTTTTTTTTAGTATGTCATAACTCCAATACTACTGAAGGGATTTCCATAAAATTTGTTTGCCGTTGTTATGTGGGGAACCTTCCCCATGCCTTTCTGTTAAACTCTATATGTATAAGCCAAATTTATGACTATATCGGTTTTAGCATACATTTTGGTAGGCAATGAAGTTGTGTGCACACTAGGACCGGACCAGGCCCACTTTTTTAATATGTTATATTTTGAAAACTGATGACCACGCCCACTCTTTTCAAAACATTTTTTTCCCAAAACTACTGAACCTAATTTTCAGAAAATATTCAGGAATGTCCCGTGGTCCAAAATGCTATATATTTGTAGACGAATTTCGGGGCCTATTATTTTATAATCGGTGTTTTTGTTAAACTTATGTGTGCATCAGGTTGCAAAGTAGTTTTCGAGACAACGGTGGTTGTCCCCCGATCAATAAAAACTATATATTTACAAATGTACTTAAATGGTGAGGTTCAACGGTCCATCAGCCATGAAAAGCTAAAACATATAGGTCTAAATAAGCGGGAGAATTCGATTTAATCATTTTTTTAACTTTTATTATTAGATCGCTTTAGGATAAAGACAGTGACATGGACGATAATAAATCCTAAAAGGCGCAAATTGGCGAAAAATCCGACAAAGTCCGTAAGAGAAAAGAAAGGTTACAGACAAAATCTGTTGATAAATTAAAAATCCTTCTCGGTTTGACAATGGACCGAAGAAGTGAGGTAGAACATACCTACTTTTGAATTAAAACTCATTACGACGGGCCAGCATCGCGGACCGGGGTCTGCTAGTATATATATATATCGGCCTTCTTGTAGAAAATTTACTTATGTTGAAACTGAGGTATGGGGTATTGTAACTCGCGAATTGTTGTAATATACCAAAACTTTTGAACGCATTTAGGTAAAATAAACTGTTTTAGCACGATTCACCGATGGATTTCTTAAAATTATAATTTGAGCGGAAGCTGTGGTCATATTAATGTAAAAAAATAGGAAAAAATCGTTGAAGGAAACGAGTTTTTTTAAGTCAATTTTCAATTAATGGCTTTACAATACAATGTAGAGTATAATGTTCAAAGAAGAAGTTATAGAATACACTTCAGAGATGAAGTTTCTAATGTATGATTTTTTAATACAACCACTGCATCAATCTCAAACGGATGCTGACATTTTGAAGACTGAAAAATTGGGTTTTTTGAATTTTTGCTCTAAACGGGACACGCAACTATACTCGTTTAAAAACCGATTATGAGATTGTAGTACTCGCGATTACGCATGTTTTGATGTATAACTCGGGCGTGTAGCCTTCAAAGGTTCACAACAATCTCAGCTTAAAGTCGAAATTTTTGTGCGTAATTTTTTATAAAAAACCTGTTTTTTATTCAAAATTTGCAACTGCCTTTAAATTGTCGGTGAAACCCGCGTGAACTTAGTTTTTTTACGTTCTGAATCTAATAAGCCATGATGCGTCCAAATCCGTCCACTAGAACGGCGGATGTGATACCTCTCAAATTTCGAAAATCTGCAAAAAATGTTTTTGAAAATTGCGCGGATTGAAACGCGCTTTGGAAGTTTAATTTTTACTGATATAAATAGAGCTATATGCCTGTTTAAAATGTGCGAAAACATGTACTTTAAAACTATCGCTAATCCGGAGATACAATTGATTTTACTAAAAATTAAGTGCGATGCTACAACCACGGTTCTTGATGGATCGCAATGAAACGACATCAAATGATGTATAAAGGTTATCATCGAAATCGGACGCGCATAAAATGTAAATGAACTTCGTGGAAATTATGACCATTTTACTGTATTCTGCGCCCTTATATGCAACAGATGCTACATCGTGGCCGCCAAATAGAATTTTACAAACTGTACATCAAATAAAAGGGATTGATTCCCTATATTTGAAAATTGGATGCGAATCATGTCATTTTCACTATTATGCGGTTTATATGCGTTTCAAATGTCGTAATATTCAATATAACATTATTCTAATGTAATGCCACAATTGGTATTCCTAGTGATTTAATATAATGTTCTAAAAATATTCGCCAATAGGAAAAACTATTAGCGAAAAATTCGTTGCAACGGAATATCTTCATTATTGCATGAAATTTGGACGAAAATGACGAAGAACTCAAACATTTTTTCTTCAACCTTTCCTATAAAACCATAAATAAATAAAATTGGAATAACATGATTTTTATTTTTTTCGTCATATTTTCTTTGTATTTTTGCAAATAACATGAATACTGTAGCTCCAAACTGCACGACTTAGGTTTCATTTTATTCCTCACAATGTCTGGATGCTGCTATAATTTTTTATATATATTTTTTGTAAGTATAAGCGCTATTTTTCGCGAATCCATTGAGACTTTTCAAATTTATTTTTGCATCATCGAAAAGGGTACGAATTCAGTTAACGATAATAGGATATAACAGCTAACATTATTTAGCCGCGATTTTTTTAGAATTTTTGCTAATTAGCATAATTAAAACGGTCATATCTTTTGCGCGCAACGATCAAAGTTGGTAACGAAAACAGATTTGGAATGACGATTTTTTTCTTAATCTATATACCAAAAATCATTGATGTATTATCAAAAAATTTTTTTGATTTTTTTGAAATTGAAAAGA
The DNA here is from genome assembly GCF_047663935.1 of Musca autumnalis. Lineage (NCBI taxonomy): Eukaryota > Metazoa > Arthropoda > Insecta > Diptera > Muscidae > Musca > Musca autumnalis. Next base: position 244,274,723 of record NW_027411866.1, on the reverse strand, counting down.
CGATTTTAGACATTTTTGCTGATATATATTAAAATCCTTTATGTAGTGCAACACTTCTCGAAATTTCAATATCCTAGCTTAATAAGTTATTTCTTAATACAAATTTAGATGAAATTCTTCAAAGAAAGTAAAACATTTTATTCTATATCACTGAGCGACATGAACAAATTCCAAAAATCACGAACAAACCATTAGAAGACACGTGCCCGGTGTGTTTCCGCATAACTTCTACATTCGCGGTTATGGACCCCAAAATTTTTGAGGCCTTGTGGTCAAAAGGGACCATTTTGTTGTCAGGTTCATATCTTCTAAACCGCTAAGAATTTTAATTTGCTTTCGGAGACAAAGTTTTAGCTCTTGTCTTAAAGAACTAATTACCTACACATAAAATCTACCAAATTTCATCTTCAATTCCAAATTTCATTTATAATTTTTTTCTAGGGTTCCTGTTTATATTGGCATTGGTTTATAAGGGGTATTATCACTTTCTCAGCCGATTTATGCATGTCCGTCTGACACTTAACAACGTAAAGGTTGCATTTATTTTTCTATTCAGCTGGTTTTCTTGAGGGCTGGGGTACCCAGTCGCGCCCAAGTTCTCCGTAAGGATCCACTAAGCCTTCCTTCCAGAGGTGAGAATGCTGATAGGACAGATGTCGACTGGCTTAAATGCTTGCCGACTATTTATAGATGATCGGGAACTGTACCGATTCTATGCGTCGGGTTGCGACGATTCAATGGTGTTCGCAACTCGGCCGAAGTACTTCGGAACGACGATGGTTGACTAAGATCGGTAATGACGACGATGGTTGATAAGGAGAATGGTTGACGATCCGGTTCTATAATGATCGGGAACTTCGAAGCAGGTTGATAACGAGAGTTGTTGACGATCGTGTTTTATGTTGATCGGGAACGACGAAGCTGGTCGATAACGATTCGGTGGTGATCAGGATTGATGATTTCAGGAACTCAACTGCCGACGATCGATTTTTGTAATACTAACGAATACTACCCCTACGATCTCGTACAAACTACCAAATATTATTAAGAACAGGGAACCGGGGTTCATGTGAAGGACAGTATAACGAAGTTTCTGTATGGGAGGGAAAGTCGAAACCACAGAAACCGAGGTCTCTGTGTGGGACGGAAAGTCCAACCTCCGTGCGGGACAGAAAACTGAAGTCTCTGTGTGGAACAGGAAACCTAAGTCTCTGTGTGGGATAGTAAGCAAAATTCACTGTGTGCAATGTATTAATGGCACAGCCACAGTGGACAGTCCCTTCCAAAATTTGCAAACGCAACACTCCACTCGGGAATGCTTTCGTAGATAGCAAGCTCCCAGCAGTAGCAAGCTGACTTCAACGGCGAAAACTGGAATACTAAAGGCTCAACTGGAATGAAGTGAATGCGTATTAGTGTGCACTGATTACAGCAAGAAAACGGCTACAATGTATGACTCGCGTTGATGGAGGTGCTGTTGAGTAGAGGTGGGCGCGTGTCGTGCCGTGAGTAGTGCGTGTTCGTGCCTTCCCGAAAAACGCCGTGTTTGTGCGTGTCGTGCCGAAATACAATTTTGGCCGTGCGTGATCGTGTTTTTTTGTTCGACACGGTTTTGCACGACACGACTAAACACGATCTGCACTATGTGACACGATCGTGTTAAATTTTTGGTCTGCCTTTAGAAATCGTGCAAGAGACCATATAAAACACGAAAATCGAACAAGAATATAAAACCGACCAAAAAATGCCTAACATTATGCTTGTTCCAGCAAGAAGCTACTATTTTTTACTACGATAACATTTTTTCCTTTATGTTACACTATGCGACACTGAAAATGCAAACAACTTCTAGTATGCATTTTTTGAAAGTACATATTTAGACTACAAAAACCCTAGTAGGGTTTTCTCTTGTCAGATCCAGTTCGGATTTTATAGCCTCATCTAAACCGGGCTAAATCTACACTTTTTTGCATTTATCAGATCTTTATCTCAGAAACGAATAGGAATTTGGCCTCACTGTCTTTAGCAATATTGTAGCCCTAGTAGAATTTATCTTTTTTTTTACATAATTGCTGAAATTCTGGTCAGTATCGGCTAAACTATTGGGAGTTGAACCAACTAACCTTTTGCAAAAATCTTCCAAATAAAGTTCTCAACAATTCTTTAGAACATTCTGAAACTCTAAAATGCTTACTTCATGTTGTTTCAGCGGTATTTTGCATCATATCATTTACAACACGTATTTCAAACACAGTTCACACCAACAGTTTATTCTCGCATTTCGGATTTCACTACATTATTGACATTTTTATTAAATCTACGTTGAAAAATGTACTGAAAACAACGGTATAGAGGCATTTTACAACAATGACATGTTTCGAAGAGGTGTGTATTACATTCCAGGGAATATTTTCCCAACAGTAAATATTCAGAAAAAATTAACGGCTTTGGAGATACGGTGCGAAATGTATAAAAATTGTGGAATTTTTGAATATATTATGAAATTTGCGGCAATAAATGTAGTTTTTCGAGTTCATTATTACTTCAAATATTTTATTCTTGTCTTTATCTACAAATTTGCTTCAGATGTCAGAAGAAGATTCGCATTGGTTACAGAGATATAGCCCGAATTTATTTAAAAACTCAATATTTAACCATGTTTTGATGGGGCCATAAAATCCGAGCTGGATCTGACACAACAAAACCCAACTAGGGTTTCTTTTCGTTTGGGTCTGTACTTTCAAAAAATCCTCAGTTTGAATTGTTTGCACAAGATCACCTTAAAAATGTTGCACAGTGTTATCGAAGAAAATATTGCAAATTAGTAAATTCTTGCAGTACTGGAACAGACCAATAATTTGCTTCTTTTTTGTAGTCTGGTACTTATTGCCGTTTTGTTGTGGAGAGGCCAGAGTATGAGTAAAAAAAGATAAGTTTGTTTGCAATTTGTTTTGTTCATAAGAGAAGCAAACACAAAAACTACTCAGAGGGTTACCGCGATATACGCTCTGTGCAAATCAGTTGTTTATCTGACTGTATTATCCGTTATGGATGAAAAACATCCTCTTCCCGAATTGGGAAAACTGATTGACTGCCCAAAAAACGTTGTAAGATATTTTAAACACTCGGAGTTAAACAACAAATTGTCGAACATGTTAAAACAAGATGTAAGAACACGTTGCTTGAGAGCATATACCAAGTCCAGAATGAGATTAACAACCTGTTTCACTACAACGATTCGAATATATACTCGTTCGAACTACTACCAAACTTCTGTTTTTTGAAAAATATTTGAATTGTTTTTGTTTTCAAAAAAGCAAACATTTCCAACAACAACAGGAGTTTTGTTGTAATTCGAACGAATTTGAATTCGAATCGTCTTAGAGAAACAGGCCATAAGAGTATTTTGCTACAAAAGAATGAGTTGGATCGAATATCTGACTTAAAGTTTGCTAGAACCTCTATTGGGGTTTCAGAAAATATTCAAAAAGTGTTCCGAAAAATCAAGCTCGGAAAAGTACCCTACTATGCACATTTTTGCCCCTTGGTCTAAAAAACTTTTGAAAGTCTGCTCAATTGATACCATTAACTCAATTCATGAAAGATTTGAAAGCTAAAACTAAACAACCATTTCTTAGTTTTCTAATGATGAGCAGGAAATTACAATGCCAGATTTACACGAATTTTCAGAGATTTTGAATTAAAATGGCAAAAAGACGAAAAATGAAAAAGTATCCAATTGATACAGAAATTGATACATATTATCGGGTGCCTTATATAGCCAGACTGATGTTTTAAACTTTTGGAAACAGCCTAATCTAAAACATTTAAAACAATTTGCCAGGAAATTTTTGACTATACCCGTCAGCTCACAACGAAAGACGTATTAGACTTTTGAGTTCTAAATTGGACAAAATAATGTTTTTAAATAAGAATAGAAATTCAATAAGTTTAAAAAAATTAGAAGAACATATGGGGATTTCTGAGTGAAATCGGACACTATTTCAGTAATAGCTTTTTATTTCCTTTATTTTTTGCTGTGGTGATGCTGAAAATCAACAAAACCATTTCAGTATATTTTCTGATTTTTTCGACCAACAGCTCCACGGATTTCTCGCCTTGAAAAGGTCGAATGCTGGGAAAACTATATGCAAAGAAATACTCATAACTTCTTTAATATTGGTCCAGTTTAAAAAAATCTTTATTAGTATGTTTTGTTGTTTTATCACCTATTTAATAAAAAATAAAAAAATGCACAGTTGGCTTGGATGCAATTTTCGCGATTTAATATTTAAAATCAATTTTTAACAATGATTGACCCTTCGATTTTTTTGAATTTTTTTTTGCGATTTTAAGAATGGTTTAGAAATTGGTGTACCAGCATTAGTGGGTATTAATGAATGAAATTTTTTGTTGCCCGCGATATGTTTTAACATTACGTAATTCATATTCAAATCCTCTTTCGTATCTAAACAATAATCTTCTGGCAAAAAAAATCCATATAATATTTGATAGATTATTTGGCTCGGATGCTCCGAACTCCGAGCTGAAGTTACTTGATAATGAGCTTAGTTAGTTTATTGTCCGGCTGGTACAATACTGCTAAGCCATTCTCAAAATCTAAAAATAACTCTTTTTTCAAATTGGACCAATATAAAAGAAGTTATGAGTATTTCTTTGCATATGGTTTTTACAGAATTTTATTTTTCAAGGCGCGATATCTCTGGAGCCGTTGGTCGACAAAAATCAGAAAATATACTGAAATGTTTTGTTGATGAGCAGCATCACCACAGCAAAAAATTAAGCAAATAAAAACCTCATATTTAAAAAGTGTCCGATTTCTCTCCGAAAACCCCATATGAATATTTTTTGAACAAATAAATGTATACCTACATATATCGATATCTCTTTTTTTAAATTTCGTGCGTGAGTGTGCGTGTTCGTGCCTTCTTGAAAAACGCCGTGTTTGTGCGTGAATGTGCATAAAAATTGTGGTCCGTGTTCGTGCATGTTCGTGCCTAATTTTTTAGGCACGCGCCCATCTCTACTGTTGAGTGCATATGGATTCATTGCTACTGTGATGGTAGGGAAAGTAGGTGTTGTTGTATGTATGTGACACTTGTCACGTTACAGTACCTACTGTGTTCCAAATGTCAATTCCATTGCGTATACGTCAAATAAATCCTCATAAGTAGGTTAACCCTGCAAACACGTTTAATATAAACAGGCTATTGTGGCCAAAATATTGCCAATATTTTGCTAAAAACTTAAATTTTGTCTTTGACAGCCCACTATTTATACCCTCAGCTTTTAGGCTAAAAAGGGTATAATACACTTTGTTACGACCAAAATTGTACCTCCTCGAAATAATGGTTTAAATCCGTTAAATGGTCGAAATCCGTTTTATAATTTCCAGATTTGGAGTTAATTTAACCACGTTCGTCTGTCTGGCTCGAGCGCATCATAACTCTAAACCGGATCAACCGATTTGGTTCAAATTTATGGTATCTTAATACTTTTTCCAAACTTAGTTTGAGTTCGAAGATAGACGATATCGGTCCACGCCTTCCGGTACCTCCTCCACAAAAGTTCAAAAATATTCCCAAAATGGTGCGCACGAAAACACTCGAAGGTCATATCTTTGCATATGGTAATATTGCTTCCAGGAATAGATGGCTATATTTGAATATGGGCTATATTGATCCATTTCTCCAAGAAGCCCTGACGGCACCAACTAAAATGGCAAATCTGCAATATAATTCTCGTAGGGGATTTCTGATTGGTACAAACTTTGCACGTCGTATTATTTCATCCATACATGTATCAGATTGAAATATGGACAATATCAGTCCCCTCCTTCCACACAAATTGTATGAAAAGTCCAGTTTGAGGACTCGTCTCGAATCTTTTTGAAAGTTTTTGTAGAATGTCATTTTTATGGTCCCTATTACGAAGGTACTATTTTTCCGGAGTAAGTCCATACTTCTTCAGATAATGACCCAAAAGCTAAAAAACATGCCGGAACATTCTATAATGGATAGTGTGAAAGACAACTCTCATTGTTTTCCAAAAATTTCTTCCACATTTCATCTACGAGTTCGCTATGAATCAAAAGTTCACTTACTAAAAATTGTTGGTATTTGTAAAGGATTTGTTATAGCCCCACATTACGGTACTTACAGTTTTCAAATATTTTCAAGCAAACTCGTGATGAAAAATCAATATATATGATGATATGATGTTTTTTTTTGTCAGAGGGTGACAGTATATTTACATTTTTACTTGTTTCTTTTTTAATAATTATTTTCTAAAATCTCTTGTTTAAAGACAAGATTATTAGGTGCATAATAAACCCATAAAAATATACGATGAGGGATCCAGCCGTTTTTTTTTTTTTTTTTTTTTTTTGTGTTAAAGAACGGTAACAATTTTCGGATGAAAACAAGTTAAAAATGAGTTAAGTTCGGTCGGGCCGACATTTTCATATCCTTTACCACGAGTTATATTGAAGCAAAATTGAATAATTATTTTCCTTTAGTTTATGAAAGTACTAAGTTTCTCCGCCACGGTGCACAGTGTTGCCGCTTCCATACAAAAGTGAACACAATTAGAAGGAGTTGACCTAGGTTGACGAATTTTTGCGCTAGTACTTATAAAGGTACATGTATGAAAACTTTCAACTTTGCCCCATATATCTTTCCCGATTTTGCTATAACTCGGTCAATTTTGATACAATAGCCTTCAAATATGAATATGAATAATATGTGTTATTTTCTTAGGACCCTCAGTAGCTTTACCCGTTTTTACAAAAATCGGTTCAGGTTTGGATATAGCCCCATATAATCGTTGCTATAAATCGGTAAATTTTTTATGAATAGCCTTCAAATTTTACATGGGATGTTGTTTTAGCCCCCTTTTCAATTTTATAAATTTTGACAAAAATCGGTTTGGATTTGGATATAGCTATTATATATCGCCCGATTTTATGTATTTGATGCACTAAACAAGCAATGTATGTGAAGTATTGATGCAATTTAAAAAATGTGATCGAATTATTCGTAATTGAGAGACATCGGGCGAAATTTTTATATGGGAGCTATATCCACATCTTAACCGATTTTTTTTTTTTTTGAAAACCGGTAAAGCTAATAAGGGGCCTTATAAAATAACACATTAAATTTGAGGGCTATTCGATCGAGTTATAGCAAAATCGGGGAAAGGTATATGTGGGGGATATATCCAAATTTTTCCAATGCCCTCATTAGTACTTGTACACAAATTCATAAACCTAGGTAAACTCCTTTTATTTCAAAATTAAACTGTAAAACAGTCATAAAGTAAGAGGAAAGGTATATTTTTTCATTAATATAAAATGGACAATTTATTAAACTATTGATATATCTCACAAGGTTGCAGGGATGGGCAAAAAATGTTTACACATTTCGCTTTGGAGATGTCCAATTAACGGAAACCAAGATCCAAGGTAGCAATAGGCGGCAATCAAAAGATCTGCTCTACGAAATATTAAGAATTTACAGTGTCGGCCATAACTAAACCCCCCCCCCCCCCCCCCCGTAAATTTTTTTAAATAATATTTTTTTAAGAAAACGAAGCAGTATTTCTTGTATTTTTCTTTTTATTAATTTATATTTTTATTATTGGAAAACACAAAGATAAGAAATTAAGAATTTAATAAACAAAAGTTAAAATTAAAAACAAAAAAAAAACATTTTAGATCGCAATTATAAGCGAGGTACAATAAAAACTATTGAAATCAATATTTCGTTGCGTATCATTTATTCTGGATGACACAATCACATCTTTTAGACATAGAGGATATTAAATTATTAATTATTGCAGGTGATATTGTTTCCCAGGCTACTTTTGCGGCTTCAATATTGCGGTTTTTGCAATATTTTTGATTGATTTCTGAGTTAACGACCCACTCGAGAGCTAAGATCAGGGGATTGGACAGGCCAATAGAGAACTTTTGGCGAAGGGGAAGGAAAAGAAAAAACCAGACTGGGGTTTCAACCCACGTCCTTGAAAAACACAAGGAAAAAAGCGTTGTCACGGCGTGTTAGTGTTCACAGCCAAAACTCATAACTTTCAAAGACTACGCTAAGCGTTCGTCATGAAAGCCATACAATGACTGGAAAAACATTCAGCACTGTGCAAAACAAATTGCATTTGAAAGAGTAAAAGATGATAGCGAAGCCCTTCCACATCCGATATGCCTGAGGAGCCTTCATTACCAAAGGCGAAACATGTCATGTCACATAGTGGTGGGTATGTGGGTTCGTCTTTCCTGTTTCAGATTCATTATTGATCATCAAGCTCGATTTTCAACGAGAAATTAATCAAAAATTAATACTAAAAATGATCTTCGCCTAAAAAGGCAAAATTATCAAATAAATAAAGAAACCCGATATGGTCGGTCAACCTTGTAATACTATGGACATACGTGACGAATTTTTAAACGGAATTTATACAAACTTATGTGGGATGTGAAAATAATATATTTACGTATATACCCTTTTAGTCATAGTGTTTTATGTTCCTCAAAAATGTGTTTCCACTGTGAATTGTTTTCAAAATGCAACTCAATCAGTTCATATACAAATATATTCACTCCTTCACTTTAATATATGTATGTACATACTTACATACATATATGTTTATGTATTAACAATCATTAAGTATGTATTTATGCAATTGTATATAAACATACCATATATACAAATGTACCTGAGTATGCAGTTTTATTTTGTTAAGAGAAGAAAAAAGCCATCACAGAAACAGGAAAGTTTTACGTACAGACAACATGCGTGCAACGGACATTTCTAATTTAAAGTAATTTTCAAAACTTCAGAAAAAATATGCACGCACACACACATGAACAGTGAATTGTGTTAATGATTAGAACAACATATGGTGGCAGGATAACACCTGAGATTAATGGTTAGAGTAAGGTAGGCATCAATAGTTGAAGCATTAATGCCTAAGCCTTATGTGTGGGAGTGGAATGTGTCAGTGTACCTTACAGGCATTGCAAGGAAATGTTTCTTTAATACAGCCGAATCATAGATGTCTTCCTATGCCTCATTCCGAAGAAGAGCTTTTGTTCGTAATATTTACCATATACAATAGAAGAGTATTTTCGCGCAGATAATTATATTTCCAGCAGAAAATTCGGCGTGATGTGTAGCGCTACCATGATCAAAAAGAAGATATTATATTTCATTAAGCTTACAGTAACCTAAATCTTGGAAAGTGACCCCTTCTCGGTAGATTAATTATTTTTTTATGTTTGATTCGAACTATCTTCTGAATTGATTTTTATAAAATGCCACGGGATAATTTACCTAACTCATGGAAGGGTTAGGTTGCATGTAATGTAAAATCTTGAAATCTAATTTTGTCCTACATCATGTGAAGTAGGGTAAATTATATCCGGCCTAAACAACCTGAGCTGTCCATATGGTCCTATGCTGTAAACAAGTAAAAAACAAGTAAAATAAGGCGACTTTGCCGACAGAGAACTACCCTCAGCCTGTGTAAATTGAAACTCTTTTTTTCCAAAATATTTACTAAGTTTGGGAGTCATTCCTCTCGATACATAACGCGCCCATCAGTCATTTCAGTTGGTTACCATATAATTTAGGGCTCTTCCGGAAACATGGGCTTGCCCACGAAAAACATAGTATCGCTGTAAACAGGACCACTAAGAGTAACTTCGGTAAGAATTTCGGAATGATCCTCGAAAAAAACCCTAACCGCACTTAAACAAAAATGTTGAACATTTGTGTGGGTGCTACCTCAAGACGTAGGGGATGGAAGACACCAAGGAACGGTCCTGACCGGCATTAACATGGCAAAGCCCAGGATTTATCTTGGTCCCTCTTTTATCTCAAGTGGATACTGACCTCCCCGTGGTGTCACCTGGGGAACTGCCTTTAACACCCGTTAAAGGTAGTGAGCTAACATGTGCCGCGCGTTCACCCATAGGAACGTCAACAACTTGGGTTTGGGCGCAGGAAATAACGAAAGAAAAAAAAAACAAACCCATCTAAAGTTGACGAACCCTGCAAACGTTTTAAGGACCATGATCTGCGAATCTGCACCTGGAATGTTCCCACTCTTTATTGAGAAGGTGCAGTTTACGCATTGGCAGATGTACTTGAAAAGTACAAGGCCGACATTACTGACATACAGGAAAAACGATGGAACGGGAAAGACGTCACAACAACACCTAAAGAAGACGCAATGTATTATTATGTATTATTATGTATTATTAGCTGCCATGACACAAAGCATGAGTTTGGTTGCGGATTTGTAGTTGGTCATAGGTTAAATCACCTGGACTTCAGCTTCAACCCAGTGAATGAAAGACTGGCTGCAATTCGATTAAAAACAAAATTCTTCGACATCAGCTTTATTTCCGCTCATGCTACCACTGAAGACAAGGAGGAACAGACCAAAGATATATTTTACGAGCGCTTAGAAGAAATATATGACCGTTGTCCTGCCCATGACATTAAAATTATACTATGCGATTTTAATGCGAAAATTGGAAAGGAGAATATCTTTAGCCCAACAGTCGGGAAATTCAGTCTCCACGGTGAAACATCTGACAATTGTATGAGGCTGACAGACTTTGCAACTGCAACAAAACATGGTAGTTAGCAGTACCAGATTTAAGCATCTCGATATTCATAAGGGCACCTGGCTGTCGCCAGATCAAAGAACAAGAAATCAAATTGATCACGTTGTGATAGATGGAAGACATGCATCAAGCGTGTTGGATGTACGATCGTTCCGAGGTGCAAACATAGACACGGACCACTACATTGTTGCAGCAAAGGTACGTACCAGATTAAACGTAGCAAACAAAGTGCGAACAGACACAACACGGAAGTTGGACATCAGTAAGCTGCAATCACAACAGACAGCCACAGCATATTCCACTCAACTGGCACAACTGCTTAATCAAAGCACTCCTCGTTCCGATAACATATCAGTACATTGGCAAAACATTGCCCACTCCATGCAAACAGCCTCAAAACCAGTATTTGGATACCAGGGACCTCCACCAAGGAATCCATGGTATGAACAAGAGTGTCGTGCTGCTACCGAAGAGAAAAATGCGGCATATAGGGCTACTTTACAATCAGTAGCAACGCGCAGCGCACGAGAGAGGTATCGGCAGAAAAGGAGAGAGGAGAAACGTCTTTTCCGCAGGAAAAAGAGAGAGATGGAAAAGCGGGATGTACAGGAGACAGAATGAAGTCAGAAAATTCTACCAAAGAGTGAAACATCAAACTGATGGCTTTGGAACTGGAACATCCTCCTGTAGAGACCAGCAAGGTAATCTGGTAACTGATACAGATAGTGTGCTAAGGATATGGAAAGAACATTTTTCCAAACTGTAGGTATTCAATAGTAGCGAAGTCGACGAAGATACCACAGATCCAATCCCAAAAGATGGTATTGAACCGGCCAAGATGAGGTAAAGACAGCAATAAACCGGATGAAGAATAATAAGGCAGCAGGAGCCTACCATCCGAGCTGTTTAAACCCGGAGGCGACACGCTGATAAGGTGTATGCATTACCTAGTTAGCTCCATCTGTCATGAAGAAGGCGTACCCGACGATTGGAACCTGAGCATCTTGTGTCCCGTCCATAAGAAAGGAGATAAGACTTTATGCTCCAACTATAGGGGCATAAGTATTCTCCCTATAGCCTACAAGATAGTGTCAGGGATATTGTACGAACGACTAAAGCCCATGGTCAACGAAATAATTGGACCATACCAATGCGGCTTTAGACCTGGCAAGTACATCATTGGCCAGATATTTATAATAAATATTGTTCCACAACATCCCATACGGGACAAGGGAGATTTCTCTCATATCAACGAGTTCATATTTAGCTCAATGATATGGGACCTACTGTTTATCGCCGAGTCCGAACGGCGTGTCTTCAGACACCACTTGTGGAGAAGTTATTCAAGGCTGAAATACTCAGGAAATGTCGCCAACATTACTGAGGGGTATTTTGCCACCGTTGAAAATGATTGATGTTGCCTGGCTGTGGAATCGAACCCACGACCTTCTGCGTGCAAGGCGGGCGTGCATACCATTGCACCACGGTGGCACCAGATATTTAACCTGCGACAAATCCTGGAGAAGACCCAAGGGATGCAGATCGACACCTACCTCCTTTATGTCGATTATAAAGCAGCCTTCGACAGTCCACTACGTTCAAAGGTATTCCAAACAATGTCTGAATTTGGTATCCCCGCAAAGCTCATCCGGCTTTGTAAAATGACTTTAACTGACACGAGGTCCTCAGTTAAAATGGGAATGAACCTCTCCGAAGAGTTTTGTATCAAAAGAGGTTTCAGGCAAGGAGACAGCCTTTCGTGTGATCTTTTCAACATCCTACTAGAAAAGGTTATACGAGAGGCAAACGTCAAAAGAAGTGGCTACACCAATAGCCACATGTTACTTGCTTATGCTGACGATATAGACATCATGGGACGATCAGTAAAAGAAGTAACCGATACCTTTATGAAGGTCGAAGGAGTATCTGCTACAGTGGGTTTGGCGGTAAACGGCGAGAAGACCAAGCTGATGGTATCGACGCGCAATGCGTCCATTGAGATCGGACCAACTGTTGAAGTTGGTTCCTATAATTTTGAGGTAGTAAAAGACTTCGTATACCTCGTCACCGCCGTAAACACAACAAACGACATAAGTTGTGAAATTAAAAGAAGAACTGTATTGGCCAACAGATGCTACTTTGGCTTAAGTAAGCACTGTAAAAACAAAGCCACAACTCGTCAAACAAAAATAACGCTTTACAAAACACTGATACTACCCGTGCTGATGTATGGTTCTGATGCCTGGGTACTTGCGCAAGCAGATAAGGCAGTGCTTTGCGTGTTTGAGAGACAAATTCTTCGATAGATCTACGGACCAATCTGCGTTGACGGTGAATATCGACGTCGTATGAACCACGAGCTGTATCTGCTATACAACGACATCCATATAGTTAAACGTATCGAGATGCAGCGATTGCTTTGGCTAGGCCATATAATAAGAATGAGCGGTGATGAATCCGCTAAAAAGGGGTGTAAACTCGAGCCACATGGCGGTGCACGTAGAATTGGCATCCGTTTGGTTTCTCCGTTTATGAGATAATGCGAACTTTTGTGGGGGAGGTACCGGAAGGAGTGGACTCATAAGCACCACCTTCGAATTTTACGTAATTTTCGAAGAAATATTAAGATATGTGGACCGACACAGTATTCGGTTCGAGAGTTGTTGGTGGCTGCTGCAAACACAACACATGCTGGCCGTTGGGGGTTTTTACAGGTTTCGAGTTAATTTCTCAAGAAGTGCGGTCTTCCCACACAAAAAACTTGTACCATTGTAATAGGGACCTCAAAAAGAGGTCCTAAATTACACTTTTCCAACGAAACGTCGGATAAAAAATAAATAATCTTTATTTTCATTGACACATAAAGGACCTCAAAGCCCGATAAGACAAAGTCTTAACAAAATAAATAAAAATCAAAACAATTCGAGAGGAGGTCTTAAACTGCACTTTTACGAAATTTTGTGTAGAGGTACCCGAAGGGTTGGACCGATATAGTCCATTTTCGAACTGGATCTATGTCTGGTAGAAATATTACGATGTGCATAATATGGACCAAATCGGTCAGTCCCTTCGAGAGATATCGTGCGCATAATTTTTGGGATAAGGGAAAGCCAAATTTTGGACCCCATCGCTTGCTTCGTTCGAGAGTTATCGTGCGCACCAGCCAGACAGACAGACGGACATGGCTAAATCGACTCCAAACTGTCTGAAACGGATTTCGTACAAAAGTATCTGGGGTCTAAAACCATTATTTCGATGAGGCACATTTTGTCCGTATGAAACTGTATATATTCTCGTTAGCATAAATGCTGAAGGTACAAAAACAACCCGGAACACCGAGAACTAATACAAGTAACTTCCTGATGTAACACGGCCACCAATACCGCTATGACAGTGAAGTGTAATGCGTAACGTAGAGAAAACTTTGAGCCGTCGATATTATTGCAACAACTACATGTGTGTCTGTCCGACTACGATGTTGGTAATTGTGGACGCCATAGCCAAAGTAGTAGATGGCGCGTAATCCCGATATTCTACAAAAATAACAACGAAGCAACAACGCAACAACAATTATCCAACCATTTAAAGTAGGCTTTGTTTTTGGCTCGTTTGTGAAAACGACGATGCGTATCCAGGAAAGGCTTGACGAACAGCAACGTCGGCGAATAAATACAAAAACACATCAAAAAACTCCTTCCTCCAAAAAGAAAGGCCAGCAAACCATGCACGCACGATATGTGCCATGTGTTTGTGTCTGTGTTACGAAGGACAAGTGTTCATGGAATGATGCGAATGTAGTAGCATTGGGCAAATAAGTAATTTCCCGGTTATTGTGCCGGCAATGTTGTTTTGTCGGACGGCCGGTCTTGCCTATTGTGTACAGATTTGTCTGTAACGTCAATGATTTTTAAGTGAAAAATTGTTGTGAATAAAAAAGGGTTAAATTTAACACACACACAAGATGCAAAAAGGACTTTAAAAACATTCCAATGATACGCACACTGACTCGCATTTATGTGTATGTAAATGCATATGTGCTATATTGCTGACAAAGGACAGGAGTAGTCAAAAACTGAACTAAGCAAAAAACCTGTTTTTGGTTTTACTTATCCAAACACAAAATTTTTCACCAGAGTGCGTGAATTACATGAACTACTAGGATACATCTATGAAGAATGCATGTTTGTTTATACGTATGTTTGTACCATACGTGTGTTAATTTGTTAACATGATAGTCGAGGATATGTAAAGTTTATGAAAAACTTGGATAGTTTTGTATTTTCCAAAGAAGACTTTTTGACATTAACATAAAAACATATTGGGGTTGATTTAAACTATTTCATTTATAGTTTTCCATTGTTCTTTTGCACAAAATTATACTCATTTTTCAAAATGTATTTCCAAAGGGCATTAAGCGTATGCACCCTTCATTTATTTGTCTAGTTAAATTCATTGTTTGTTACACTTTACACAGAGGGTCATTTGATGTAATAATTATCCCCATATGTTAGCACTCATTTCAAAATTAAACAAGTCAATGGTATTACATTACAATACAGATTTGTAACGATAATATGCAGAAGATGAAAATTGTAATATTCATTAAAGATGCCAATATACCAATCACAATCAAATCCACATTGCAGAAATTCTCGCAACCCAAGGAACTATTGTAATAAGTCGTAAATATAGGGAATGATGGTACGTATTTATATACATTTGACCAAATATCAAATTTTACTATAAGCTTGGAACTTGACGTCAGGAAAATATCACCCTGTCTTTCAAAAATTTACCGCCCTTAAATCTACACTCGCACTGTTAACCACATGGATAGAAGTAACTAAATTACCCCTAAAAATATTCGTCGAATGTGTTCAGAAATTCGAAATAATGTTCTTAAGTCCTACCGGCACAGGGACACTAGAAAAGATATTCAAGATAAAGATGGAGAGATACAACTGAAGTAACGTGAACGCCTAGGTAAACAGGTCATACATACTTGAATAAATCCACACCGATGAAGTAGGCTAGTCAGTAGAACTATATAATATTACTATCGCACTCACTGGCCACAAATCAACAATCGCAGCAGATGAACGACAGTTGTTAATTCACACATCGGTGGTATAGGGTAAAACATTCCCAGAATATGGACAGGGTACGCTACCACTGTTCAAATACACGTATCTCGATCGAACAAAAGTAGGTTGCACATTACTGAGCCAATATGAATCGGCGTGCAATCATTGATATGGGAGAAGTCTAACGTGTCCCTTAGGGGATATTGTGGGAAAATACGAGGTCTGATAAAACATAACCGTTATTTTATAGTTTTTCAAATAGCATTTATTTATTCATCAATAACTATCTAGTCCCCTTCAAAGTAATCCTTTCAGACATAATACATATATGCCAGCGTCTTTTTCCAACCCTGAAACACTTCTAAAATGCGCTTTTTGGTATAGCCAACGGCTCCTGTTTCGATTTTTCTTTTATCTCCTCAATCGTAACAAAATGCTTTCCTTTCATCGGCGTTTCCAGTTTTGGGAAGAGAGGGAAAAAGTCAACGTGTAGCTAGTTCGGTGAATACGGTTTTTGAGGTATAATAACGGTTTTGTTTTTGGCCAAAAACTCACGCATAAGCATAGTGCGTTATCAAGGTGCAAAATCTATGATTGTTTTTTCCAAAATTCTGTGCGTTTCTGACGAATTGCTTCGTGCAAACGACGCATAACTTCACGGTGGTATTCCTTATTGACAGTACGACCTTGTGGCAAGGTTTCATGATGCACTACGCTGAACTTTTACCGAACTTGACGTGCTTTTTTGGTCTTGGTTCTTCTGGACGTTTCCATTGGGATAATTGAGCTTTGGTTTCCATATCATAGCCATGATTCGTCAGCAGTTACGAGGTAATATGGACCGTAGTTGGCGATGTTCAACAGCTCCAGAGCGATTGTTTTTGCTCAAAATAGTAAATAAGGAAGAGCGCACGTAAGCGTTGGTAGCCGTTGGGGCCTCAAACCTAAAATGGTGTTATGGATGTACACCAGGATAATCGGACTAATTCTCACATATGGAGCACTAGTATGGTGGCGAACAGTGGAAAAGAAAACAATACAGAAAAAACTATACAGCACAAAAAGATCTGCTTGCACCGGGGCGATTCGAACGTGTCCGGCCGAAGCCCTCAATATAATGATACACATTTTGCAAATGATTTACACATCAAAGCAACAGCAACATGTAATGCGGTAAGACTCCGAGCTCTAGGAATGTGGAGAGACAGAGCTTACGGACATGCGTGCGTGCTTCAAAAACTTCCGAAAGAAATAGCAACCACTGCTGATTATTGCGTTCCTACAATGAATTTTGATCAGCCTTTTGTAGTCAAATTTCCAAGCGGAAGAGAATGGAATAATGGATCACCATTGACGGCTTATGATATTAAAGTATACACGGACGGCTCCAAGATGAAATGTGTCGGATCCGGTGTGTTCTAGAAAGAAGCAAACTTACATACATCCACAAAGCTACCTGAGTACTGCAGTGTCTTTCAAGCGGAGATACTGGCAATAAAGGAGGCCTGTACTGAACTATTACAACATCACACAGCAAACTCAATAGGAATCTTCGTCGACAGCCAAGCGGCGATCCTTGCACTAAAATCTAACTTCGTCACAACAAAGCTAGTGAAGGATTGTAAAGAAGAACTTGCTAAACTAGGGCGTCTGTCAAGAGTAGTTCTCACTTGTATCCCGGGCCATAAGGGACTTGTTGGGAACGAAAAAGGAGACGAGTTAGCTAGAGCAGGATCCGCCTCTAACGAAGTCCCAAAGGCGTTAGCCGCAATACCATGGGAGTGGTTAAAGGGGATATCTTCAAATACTATCTAGCACTGGCCGAAAAAAAAGATGGGACAAAACGGTAACATGCAAGATATCAAAATCAACATGGCCTCATTACAACGCCAAACGCACTAAGTTCCTGATCAATTAAACTCGACGGAACCTTGCAAGACTTATTGCAGTGTTAACCGGTCACCTCCTCTGTTCCTGCCCTGCACAAATGCAACGACGATTTAAAGCTTTTGTACAGCCGTTCCTTTATGATATCACAGAGATAACAGAAGTAGGTTTGGGACACTTTCTGGAATTCCTATATTCATCAGGCTAGATTTAATTGCCAATACGCAACAATGATACAGCAATCTCTGAACGAGTGGTGTGGTTTTCAAAACGGTATCTCTTACATATGTACTAATTGAGGCTATAAAGTATAGCCACCACGTAAACCAACCAATCAACCAAGCACAACTAAATTTTATCTGTCAAAAACAAACTGACAATCCAAAATGACTGATATTACCAACATATATACCATACATGTGTACCAACATAACAGAAAGATATACGAACATCGAACATACAGCAAAAATTTGGATTCATTAGTCATTATGTAACCCATTACAAAGTAATGTAGACAAAAATAACTACTTATATTACTCCTTACTATGTTATGAGTACGGTGGCACCGAGCGTGTGCGTCCGACAGCAAATCCGAGCTTTGTGTTTTCAACGCTCACCATCGGCCGGGTACTTTCTAGTAAAAACAAGTAAAAAAGTGTCAGTCAGCTTTGCCGACAGATATATACCCTAAGCCAATGTGAAGTGAAACTTTCACCTACGGACAGATCGAATGTATTTAAGGTCTCTTCAGAATTTTGTGGCCCTTTTTGGTCATTTGAACTTGCCGACAAAAATCTGGATTAGAAATTAACTGCACTAAGACACAAATGTTGAACTTTTGTGGGTGAGGCACCCTTAGGGAGGCCAATATGGGCCATTTTAGAAGTCAAACTAAATTTTGAAAAAATATAGGGAGATCCAAAGTAATGGAGGTAGCGAATGCAAATCGCTTCAACAAAAATCAAAGTGATTGGCGAGCAGGTCTTAAAGTGAACTTATCCGAAATTTTGTGTGAGAGGTACCAGAAGGAGTAGACAAATATAGTCCATATTCGAACCTGATCTATATCTCGTAGATATATTAGGATGTGCAAAGTATGGATTACATCGGTCAATCCCTTCAAGAGTTATCGTGCGCACAATTTTTCCGAACATTTTTGAACTTTTCTGGGGGAGGTACCTGAAGGAGTGGACCTATATGGCATGTCTTCGAATTTAAACTATGTTTGGACAAAAAATTACGAAGGCCAAATGTTGGACCGAATCGGCAGAACCCTTCGAAAATTATCTTGCGCTCCAACCACTACACTGTGTCATCGGGGCTTTTTGCATATTTCAGGCTATTTTCTCAGGAAGTATGGACTTGCCCCTGATGAAATTTGTACCGTCGTATGGAGGGTAGTGAATACAAATTGTTGCAACAAAAATTGACGCGATTCGAGAGTATGGACCGATTGAGTCCATATAGGAACCTCATCTAAATTTGGTAGAAATTTCACGATGTGCAAACTTTGGACCAAATCGGTTACTCCCTTCATGAGTTATCGTGCGCACAAATTTTCCGAACATTTTTGAACTTTTGTGGGGGAGGTACGGGAAGGAGTGGACCGATATAACCCATCGTTGAACTTAAACTAAGTTTCGGCGCAATATTGCGAAAGCCAAATTTTGGACCAAATCGGTTCATCTGTTCAAGAGTTATCTGCGCACCAGCCAGACAGACGGACAGACAGACGGACGGACATTGCTAAATCGACTCCAAATTGTCTAAAACACATTTCGTCCAAACCATTATTTCGATGAGGCACATTTTGACCATATGAAAGTGTATATACCCTCGTTAGCATAAATGCTGAGGGTATAAAAAGAATAGTTAGTGGTGTACATGTAAGCGTTTAAACAAACTTTAATGTTCATTCGGGTGGTCTAGTGTGTTCGCTACAAATCAGAAGTTCGCATGATCAAATCCCATAGAGAGCCAAATAAAATAAAAATATGAAGTTTTTTAGCTTATTTTTCTACTTCCAGTGGCCATAAAATAACTAGTTATTCTAGTGGTCGTAGAATAACTAGCTAATCAGTGCGACATGCCATTGTTAAAGTAGTGGGTTAGTAGGGGGTTTGGAAAGTAGTTACCACTACCACTTATTGGTAGTAAGGATTTTTGACGGTTATTTAGTAAGGATTTTTTGCTGGGTTTGTACGTAACTCACGAAATTTGAAAATAACGGTTATTTTTTACCAGACCTCGTGTGTATGCCTTTATGCTAACCCTAGTTATTAGACGATCAAAAATGTACCTGAATTTTGGGTCGATTAAGTACTGCCACCATCAGACCTGTATATATTTTTTTCGGGGCAATTTCATACTACCTGAGATTATGACCCACAAGTTCTAATAAACCTTGCCGTCATCTATTAAAATGACTGACTAGCACGATAACCTACTAACTGAGTATCCAGTTTGACCGAATCTTTGCACAGATTAAAATTTCTTTCAAGCGTACATAAAGTACCAAGAACTTTTCGTTGAAGGTAAGGCATGTGATTTTGTAGTCAGTATCGTGGACAAGTCCATGTTTCCAAATATAACGCTAAAAAAGCTCTCAAATCATACAGTGACCACTTTAAATAGCTGGTGGTCCCGATAATCAAAAGGAGTGACTAACATTTGGACAACGTAATATTTCTCTCAAGCTTACTCAAGCCTCAAGAAAATCTATATAGCACAACATCTTTGGGTACCTCCCTCAAAAAAGTTCAAATTTTCAATTTAACAGATTAAGGGATGTACAAGATATTTTTTTAAACTTTAATCGCAGTAGACTACCCTCGTGATTACAACGATATAATTTAAAGGTTTTGATGAAAAATATTGCATAATTTTGCGACAAACGGCCGTCTAAGAAACACTGTATTTAAAATAGCGTTTGCGGTGTCCACTATAGTAAACGGCTGGACCAATCACCATATATTTTTGTAGGCATATTAAGTATCTAGTAGCCTTGTCTTTAAACAAGGGAAATTAAAAAAAATAAAAGTATTTAAACAAATTACTGTCAATGTCTAAATTTCAATTTTAGTCAAACATTGGACAGTTTTTTGCCATAAAATGGTTAACAATTTTTGTAAACTAAATTCTCTCCTCTGATGATTTTGATGTACTCACTAAGCCCTCAAAAATATATGATATAGTGGACAACGATCTCAAAAATCTCATTTCGATAAAAACCAGTGTTCGAAAATAAACACTATGGTATCGTACCGTACCGTTCTGTACCGTACCAAGGTGGATAGGTACACTACGATAGTGTACCGCTCCGGAACACAAACACTAAAAAATATTTTAGTGATACTGTACCGGAACACAACGATAATCGTAGTGTACCGCATGCCGGAGCACTAAAAATCGTAGTGCTCCGACTGCGGAGGACTAAAAATCGTAGTGTTCCGACTGCGGAGCACTAAAAATTTTAGTGTTCCGACTGCCGGAGCACTAAAAATCGTAGTGCTCCGACTGCGGAGGACTAAAAATCGTAGTGTTCCGACTGCGGAGGACTAAAAATGTTAGTGTTCCGACTGCCGGATCACTAAAAATCGTAGTGCACCACGTGTTGGAACACTAAAAAATAACAAAGGAATTATGATTTCTTAGGAAAATGAAATATTTGGTTAAATTTGATTAATAAAAATTAAGATAAACTGTTACATCCATGTATGTTTAAATTAGTTAAACACATTGCGAAATATGGTCAAAATTATGAAAAAACAATATTTAGTTTTTGTGGAATGATGCAGAAAGGTCGTCGTGCCGGAGCACTAAAATCGTTTTGTACCACGTTTTGAAACTATAAGGTAATGAACCATACATTAATTTATTATGATTTCTGAGGAAATTAAATATTATATATATTCTTTTTAATAAATAAAAATTAAAAGAAAATGTGAAAAACATCTGATTTGGTTTTTGGACAATGGAGCACTAAAAATCGTAGTGTTCCGACTGTCGGAACACTAAAAATCGTAGCGTACCACGAGCCGAAACGCTAATAATAATGTTAAGATAATCGTCTGTTTATTATGTGTTTATTAAATATTTTATGTTTTTAGAATAAATAAATATGTATTTATTTATTATTTAATAAATTATTTATTAAATTATTATTTAATAAATAAAAATTAGAAGAAAATGTGTAAAACATCTGATTTGATTTTTAGACAATGGAGCACCAAATATCGTAGTGTTCCGACTGCCGGATCACTAAAAATTGTAGTGTTCCGAATGGCGAATCTCTAAAAATCGAAACAATGGAGCACTAAAAATCGTAGTGTTCGACTGCAGAACATTAAACATCGTAGTGTTCCGACTGTCGGAACACTAAAAATTGTAGCGTACCACGAGCCGAAACGCTAAAAAGTAACGTTAAGATAATCATCTGTTTATTATGATTTATGAGGGAAATTAAATATTTTATGTTTTTAGGATAAATAAACACATATAAATAAATAAAAATTAGAAGTAAATGCGTAAAATATCTGATTTGATTTTTGGACAATGGAGCACTAAATCGTAGTATTCGACTGTGGAGCACTAAAAATCGTAGTGTTCCGACTGCTGGATCACTAAAAATTGTAGTGTTCCGACTGCTGGATATCTAAAAATCGAAACAATGGAACAATAAAAATCGTGGTGTTCGGTTGTGGAGCACTAAAAATCGTAGTGTTCCTACTGCCGGATCACTAAAAATCGTAGTGTGCCGACTGCCGGTTAACTAAAAATCGTAGTGTACCACGTGCAATACTAGGGCGGTTCGGAAAATTTTTAGCCTATTAATGAAAGAGAATAGTTAGTTTTTTCAAATATATTTTTAGTTTTCAATATAATCTCCTGAAACTTCAATACACTTAGTCCAACGCTTTTCTAGAAATTCTATCCCTTGATTAAAATAGTTTTCCTCAAGGTCTTCAAAATATTGGTTTACAACTGTAATTGCATCTTCATTTGAGGTAAAACGCTTGCCAGCTAGGAATTTTTTTTAAATTTGGGAACAAGTAAACGACACTTGGAGCTAAATCAGGAGAATAAGGTGGGTGGTCAAGCAACTCGTACTTTAATTCGTTGACTTTAGCCATTGCAAAAACACTCTTGTGCGCTGGTGTGTTGTCTTGATGAAAAATATTTTTTTGTGTTGTAAGCCAGGACGTTTTTCTCGAATTTGTACATTTTATTGATCCAAAAGGTTGCAATAGTACTCTAAATTTATTGCTTTACCCTTTTGCAGATAGTCAATCAATAAAATACCTTTGAAGTCCCATAACCTTGCCATAACCTTATCAGCCGATTGAATTGTTTTTGCCTTCTTTGGGGCACTTCCTCCAGCTTCAGTCCATTGTTTCGATTTTTAGAGATCCGGCAGTTGGAACAATACGATTTTTAGTGCTCCGCAGCAGAACACTACGATTTTTATTGTTCCATTGTTTCGATTTTTAGAGATTCGGCAGTCGGAACACTACAATTTTTAGTGATCCGGCAGTCGGAACACGACGATTTTTAGTACTCCGCAGCCGAACACTACGATTTTTATTGTTCCATTCTTTGGTTTTTTAGAGATCCGGCAGTCGGAACACTACAATTTTTAGTGATCCGACAGTCGGAACACTACGATTTTTAGTGATCCGGCAGTCGGAACACTACAATTTTTTGTGATCCGGCAGTCGGAACACTACGATTTTTAGTGATCCGGCAGTCGGAACACGACGATTTTTAGTACTCCGCAGCCGAACACTACGATTTTTATTGTTCCATTCTTTGGTTTTTTAGAGATCCACTACAATTTTTAGTGATCCGGCAGTCGGAACACTACGATTTTTAGTGATCCGGCAGTCAGAACACGACGATTTTTAGTACTCCGCAGCCGAACACTACGATTTTTATTGTTCCATTCTTTGGTTTTTTAGAGATCCGGCAGTCGGAACACTACAATTTTTAGTGATCCGGCAGTCGGAACACTACGATTTTTAGTACTCCGCAGCCGAACACTACGATTTATTGTTCCATTGTTTCGATTTTTAGAGATTCGGCAGTCGGAACACTACAATTTTTAGTGATCCGGCAGTCGGAACACTACGATTTTTAGTGATCCGGCAGTCGGAACACGACGATTTTTAGTACTCCGCAGCCGAACACTACGATTTTTATTGTTCCATTCTTTGGTTTTTTAGAGATACGGCAGTCGGAACACTACAATTTTTAGTGATCCGGCAGTCGGAACACTACGATTTTTAGTACTCCTCAGCCGAACACTACGATTTTTATTGATCCATTGTCCAACACTACGATTTTTAGTGATCCGGCAGTCTGAACACTACGATTCTTAGTGCTCCGCAACCGAACACTACGATTTTTATTGATCCATTGTCCAAAAATCAAATCAGTCGTTTTTCACGTGTTCTATTAAATTTTATTTTTTAATTTGTATTTATTAAAAAAAATTATAAAATATTTAATTTTCCTCACAAATCATAATAAACTCATGTATCCACAGTCAGAACACTACAATTTGTAGTGCGCCAATGTACAACAACCGCATCAATGTTTTTCATATTTTCTACTTAAGATCCCAACGTAATTAATTAATATGTATACATACGTGGATTTAAGAGGTGTATCTGAGTTTTTATGTCTTAATTTGTACTTATCTCAAAAATTATAAATATTTAATTTTTCTCGCAAATCATAATAAACTCGTGTGTGGTACATTATCATTACGTTATTTTTAAGTGTTCCGACTGCGGAGCACTACGATTTTTAATGTTCCGACTGCGGAGCACTACGATTTTTAGTGCTCCGACTGCGGTACCCAACGTTTTTAGTGTACCAAAATGTGGAACACTACGTTTATCGTTGTGCTCCGGATCAGTATCACTAAAATATTTTTTAGTGTTTGTGTTCCGGAACACTAACGCTAAAAATTTTTAAGTGATACTGTTCTCGGAGCGGTACACTATGTTAGTGTACTGTTTATTTTCGAACTCTGATAAAAACGCGTTTAAAATTTGTATGCTACATGCAAAACACAATGAATTTTTCCTTTCCAGTTCTCATATCGATCGACTTGAAACTACTTTAAAATAAGTCAAACAGTCCTTAAGGATTGTATTGAAACCTTCACCGAAAATAGGCCTTGTGATTTGAATTACAATAATATACTTTTTGTCGTCATTATGCTTGATGACACAATGGCTGGCCCATAATGGCTTTATGGCACGAGTAATATCGAAAGGAATGCTTTCTAAAATTAGGTCTAGTTCCAAGTTGAACTATATCGGTCCATTCCTTCAGTTGCCGCATCCAAAAATTCAACACACATGCGCTTTAGTATAGATTATCATGTTGAAATCCGGATCATGTTGAGATTTTAATAGCAGGTAAGACATAATATTTTTTTTAGGGGAAAACAATATCACCTAACAGGGACGTACGCTGGAAACTTTTTTTTTTTTTTGGGGGGGGGGGGGGTATTTGAACTTGACCAAAAATCATGAAAATTAAAATGTTGTCTATCGTTACATAAAGCTATTTTAAAGGTTTTTTAGTTGATTTTATGTATATACAATTTTGCCATAAAGAATATACATTCAATAGAAAGAAATCACATTATTTTAGAAACAAGATTGAAATTCGGAATATTTGTCCTTGAATGTATAGAATTGAAAATGAATTGAAATAAAGTGTTTAACCAAATTCTCCAACAGAATAATTGAAGCAATAACTAAAAACTATTTCAAATAAATATTACCCATATAGATTTACGTTTTGTGTATCCCAGTATTTTCATCCACATTAGCTCTTATTTGGCATTTTGGGTTCTAAATCCCGCCGAGAATAGCTTTCGAAAGATTTTCTATAATTCGAGGCAATTAGCATAATTTTTAAAAATATCGTAATATGAATTTTGGAAATCCTTTTGGTGGGAGAATCATCAAGCAAAAAGTGGTGTAAATAGATCCACGTTCGAATACAGGGATTGCATTCGCGAATTGTCGAATAGAGACATACAGTGTTTAAAGGATATAAAGAGTTCTGCCCGAACATAACACCTTTTCTTCTCTACCCAGCAAAAATACTCATTACAAATTGGCCTACTTTCTCATTATTTTAACACGTGCATGTCATAGGGAGTAAGTACTTATTTTTTGGCACTTAAAAGTAAATAAATAAGTACTTAAATAAGTAGTTACGACTTGAAGTAACCAGGGAGTAACTACTTATTTATCTACTTTTTATTGCCCAAACATAAGTACTTACTCCCTATGACATGCCCGTGTTAAAATAATGCGAAAGTAGGCCAATTTGTAATGAGTATTTTTGCTGAGTAAAGTACATATCCAGTACATATCACACACTAACTTCAGCCCCTTAAAAAAGTTTTGTATTATTGTAAGTAAATAATTTTCTTCAATGACATAAAAACACCAAAACTTTATTATTTTACCAAAAGCGATAGAGTCCGTAAAAGCCAACTATAAATTCAGAAAATTACATTAAAAAAGAAAACATTTTTATCAGGAGCCGGGCGATGAAATCTACGACTCATAGACTCCGAATCCAACTCGCAGTACTGTTTGAGAATTTTGAAATTTGGAATTAAAATTACTTTTCGTGTTTAGGATTGAATAGTTTTGGAAATTCGTACTTATGTGTAACAATTGCTAAAAGGCACTAAATTTGGATTTGGATGAACGAATAATGCTGGAAATTTGGAATTTAGATTACTCTTCGATTTTAGGAGTGCACAGTTTTGAAAATTCGTACTTATGGATACGGAAAGTACTGAGTGGTACTTAATTTGGTACAATTTGGATTTGAGTGAATTGATGGAGCTGGAATTCTGATATTTGGAATGAAGATTACTTTTGAGTATGGAAAGTACTAAATTTTATACAATTTGGATCTGAGCGAACGGATAGAGCTGGAATCCTTAAATTTGGAGTTAAGATTACTGTTAAAGTGAAGCATTGGGTTGTTTTCGAAAATCGTACTTAGTACAGTTTGGTACAATTTGGTATTGGATGAACACATACAGCTGAAATCCTGAGGTTAGAAATTAAGATTACTGTTATTATTTTATATTAATGACAGTGTAGGGCTGAGATATGTGGTTGTCGAAATACATATGTACATAAGTACACGAAAATTACTAAGTGGTACTCAATTTGCTGTTGAGCTGGATTTTGTTTAGTTAGGGTGAATATTGGTGTGTTACGTTGGTATATGCACGTGTTTTAAGAAAACTGCACCCCGGTTAACTACCTTTCATAAAATTCTAAAAAGTTAAGGCAGTTATGCGGGAAAGGCATTTATGAAAATCCCTCATAGCTACACCTTGTGGGTAGTCACAAAAATTTTATTTCAACCTTACAAAAAATGACAACAATCGTCAAAAACAAAACGATGTATATTAGAATAATTCATTTCAAGTCTAAAAATATATAAGTTATATTATTTAATCAATAAGAAATTTAGTCATCAGTGAGTATAACACTGAACATCTCCATCACAATTTACGTAGTCATCGAAATTGATTGTCTCAGAAATACACCAGTGCGGGTAATAAACCGATAAATGTATTATTAAATGTTCTTTTTGGGGAAAATATTTGACGGGCAAATATCCGAATTGGGTACTTATAGAAAAGTAGTAGGACAGTTTGAACTCATTTTGGAGATTTAGATTGTGAGGCAATAAAACGGGAAAGGCAGTTAAGCAGAGAGGTAGATAACCAGGGTGCAGTGTACGTACCATAAATTGACAAAAATGTATAGGCGGTCTAAATGTTGTATCGCGTGTGTGAGCAGAGCAGGCTACAAAAAGTACTAATCGATTGTATTGCTGTTTTTGGGACCGCGCATGGTCCTATGGACTAGGTTACAGTATTAGTTAAATAAAAATTAAATTAAGCGGTATTAAAAAGGACCCTTAATTAAAATGCCTCAAAAAATGTGACTCGCTGTTGATGTGTAAGGGTGAGATTCGCGTTTTTTTTTTTTTTTTTTTTGAAAATCGAAATAAAGTCGTACGAAGAAACATAAATAAAATTTAATATTGATTAAAATTGGTATTAGTACAACAACATTTTTAGTGTTCGAAATGCAACCTTCTGATAATTTTTTTTTTTTCATTTTAAGGATCATTGAAGTCAGTGTTGATTGGGAAATTTCCTATTCATTCTTAAGTAAATACCTCCAATTCCTAGTATACATTGTATAAATGTAATGCGTTTAATGAAACTAGTTTCCTGTTTGAAATTAGACAATTTTCTTAAAAAGTTTCTAAGGAGTTCACATTACTACGTACTTTTAAGAACAAACAAAAAATACAATTAAAATTCAGCACTCATACCGCGCTGTATTAGCATACCATAACTCTTTTACATATCATTGGCATGGAATTGGGTGGTTGGTGTTGTTGTTATAGTAGTACCACCTTCCATTATTCATAAGGAGCTGTCATTAGCAACACCATAAGTGGTTACAAGGTGGCAGGTGGGGAAAGGGGTCGTCGTCGAGAAGCAACATATGACTGAATGAATGAAACATGCGTGTTAATTTAATAAGAACCATTGTTTTATGGAGAGGCAAACATACGTACATTTAAAACCACTAACACACTTGCACAAATATTACAATGTGTGTAAGGATGTTTAATTTGACATGCAAATATCCTGCAAAGTAATGTTCAATTTTATTTGTCCATGTGTTAATCATTTGCATTACAAAATTTAAATGCATGTGCGCGTGTGGTTAGTGTAATATTTTTCCTAAATTATCGTTAAGCTGAAAATAAATCTCCTAATGTTTATTTAGTTTTCAAAAATTTTAATTGAATTTTATAGCCTCTTGTTTTGAACCCAAAAACGTTTTCAAAAATTACCGCGAATATCTTCTTCTATTTTGGGAAGTTTTTATAAGATTTTTCACATGGTTGTTTTTTTTATTGTCACATATAATCCTTTGTAGCCTAACCGCTACATGTCGTTATTTTTCTTAATACTTTCTTCGCTTTGGTATGTGTGTGTGTCACATGAGGAAGGTGGCATGAATGTTAATCGCCGGTCTGTTGCTTTATGATTTGTTTACATTCCGTGTATGTTGCGTGCCTTTGTTGTTTTCTTCTTTGATGTTTCGAAACGCCACGTGTTGGCTTTTGGTTTCGTAAAGAGATTTTCTCTTTATCAACTCCCACCCTTTTTCATTTTATGTTGTGCAGACTTATATACTTTGCAGGAATGTTTTCTCTTTTCTTATTGGTCTCTTCGTGCTTGAAATTGAAGTCTCTGTGAATAAATTTTTAGCACGAAGCAAAATACAGGGTCCTGCATACAATTTGACTGTGGCGCAGGTTAAGTAATATGAGAATTCCAAGTTCATAGACTAAGGGTCATTATTATATGTTTTCTTTTACTATTAGATGGATTTGAAAACGCAAAATAAACCAATTTGAAGGCATTACAAATTTTCACAAAAAAAAGTTATTGCCAAAAAGGCCCTACTTGAAATTTAATGATCACTTTTAACTTTAGGTTTAAGTTAGCCGGAGCGCTATAAATACGTAAATCTAAATTAGAAAAAAATTATAATAATTGTTTTGTATCGTATAAGAAATACTTTGGATCAATTAGAATGTAGGACCGTGGTATCATCTTGAAACGTTTTAGCAGGAAGCCTTTCTATGCATTGATAACCCGAAGTACCAAGTACAGTTAATTTTTTTGTAATCATTCACTAAATATTGATTTTAAAATTCAGAAAATTGTAATCAAACTCCAGGCCGCATCGTCAAGAAATTTTGTATGGAGATCGGGTTCAGACCAGAATAGACCCCTGTTTTTATTGGTGATGATCATGAAATATTTAGCGGGTGAAATGGACCAAAAAGATAATATTTATCCATTATTGTAGCGGCTCTGCAGGTCGCAATAATAGTCCGATCAACGAAGTTTTAAATAAGGTAACAGTATATGACAAAGAAGGAGCTTGCAATAATATTTATAGGGTTAAATGGAACACAACTTTTGTGTGAAAATTGTGAACATTTTTAATATACAGCTTATATCTTTATTCCTGGAAGAGACATTCCGGGTAAGTATACTAAACTTGGAAGAGGAATGCTCGACCTTTTTATTGATGTCAATTGTGTTGTTGTACATGATAAGATAACAGAGTTACAGCCTAATATACTCAGTTATTTGTTTGCAGTATAATCATAACCAGCTAGGTAGAAGCAGATGCCTACAATTTTGGAAGATGATCTGATATTATTTAGCGGTTGAAATGGACCATGACTTTTGTCTGAAATAAAAAAATATTTTTTTGGTCTATATTTTATTTCCTGGAGGGCATATACCGGGAAAGTAGCCTACATATGGAAAAAGACCTACTGACCTTTCCCCTTGATGCAAATTGGAATAAGTCTCCTAGATAATGGACCTACTGCCTAATATTTAATGGGGTTTTGTGTAGAGCAGCACATTATCCTATTCCCAGTTTTTGCATTATTGCAAATTACATGGTGTCCTAGCGTATTATTTGTCCAATTAGATTTTTTAGCATACATAAGCTGTGGGTCCCATATCATTGAGCGAATATGAATCGGGGTACACTCACTCATTGATATGAGAGAAGTCTCCCATGTCCCTTCTGGGATGTTTGTGAAACAATTATTATATTATTTAAGCTTGGTGTGATACGGTGCCAGAATCCACAAAGTTATTTCTTACAATTAGTTTATTTGTTTCAATAAAGAAATATTGATATGTGGAAAGCTAATTCCCAGGCGTAGTGGCCACATGGTCGGCCCCCTTCGACTATAGCCCTGACTTTTGATTTGCTATAAATAAATTCTACATTTCTCAACATCAGATTTAGTTACGCTCACGCTCCCATTGATGACAAGGACGAACAGACCAAAGATATTTTACATGCGCTTAGAAGAAACATATGACAGTTGTCCTGCAGATGACATTCTAATTATTCTAGGCGATTTTAATGCAAAAATTACAATGGAGAATATCTTTAGGCCCACGGTGGGGAAACATCTGGTAATCAAAAGTACCAAATATAAGCATCTCGAGATTGGTAAGGTCACCTGAGTCACGATACCAAGAAAGAAGGAATCAAATTGATTGCGTTGTGATAGATGGAAGAAATCCATCGAACATGTTGGATGTACGATCGTTTCGAGGAGCAAACATAGACGGATCACCACCTAGTTGTAGGAAAGGTACGTACCCGATTAAACGTAGCTAATATAGTACGAAAAAAACACAGCACGGAAGGTGGACATCGGTAAACTGAAATCACTATAGATAGCCACAGCATATTGCACTCAACTGTGCCAGTAGCAAAGCGTAAAGCACGACAGATGTATCGTAGAAAAAAGGAGAGTGGAGAAACGTGTTTTCCGCAATAAAAAATATATGGATAAGCGGGAGTGTGAAAAAAATCGAGACGTACAGGAGGCAGAATGAAGTCCTAAAATTCTACCAATGAGTGAAACATCAAACGGAAACAAGAGACAAACAAGGCAATTTGGCAAATGATCCAGGTAGTGTGCTCAGGATATGGAAAAAACAAGACATTACAAGACGACGAAGATACCACAAATCCAATCACAGAAGATGGTATTGAATGTATACGTCCCAGCCAAGATGAGGTAAAGACAGCAATAAAACGCCAGGTGCCGTTAACTTACTAGCTGATGTATTTTAAACCGAAGGCGGCACTTTGATAAGGCGTATTGCATCAACTAATTAGAACGCGTACCCTACGATTGAGATCTAAACAATCTGTGTCCTGTCCACAAGGAAAGAGATAATACTGCGTGCTCTAACTATAAGGATTTAAGTCTGCTCCCTTTTGCTTATAAGAATGTGTGAACGACTAAAGCCTATGACCAACAAAACAATTGGACCATATCAGTTCGGCTTTAGACCTGGCAAATCCACCATTTACCAGATATTTATCCTGGGGCAAATCCTGGAAAAGACCCAAGAGATGCAGATCGACACTTACCATCATCTTTTTGTCGATTATAAAGTAGCCATGCCTGAACTTGGTATCCCCGCAAAGCTCATTCGTCTTTGTAGGATGACTCTAACTGATACTCGGTCCTCACTTAAAGTAGGTTTCACTCAAAAGAGGTTTCAGAGAAGGTGACTGCCGTTCGTGTGTTATATTAAACATCCTGTTGGAAAAGGTGATACTAGATTCAAACGTCAAAAGAAAATACACAATTTACACCAATACCCACAGAAAGAACGAGTATCCTACGATTGGAACCTGAGCATACTGTGTCCCGTCCACAAGAAAGGAGATAAGACTGTATGCTCCAACTATAGGGGCTTAAGTCTTTTTATAAGTCTTATATTCTGCGAACTTGCTGAGTGGAAACCCCATACGGATCGTATAATATCAGCAAGATTTCGTACGCGCGCTAGATACCTTACCGTGATACAGTGCTATGCCCCAACTGAGAACGCCGAAGATTCCGACAAGAGTGCTTTTTACAGCCAGCTCACAAATGTTTTAGATGCAACCCACAGAGGAGATATAAAGATCTTAATGGGCGATTTCAACGCCCAAGTAGGACCAGATAATAGAAATTTGGAATGTGTAATGGGCAAACACGGCATAGGAAGGATGAACGAAAATGGTACACTTTTGGCAGAAACATGCGCCAGCAACGCTCTTGTGATAGGTGGTACACTATTCCCTCACAAGAGAATTCACAAAGCCACATGGATATCTCCGGATTGTTTAACGGAAAATCAGATAGACCACATCGCCATCAGTAAAACATGGAGAGGGTCACTTCTGGATGTGTGTGTAAAAAAAGGAGCAGATGTAGGTAGCGACCACCATTTACTGATAGGAACACTCAGGTTTAAGGTAGCTGCAATTAGAACAGAAAGAACAAAAAAACGTAGACCACGATATGATGTTGCCAAACTACAAGAGGAGACCGTGCGAAACAGATACTCAAGGAAACTCGATGCAAAATATGCCGAATTACAAGCCGTCGAAAGTTCTAACGTAAATGATTACTGGGAAAAGGCTAAGTCCACAATTTTGGAAACAGCCGCCGAATGTCTAACTGCCACGAGAGCACCCAGGAAATGCTGGATATCAGACGATACGTGGATGCTCATCGAACAGCGGAAAAACATAAAGTCTCAACTAAACGCACCCAGAACAAGATCGATAAAACTTACCTTAAACAGACACAACAATGAGTTGGATAAGAAAGTTAAAAAAGTGCCAGAAACGACAAAAGACATTGGGCAGAAAATATGGCTGTACAAGCGGAAACTGCAGCATCATCCAACAAAACAAAAGAAATGTACCAAACAATAAAGAAGCTCAGTGGAAAAAGACAAAATTTTCAAAAGGTAAACCTTTAGTTGGCCCAGATGGAACATCACACACAAACAG
Organism: Musca autumnalis; assembly: GCF_047663935.1. Classification (NCBI taxonomy): domain Eukaryota; kingdom Metazoa; phylum Arthropoda; class Insecta; order Diptera; family Muscidae; genus Musca; species Musca autumnalis. The sequence goes on along the minus strand of NW_027411866.1, from coordinate 244,241,595 downwards.
CCAATCTCAACTCGAGGTATGGGTACATCACTATACCAACATTCTGTCCATAAACCAAACAGTTAGGAATTCAAATATCTGCAACTGTGAGCATCACGAGACAAGAGACGACATAAACACAGCACCTCCTTCCATAGACGAAATATGTCATGCCATATCATCTTTAAAAAATAGTAAATCAGCAGGCATTGACGAAATCGCACCTGAAATGTTAAAAGCAAACCCATTCACAAGTGCATTGATCTTACATCCAGTCGTCAACAAATTTTGGAGTACTGGGGAATTGCCATCCGACCTAAAGGAAGGACTGGTAATAAATGTGCCAAAAAAAGGCAATCTTTCTCAATGCTCAAACTACAGGGGCATAACTCTTTTGAGCATGGCAAATAAAACAATTACATATATTTTAAACGACCGAATTTCATCAGCAATTGCACCCGAACTAAGAAAGCAGCAAGCTGGCTTTCGACAAAACTATTCCTGTGTGGATCACATAAATACTCTAAGAATCATCATAGAGCAATCTATAGAACTAAGATCATCATTGTATCTAACGTTCATAGACTTTCAAAAAGCATTCGACACTATATCCCACAATGCCATATGGGCGTCCCTAGTATGCAAGGGTGTTCCAACAAAAATAATCGACCTTATTAAAGCTCTCTATGATGACTCACACTGCAGAATTTTGCACGACGACTTAACTAGCCAGAGAATTAAAATATGTGCAGGAGTAAGACAAGGATGATAATACGCTCCTTTTTAACATTGTTTTAGATACGGTGATGGCTGCTGCGACGCGGGAGCTTGGCGGCATCATTTGGGGTTTAAACGGCAGATTGACTGATTTAGACTACGCTGATGATATTTGCCTTTTGTCGCATCAGAACTCAAACATGCAACATAAAATCAACCAAGTTCAGGAGTATGCGCAGAGAGCTGGCCTTCATATAAATGTATCCAAGACTAAATGCATGCGCATCAATGCTGGAAACGCAACACCATTAACCTTGGACAACACCCCTTTGGAAGAAGTAGAAGAATTTATCTATCTCGGCAGTATGTTAACGTCGACAGGAGGCTCTGAAGCAGATATAAATAGCCGCATGCGAAAGGCAAAACAAGCATTCGGAGCACTCAACAATATATGGAGATCATCGCAAATCAGACGGAGTACAAAAATACGACTATTCAACTTAAATGTAAAATCTGTTCTATTGTACGGATGCGAAACATGGAACATGTCCTCAAGAATAGCGAACTCACTCCAGGCATTCGTCAATAGATGCTTAAGAAGAATTTTGAGAATACATTGGCCTAATGTGATTACAAACCAATCTCTTTATGAAAGGTGCAACCAAAATCCAATAGTCAAGGAAATCAGACTAAGGAAATGGAGATGGATCGGTCATACACTGAGGAAACAAGAAGGAAATATTGCCAAAGAAGCCCTTGAGTGGAACCCGCAAGGTAGCCGCCGTAGAGGTAGACCTTTGCTAACGTGGAGACGGCAAGTTTTAGAAGAACTGAGGAAGGCGAATAAATCATGGAATGAAATTAAAATTTTAGCTTTAAATAGAAATAATTGGAAAAATTTTGTTGTGGCCCTATGTTCCACCTAGGAACCTGGATATTAATAATAATAATAATATTCTGCGAACGACTAAAGCCTGTGGTCAACGAAATAATTTGACCATATCAAAGCGGCTTTAGACCTGACAAGTCCAACATTCACCAGATATTTACCCACCGGCAAATCTTGGAGAAAACCCAAGGGATGCAGATCGACACCTACCCCTTTTTGTCGATTATAAAGCAGCTTGCAACAGCCCCCTACGTTCAAAGGTATTCCAAGCCATGTCTGAGTTTGGTGTCCCCGCAAAACTCATTCGGATTTGTAAAATGACTTTAACTGAAACTCGATCCTCAGTTAAATTAGGAAAGAACCTCTTCCAAGAGTTTTGCACCAACAGAGGTTTCAGACAAGGAGACAGCCTTTCGTGTGATCTCTTCAACATTGTGCTGGAAAAGGTTATACGAGATGCAGACGTTAAAAGAAATTACACAATCTACACAAATAGCCACATGTAACTTGCTTATGCTGATTATAACCGATACCGAAAGAAAATCGCTAAAATGGGTCTGGCGGTAAACGACGAGAAGACTAAGTTGATGGTGTCGACGCGCAATGCGTCCATAGAGCTCGGACCAACTGTTGAAGTTGACTCCTATAATTTTAAGGTAGTAAAATACTTCGTAAACACAACAAACAACATCAGTTGTGAAATAAAAATAAGAATAGGATTGGCCAACAGATACTACTTTGGCTTAAGTAAGCAGTTTAAAAACAAAACCACATCTCGTCAAACAAAAATAACGTTTTACAAAAGCTGATACTACCCGTGCTTATTCCTGGTTCCGAAGCCTGGGTACTTGCGCAAGCAGACAAGGCAGTGCTTGGTGCGTTTGAGAGAAAAATTCTTCGAAAGATCTACGGACCAATCTGCGCTGACGGTGGATATCGACATCGTATAAACCACGAGCTGTGTCAGCTGTACAACGACACCAGTATAGATAAAGGCATCGAGATGCAACGATTACGTTGGCTAGGCAATATAATAAGAATGAACGATGATGAACCCGCTAAAAAGGCGTATAAACAGAACTGGCAGAAGAAATGAAAATGCGCGGTATTCCAAAAAGGGAAGCAGCAAATAGAGAGAATTGGAGATTTTGTCTTAGTTCGGCTTATGGAACAAATGCTCTGTAATAGACCAGTGAGTAAGTATTAGAGTCACTGCTGGTGTGTGAGGTTTAGATGCGATAAGTACTAAAGGGGTTGAGCTGGAGTTTTGAAATTCGGTATTGAAAAAGCAGTTGGTGTAAAGACTGGATATATGTGTACTAAATTTGGAATTAGGGATGATATGGTTTTGAAATTGTGCAAATAGTACTAAATGGTACATCAAATCAAGAAACGTGAAGTGAATGTTTTCGATAAAATTGTTTGTCATTGTGAACGTTTTAGTAAGTTCATTTGAAGATGTAAACTTGTGTGATTTTTTGTTTTGTTCAGAAACAGAAATCCCCATGTTCATATACCTGAAAATGTTGGTCGATGCTGATGTAGGGGTCTTTTTTCTAAAAAAAAAGGATCGAACAGTACTTAATTTAAACATCCATTACAATATGAATTAGCACAATGATTCCATATTAAATATTGTTTATTCGTTTTTATTCCCTTTCCGCATACGAAGTAGCGGCACTTAGCTACTTTATGTATAAAGTTTAAGTCATACTTTTCAAATGAATAGTCTTCGAAGTTAGCATTTAAAAATCCATACTTAAAAAATACTGTATACATAGACCCATCGGTTTTTAATATTCAGTATGGTTTAATCTATATAAATAAAAATCAAATGTCGTTCGTTGGTAATGGCATCAGTTGAGAACGGCTAGACCGAATTAAATAATTCCTCCTGTAAAATGTGCGACATAACCTCACATAGGTTTTTATGGAAAAAGGACCACGCCCACTTTTACGCCCTCTTTTTTAAATTTTTATAATTTCTACAAAAAATACTGAACATATTTTTCTGAAATTGTCAGGAAAGTACAGCGATGGGCCCCGGTTAAAATAAGCTACAAATTCAGTTGAATTTCGGAAGGAGCGGGGTACTTCCCCTATACCATATTTTTAAAAAAAAAAATGCTATATTTACAATAAATACGAATGTATATATTTGGAAGTTAATTTGCAAGACAATTGTGGTTGTGTCTCCGACCTTACCCACTTTTTTAGGACCCAAAGACTTGACCACACACTTTTAAAAATATGTTACATCTACAAAACTACTGAACCGATTTTCCTGAAAATTTCAGGGAATGTACAGGTATGACCCACGGTGAAAATTGTATGCATATTTTCTTGAATTTTGAAGGGGGCATATTTAAAAAGACACCTTGTCTTTATGAATAAAAATCAAATGCTGTCAAAACCCAACAAAGGTTTTTATGAAAAGAAAAGTTTACCACGCCCACTTTTTCCAATTTTCAATTTAAATGCCGGACCACGCCACTTTTTATACCCTACACCACCCTGTGGTAAGGGTATTATGTGTTAGTGCCTTTTGTATGTAACATGTCTAAGGAAAAGAGGTAGACAAATAGTTCCTTCTAGGAATATGCATAGAATCACTTTCTGAGTCGATTTATGCATGTCCGTCCGTTCGCAACGTACAGGTCGCATTTATTGTTCGATTTGGCTAAAAATTAGGGAAGATAATTTTTTTAGCTCAATGAAGAACGCTATTGCTTTTGGTGAAAATCGGTTCAGATTTGGATATAGCTCCCATATATATTTTCAGCCGATTTGAGGTATTTGATGCACCAAACACGCTGTATATGTCTAATTTTGATGAAAGTTAGAATGTGTGATAAAATTATGTCTATAGATAAATGTGCCAAATTATATCGAAATCGGTGCAGATGGGGATATAGCACCCATATAAATTTTCGGCCAATTTTGGGTATTTGGAGCATGAAAGACGTTATATATGTCCGATCTCAATGTGTGACGGAATTTGGTCTAGAAATAAGTGTGCCAAATTATATCAAAATCGGTTCAGATTTGGATATAGCTCCCATATATATTTTTGGCAGATTTTTGGTATTTGGTGCACGAAACACGTTATATATGTTCGATCTCATGAAATATGGGATGTGTGACGGAATTTGTTATTTGATGCACCAAAGACGCTATTTATGTCTAATTTTAATAAAATTTTGAATGTGTGACGGTGTTTGGCCTAGAAATATATGCGCCAAATTATATCGTAGTCTGTTCACATTTTAATTTAGCTCCCATATATATTTTACCTATTCACACTGGTGTAGGGTATCATATAGTCGGCCCCGCCCGACTTTGATCCTTTCCTTACTGGTTTAAATATGGTATATCTTGAAAACTGATGACCACGCCCACTCTTTTCAAAACATTATTTTTACAAAACTACTAAACCTGATTTTCAGAAACAATTCAGGAATGTCCCGTGGTCCAAAATGCTATATATTTGTAGACGAATTTCCGGACCTAATGTTTTGTAATCGCTATATTTGCTTAACTTATGAGTGTATCGGGTTGCAAATTCATTTTCAAGACAACGGTGGTTACGCCCCCGATAAAGAAAATCTATATATTCACAAATTTCCTTAAATGGTGAGGTTCAGCTGTCCATCAGCCATGAACAACTAAAATATATAAGTCTCAATAAGCGGGAGAATTCGACTTCGACTCTTTTACCTTTTCAATTAGATAGCTTTAGGATACAGACAGGGACATGGACGATAATAAATCCTAAACAGCATAAATTGACGAAAAAATCCGACAAAGTCCGTAAGAGAAAATAAAGGGTACGGACCAAATCTGTTGATAAATTTAAAATCCTCCTTTGTTTGACAAAGGACCAAAGAAGTGAGGTAGAAAATACCCGTTTTTCAATTTTCAAGCATAAAGTCGATAAAATGTTGTCATTAAAACTCATTACGACGGGCCAGCAACGCGAACCGGAGTCTGGTAGTCACATAATAAAAATTCAATATTATATATCTGATTGATACATAAAATCAGACTAATAACAACAAGTGAAAAGGAATGAGTCCGCTTTGCGGACAGCTAAATACCATCAGTCGATGACTATGCAAAAATATTGCGCTGAACAGAACCAACATTTTGAAGGAAATTACATTTTCGCACATTACAAATACATACAAAATAAGTTTTGAAAGTTTCAAGCGTTTTTCATAAGAAGTGGAGCTAACTATTCCGCTGAAAAAATTACAAAGTATACACGATTAAAAACATTCAGATCATTGCACAGTGCCCAATTTTCAAAAAAACTTTTTTCAAGGTCAATTTTCACAATAAATGATGAAAATAGTTGTGAGTAAGATCGAGTTGGGCTGTGTAACTTATAATTTTATAAAAAGGGAAGAGTTGTTTACAAATTTCCATCGAAGCATCCTGCACATATTTGCACTTTTCGTTCTTATGTGATATTTTGTCTTGCAGATATGTACATATTTCGTTTATTCAGAATGTCAGAATATTGTATAGGGTGACTTCCTGGCGTTTCGGTAAAATTTAGAGTTTTGATGTATTCTAGGACCTATAATAAATTTTTATGACGAACAAATTTCTAGAATATTTTGATCTGCTACAATAGCATTTTAAAGGAGATTTTAAAAATTTGTGGAAAAATGGACTAAAAAGACCGCTTTTATGACTCATGGGAGGGTTAATTTTTTAAGAAAAATATTCCTCGCATTCTTGTAAGCAAAGTTGCCATAGAGCCTAAAGTGCAAGGATTCCAAGCAATCTTAACTCAAATATTTCCAAACTGTAGAAATGGTAGAAGCTTGCAGCCCTATTTTAGTTTCTTGGTCTTTTGTCAAAATTGATACCGATAGTTCCTTGGTATGTAATACAAATAGAGATTTCATTTCTTTAGTGACTTATAGTGAAATTTAGTGGAGAACATTTTTGTCTTTGGCGCTATTTTTGTACTATGATGTTTTGTATGACAATTTTGCCAAAACTCACATGAAGTACGACCTTAACCCTAAAATGTGTTTTTAATTTTGCATATTTCTAGAGTTTAGGTGAGATATAGAGTTTTGGTGTATTCTGGGACCTATATTAAAAATTGATGGCGAACAAATTTGTAGAATATTTTGATCTGATATGATCGCATTTTATGGGAAAAGGGATCACAAAGACCCCTTTAATGACCACCTGAGGATTAAATGATATGAAAAATGAAACCAACGACCCGAAAAACATAACAACCTAATGTTAGGTTAAAATCCATTCATTTTTAGAGTTTTGGCTAGGTTTTTCGTCAAATTGGACAATGTGTATTGGGGGAAATATGAAACTGTAAACACCTGGACTTAACTCAACCTTTTTGTGTGGGACGACATCAAATATTGGGACAGTCCGGGTCTATATCTCGAGATATATTTGCTAACGCAGCAAAAAATATGCTCTTGTATTGATATCACAAGGACTACTCGATATTAAACTTTCGATCTGAGAACTTTTCCTGAAATGGTCAACGTTAGATTTGTAAAGCTTTTCGTCAGGAAGAGTAGTCTCGGTAGAAAAAATTCAGAATTCTTAAACAGCTCTTAAATTGGATATAAACCGAAATGTTTGAAATTTAGTGGGGGTGCTACCCGAAGTAGTGGATCGATGTGGTATATCCATGTTTGGGCCAAATCTGTAACTCCCTTCGAGAGTTATCGTATTAACCAGCCAGACTGACATGGTTAGGGCTAGATCGCCTCCAAATGATTTTTGAATGAAGCTCTTTTCTATTCGTGACAAAGTTGCACCTCTGTAGCCCCGTTACTGAATTTTACATTTACATACATTTTCTTATTTGAACAAAAATATACTTGTCCACCAAACAAGAACTTAATTACAATTGAAGGTAACATTAATCTCCAGCTAAGTTCTCCAATTCGCATATATTCCATATATGTACTTCTCTTTTGGATAGTATTTACAGAGAGCTAATAATCTGCGAGTGCAACTGCAATAGGAAAAAATTATACAGAAAACAACGAAATGAGAACATGCTATCGCTGTTATTGCCACTAAAAGAAGAAAAACAATTTATATAAGGCACGTGTGACAGGCGGAGCTCTGCACTAAAGAATCGGGCAAAAAATGGAAAAACAAAGTCCCACAAAAAAGTGAAGTGATAAAACAAAAGATAAACTACTAAAGGTGGAGTGGTGGTGCCGTGCCATGTTGTCTTTTTAGACTTTTGTTTACAAAACATTTAGAAAAATGCATTCGTGCAGCGAACGACAGTTGAGTGGGTGGTCGGTGGCCCAGCGCTATCATCAATGGAGGCCAAAAAGCATGCAACATAAAAAAGTGAAGGCAACTTTTTTTTTAATGCACAACATTAAGTCATGCGCAGATTATTTCGTCTACATTTCGCAGTGAAAAAGAGCTCAAACAAATGCAGGACACAAAAATAAGGAAATAAATTTCACAGAAATAAGTGGTGCAAGGAGCAACAACAAAAAAATGAAAATAAACGAATTGCAAAGAAAACAAGGCAACAACTTACAAAAAAGACAAAATTTTCCAGCATTTTCATTTGCTGATTTGAAATGCTATAAAAATGAAAAAAAAAAAAACAGCAACATAAAAAGCCAAGGAGACTCCCTAAAAAATGAGGATTTCAAGTTCCTTTTTTAGAATGATTTCGATTTTGCCCAGAGAAAATGAGGCTGATGGGGTTGAGACATGAGATGAGGATGCTAGGAAGTTGTTATATTTGAGTTGTTGTTTGTAGGTGGGTGTTTTGTATATCATTTAGTTGAGTCAGTGTGTGTATGTCTTTCAATTCTGCCTGCTTTGCTCTTCTTCAGGAAAAACTAACAAAGCTCCGGGTGTTGCATTAATTAGTTATGGCAGACGATTTTGCGGTTTTCTTAGAGCTCAATGCTGTTTGATGATGTACAACGAGAACAAACAAATGCTATTCTCTGTCGGTACGACGATGAAAGCTTTTCAGTGTAGTTTCCTCGAAATTTACTTTACTTCTTTTTTCGATTTAAGTCTTGTTACATTTCCGTTTTATACAGTTCACTTTTTGCCAAAATAAATGAATCTTCTTCTCTGCAACTCCTTCCAACATTCGAATGTCATTGCAATTATATTTTGAGTTTTTGTTTATTATGGAATTGGGTGTTTTAATGCCCTACATAACAGATAAGAGTAGAGGTTGATTTATGAACATGTTTGTATCCCATATTCGAATGATTGTGATTGGCTTTAATATAAGCTAGGCTAAAACATGGCATTTGCAACATCAGTAGTATTAACACTATCCTGCTCCGGCCAACGACTAGGAAAAGTAGACAAAAGATAGAGTCTATGATTGCCTATATAGATCATATCAAAACAATCTCAAAGCTATAGAAATTGAAAAAAACATTTTTTTCGGCCAAACTTTCGGAATATTTGACCCAACAGCATCTTAGTATGAAGTAAAAACTTATCGACAAAATATAATTAGGTGCCACTCTTTGATATTAGGCTACCCTTGGTCGAGTGTAGTATATGTAACACGTCTTAATAGGATTTACGGGTGGAATGGACCACAAATTTCTGTAGGAATCGTTTTTAGCCAAAACAATGAACTACGAACATCTTCTCAATGGACAATAACTGTATATAATAACAATAGCATTTATAGCAATCTTGTGAAAGTTTACTTTTGGCCCCATACAATTTACTATGGAAAAAAGATCGCTCGGGTCAACATTAATCGATCGTCATAAAATGATATATATAAGATTTTTGGGTCGAATGGAAACAATTAGGGGGTTACTTACTTACTTAACTGGCCCATTACAGAACATTTGTTCTATAGGCCGAACTAAGAAGAGATCTCCACTCCTCTCTATTTGTTGCTTTGCACTCTGGAATACCGCGCCTTTTCATCTCATCATCCACTTGTTTGCGCCATCTATTCCTTGGCCTGCCAATTCTGCGTGCACCGCCATGTGGCATGTATTCATACGCCTTTTTAGCGGGTTCATTATCGCACATTCTTATGATATGGCCTAGCCAACGCAATCGCTGCATCTCGATACGTTTAACTATATTGATGTCGTTGTATAGCAGATACAGCTCGTGGTTCATGCGACGTCGATATTCACCGTCAACGCAGATTGGTCCGTAGATCTTTCGAAGAATTTTTCTCTCAAACACACCAAGCACTGTCATGTCTGCTTGCGCAAGTACCCAGGCTTGGGAGCCATACATGAGCACGGGTAGTATCAGTGTTTTGTAGAGCGTTATTTTTGTTTGACGAGATGTGGCTTTGTTTTTAAACTGCTTACTTAAACCAAAGTAGCATCTGTTGGCCAATACAATTCTTCTTTTTATTTCACAACTGATGTCGTTTGTTGTGTTTACGGAGGTGCCGAGGTAGACGAAGTCTTTTACTACCTCAATATTATAGGAACCAACTTCCACAGTCGGTCCGAGCTCAATGGACGCATTGCGCGTCGACACCATCAACTTGGTCTTCTCACCGTTTACCGCCAGACCCACTTTAGCAGATTCTCATTCGACCTTTATAAAGGTATCAGTTACTTCTTTTACTGATCGGCCCATGATGTCTATATCATCAGCATAAGCAAGTAACATGTGACTATTGGTGTAGATTGTGCCACTTCTTTTGACGTTTGCCTCTCGTATAACCTTTTCTAGCAGGATGTTGAAGAGATCACACGAAAGGCTGTCTACTTGTCTGAAACCTCTTTTGGTACCAAACTCTTCGGACAGGTTCTTTCCTATTTTAACTGAGGACCTCGAGTCAGTGAATATCTGGTCAATGGTGGACTTGCCAGGTCTAAAGCCACATTGGTATGGTCCAATTATCTCGTTGACCATAGGCTTTAGTCGTTCGCACAATATCCCTGACACGATCTTGTAGGCAATAGGGAGTAGACTTATGCCCCTATAGTTAGAGCATACAGTCTTATCTCCCTTCTTGTGGACGGGGCACAGGATACTCAGGTTCCAATCATCGGGTACTCGTTCTTCCTACCAGATGGTGCTAAATAGCTGATGAATACACCTTATCAGCGTGTCGCCTCCGGTTTTGAACAGCTCGGCTGGTAAGCCATCGGCCCCTGCTGCCTTATTATTCTTCAGCCGATTTATTGCTGTCTTTACCTCATCTTGGCTGGGCGGTATACATTCAATACCATCTTCTGGGATTGGATCTGTGGTATCTTCGTCGTCTTCGCTAGTATTAGATACCAACAGTTGGGAAAATGCTATTATCATACCCTGAGCGCACTATCTGTATCAGTTTCCAAATGTCCTTACTGGTTTCTACAGGAGGATGTGCCTGTATCAAAGCCATCTATTTGATATTTTACTATTTGGTAGAATTTTCGGACTTCATTCCGGCTCCTATACATCTAGATTTTTTCCACACCCGCTTATCAATTTCTCTCTTTTTCCTTCGGAAACACGCTTCTCCTCTCTCCTTTTCTCCCGATACCTCTCCCGTGCGCTACGCGTTGCTACTGATTTTAGAGCAGCCCTATATGCCGCATTTTTCGCTTTGGCATCAGCGCCATGAATTCCCTAGTGGAGGTCGCTGGTTTTCAAGTGGAGTGGGCAATACTCAGCTATTGTGCTGGTATCTTAGCGGAACGAGGAGTGGTTTGATTAAACAATTGGGCCAGTTGAGTGGAATATACTGTGGCTATCTGTTGTGATTGCAGCTGTGGATTGGGCGGGCGACTTAAACATTCTATCTAACGTTACAACCAATATATTGGGTTAGTTTTCGGAATCAGGGCACCATTGAACCATCACGGTGCGCCTTAACTAATTTTAAATGAAAGGTGCTTATACCTGGGAAGTTTTTGCGGATTCTGAAACTACAATGATCATAGATGAGAAAAATCAAAAAGCGAAAAAAGGGATTTTTAAATAAATCGTGGTCAAAGTTAAAATTTTTTGGGCTATATTATGTTTTCGCGATTTTGCTCGGGAACCGCAAGCCCTATAGAAATAGGATTAGAGCAAATTTTATAGCAGTGAAAATTCTCTACAAGATTGATCTTAATGTTATTTTCGTAGGTTTAACCACTTTTGAGACATAGATGTTCAAATTGGGACAATGTACTGACTGTATCGTCTCCTTATAAAAAAATGACATGAAGGGTGCACTTACACCTGAAAAGGTTTAGCGGGTTCTGAGATAGCAATGTTCATAGATGAGAAAAATCCAAAAACAAGAAAAAATCGCTGGAGGCATTTTGAAATAAATCGCGGTCAAAGTTCACATTTTTAGGTTTATTGTAGGTTTTCAGGATTTTTCTTGGAATTTTTTCCGGCATTTTTTCGTTTTTTGATTTTTCTCATCTATGATCATTATAGTTTCAGAATCCGCAAAAACTTCCCAGGTGTAAGCACATTTCATTTAAAATTAGTTAAGGCGCAGCGTGCAATAAGTTTCGGGGGGACCCTCATATAGTTTATTATTCAACATTTCTATCGCGACTGGAGGGAATTCTTCTTCATATCCTCGAATAGCTTGGCATGATTGACGATATCGAAGGCCTGCTCTGGCTCGGCCCTCAACTAATATGTGTGAATTTGTCATGTAATGATGTTGTGGTGTTATACATTTTCCGGAATCCTTGCATATGTTTGGCAACTTCTTCTCGTGGGGAGGAATAGTTCTTCGAAAATCTTTGCTACTGATCGGCCTGTATGATTCACTTCTGCTGGCATCTTTGGCTGGCTTCAGTAGCGGGACCACCCTGCCAACTATCCATACTTCTGGTACAATATGGGTGGTTAACGATAGATTGAGGACGCTTGTTAAATACGCAACCCCGGTTGCATCCAGTTACTTAAGCATTACCATTAATGTGGGCTGATATCGCGTTTCGGCTGATATCTGCAACACTTTTTTTCAACCTGAGGGTGATTTCACAGTTGGAAACAATTTACTTAATCCTGTACCAAGGTTGCATTGCTTCCGGTGGTCTAGCCACTTTTTCCGATTATGTTCGCCTACTAGCATGTTAACTTCAAGAATGTTTTCAAACTCTCGGCTCATCAGAGTTCGTACGACGATTACAGGAAATTCGATTGAACAATGTGTTGGTAACAGTAAAATACTTCAATTTAGGATGATTAGTTACATGGGAACCACGCGAGAACGTCGGCCTGGGACAAGAATATTTTTGTTAGAGAGTTTTTAGGCCACTAGGACCCATTGATAAAAATTTCAGTTTGATGATATATTATCTAGAAGTATTTTTTTCAAACTGTACATTGATGCTTAGCTGGAGTGGTGTATCTAATCTAATCTTAAAATACTCCTTCATAATGCTGGGTATCTAATGTTCGATATGGCCAAGTCCCACAGCATTTTCACTTGCTTAATGTTCTTACCATTTTTTTTCTATCATTGACAAATAACAGCTTTCAACTGGGTTTATAGATATACGTTGTGTCTGTGTGTGCGTTTTCTGTTTTAATTTTTTAGCAGTATTTGCAGTGTGCATTTACGTATTTCTTTTCAAGATCTAAGGGTCATTAAAAGCTTTCAATTTCATTGTTGCTGTTGTTGTTGTCGTTCATGTTGCACTCAGTAAACTTGCAACAAAATTGTTGAATCCACACAAAAAAAAAAAAAAAACATTAAAAAACAAGCAACCATTTCTTGACCAAATTTTGTTGCTTTTAGCCAATTTAGAGAGTTGGTGTATTTAATTTTAACTAAGTTTTAATGGCTGCCAGTAAAAATGCTTTCAACGTTTTAGAGGTTTTCTACTATGTAGTGCCAGTGCAACTGTGTTTGTCGTTGCTATTGTTGTGATTTTTTTAAAGTTCCTTGTATTTCTAATTAAAATCCTTTTAGAAAAATATCAAATTTTCCATCGTTAACTTCGACACAGCAAGACTAACGATATCTGCTGCTAACCACTTACTCATTCACTAGCTCTCTGGTTTTTAAATGCCCTCCATACGCCTGAGTGACTTTCAATTAGTTTCTAACGCCACAGCATTGTAGCACAGAAAGGCATTGCTGTTGAAGTTTTTGAGCTTCTCCATCACATTGTGCCATTTTGTAACATCGTCTATTGTCGTTTAATCAGCAAGTAAAAGTTGGCTTTGCCTTCTGCCTAAGGAATTTTTATAAATTAACATTTATTTTAAAGCATTAAATACATCAGACACTTAAAAATTATAATACATAGAATAATGTGAAGAATTATGTATGCATGCTTAAAAGGGGTAAGTTGATGGGAGTGACAGAAATATGTGTAGAACTAACAACTTATATCAGGACGATATAGCAGTAAAACTCAGAGCATATGTACATTAAAGTGTCTTGGCATTCTGTGATAAGATTCTGACACCTCAAATTTGGCCTCACTCCTTCTGTGAACTGTCAGCATGATCGATCGATTGTTAAGCTGAAGCACCTTCATCTATTCCAAAACATGGCCCATGCTCCATGAACCAAATTATCTCAGGAAAGGTCTGACTTTTACTTCAACTGCGATGAACACTATACTACCTTAGTATAATATGTCGCCTTATTTGGAGCGCCTTATTTCGGAACTATAACTTCGCCCAAAAAAAATTTCACCGTTGTTCAACATAATCCACTTTTCACGAGCAAATCAAACTTTGGTTGGTGGCTTTAGCGAACTTTTCAGACCGTTATCGCGGTATGTACAAAAAAAAAACATTATTCCACAACATCCCATACGGGACAAGGGAGACTTCTCTCATATCAATGAGTGCACCCCGATTCATATTTAGCTCAATGATATGGGACCTACTGTTTATCGCTGAGTTCGAACGGCGTGTCTTAAGACACCACTTGTGGAGAAGTTTTTCAAGGCTGAAATACTCAGGAAATGTCGCCAACATTACTGAGGGGTATTTTGCCACCGTTGAAAAATGTTTGATCTTGCCTGGCCGGGGAATCGAACCACCGACCTTTTGAGTGCAAGGCGGGCGTGCATACCATTGCACCACGGTGGCACCCGTATGTACATGTTTCCTTATTTAAGACATATAAGCTCTGGTATGTAGTGCGATTCTATAACTCATTTGCCGACAACATTCGGTAAAACTAAAATGCATATACCAAGCTTAGCCTTCGTCTGCTACAAAAACAAAATCCTATTATGCCTGATGATCGGACCTAACCACGCGTGAAACGTAGCATAACGATTGGATGATGTGTGGGACTTAGACTCCAATGTACCTCTTAGGTCATAAGAGCTCAACTCGAAAAAAGATTAATCAAACTAAAATGCTTATATTTTCGATAATTAACAAAATTTTTCGGTAAGTTAGCGATCAAAAGAAAGCAGTTGACATTTCAAGAGTGTTGACAATTTTTGATTAAATTTTGTACTCGTAATTTTGTAAAGCTCATTCGGCTTAGTAGAATGACATTAACTGATACTCGGTCCTCAATTAAAATATGATTATAATCGAATATATAATCGACCATTTTGGTTGATGCTGTCCGTGATGTATATATGTATGCATAAAAAAGTACCGTCCATTACGCGTTTTTACAACACCAAATAGTAAACTACGATTAATAGTCGACTACGAATAATAATAGAGTACGACTAATAGTTGACTCGGACTTTCGAAAGTCGATTTAGAATAGTCGATTATCCGGTTTCGCATAGTCAATAATCGACTACGACTTTTAGAAATTTTGCGGCTAATAATCGATTAATCGATTAACCGAAATCGATTTTACGTATCCCTAAGAGGTACGGGGAGAAAAGGAGAGAGGAGAAACGTTTTTTTCGCAGGAAATATAGAAAAATGCAGAAGAGGGATGTACTGAAGATAGAATGAAGTTCGAAAATGCTACTAAAGTGTTAAACATCTAACTAAGGGCTTTAGTAAAGGCTCATCCTGCTGTAAAGACGAACAAGTTATTCTGGTAGGAGATACTAATAGCGTGCTACAACAGATCCAATCCCAGAAAATGGTATTGAGTGTATACAGCCCGACCAAGATGAGGTGAAGACAGCAATAAACCGACTGAGGAATAAAAAGGCACCACGAGGAGCGGATAGCTTACCAGCCGAGCTGTTCAAAATCGGAGGCGACAAGCTGATAAGGAGTATGAGTTCGCTAGTTAGTATTTGACAAGTGGAACCTTAGCATCATGTGCCCCGTCCCCAAAGAAAGAGATAAGACTATGTACACTAATTATAATCACATAAGTCTACTTCCTATTGCCTATAAGATAGTGTCCGGTATATTGTGTGAACGACTAAAGCCTATGCTCAATAAAATAATTGGGCAATAATACTGCAGCTTTAGGCCTGGAAAATCCATACTTAAGTAGACATTTACACATTAGACCACATTAAAAGATACCCGGTCTTCAGTTAAAATAGGTTAGAACCTCTCAGAACAGTTTAGTACCAAAAGAGGTTTACGACAAGGAGGCATCGTTTCGTGTGACCTATGCACATTCTGCTGGAAAAACTAGATGCAAACGTCAATAGAATTTGCACAATGTACACCAATAGCCGCATGTTACTTGCTTATGACGGCCACTTGACATCATGGTTCGTTCAGTAAGAGAAGCTACTGACACCTTTAAAAAGTCGAAAGAGAATCTGGCAGTAAAAGGCAACAATACGAAGTTCATGGTATTCTCGCGCAGAACTCAGACCAACTGTGTAAGTTGGTACCTTAATTTTGAGGTAGTTACAGATTTCGTCTACCTCGGCACCACCATAAATCCAACAAACGATATCAGTTGTGAAATAAGAAGCAGAATAGTATTGCCAACCAATATTTCTATTCACCTTCACGAGCAAACAAGGTGATTTAAAAAACACGATCACACGCACTTACGAACAAATGTTTACTTGCGCAAGTGTTTTTGGCTCGGTTTTATATTATTGTTGACACTGCGTAAGAGGCTGTACGATTTTTATAACCTCAGCATTTATGCTAACGAGGGTATATGGGCAATATTTTTGAAAATTTAACATAGTTGATATACAAATTAAATGCTTTCAGATAAAATGACATGTTTTTAGATTTGGCAAAAAATATTGGCCTTAAAAGTTAATTTGCGTGGAAGCTGTGGCTACATTTATGTTAAATAATGGGTAAAAATGGGTTGAAGCCAACGTGTCTTTTTTTGTTTTCTCTCGATTTGTGAATAAACCACAATTTTCACGATTTTCCCGTCAAAGTAAAAGTAGAAGGCAACTAAATAAGGATAATCTCCCTAGTGTATAACTTTTCAAAATTTGATCTGCGTCTACCATTAAATGATGCTGACATTTTGAAGCCAGATTTTATGTGTTTTTTGAAATTTTCTTCTAATTTCGTTCCGCAAACAGGTTTGTCAAAAAATCAGAAATCTGCATCCAAATACGAAAATTTTGTGCGAACATTTTTCTAAAAATCATATTTTTCGGGCCTAATTTTTATACCCTCAGCATTTATGCTAAGGGGTAGTTTACACGATATGCGTCCACCCCAACAAAAATACAATAAAATTACGTCTCCACATTGCCTCCGTGGGTAGATATGGAATGTTTTTATTTCGTGTCATATGACATTGATAGATAGTGTAAACTACCTCATACGGCCAAAATGTGCCTCATCGAAATAATGGTTTTAGACACCAAGTATGTTTGGACGAAACGTGTTTCAGACAATTTGGAGTCGTTTTAGCCATGTCCGTCCGTCTGTCTGTCTGTCCGTCTGTTTGGCTGGCTGGTGCGCACGATAACTCTCGAACGGATCAACCGATTCGGTCCAAAATTTGGCTTTCGTGATATTTTTTCCAAACTTAGTTTAAGTTCGGAGATGGGTTATATCGGACCACTCTTTCCGGTACCTCTCCCATAAAACTTCGGAAATTTTCGAAAAATGTGTGCGCACGAAAACTCTTGAAGGGAGTAACCTATTTGGTCCCTACTTTGTACATCGTAAAATTTCTACTAGACTTACAAGAGGTTTCAATATTGACCCAATCCGTCCACTCCTTCGGCTACCTCCCACAAAAATTTTTGGAAAAGTTCACTTTAGGACCTGCTCTCGAATGGTTTGGGTTTTGTTGTAGCAGCTTATATTCACTGTCCTCTATATGACAGTACAACTTTCATCAGGGGCAAGCCCATACTTCCTGAGAAAATAGTCTGAATGGTGCAAAAAACCCCCATGACACTGTATGTAGTGGTAGAGCGCAAGATAACTCTTGAACGGGTCTGCTGACTCGGTCCAAAATTTGGCCTTGGTGATATTTTTTTTCCAAACTTAGTTTAAGTTCGAAGACAAACCATATCAGTCCACTCCTTCAGGTACCTCCCCCCAAGAGTTCAAACATGTTCGGAAAAATTGTGCGCATGATAACTCTTGACACATCCCAATATATATACCAAATATATATGAGGTTCGAATATGGACTTTATTTGTCCATTGCTTCGGGTACATCCCACACAAAAACTTGGATAAGTCCATTTTAAGAACTGCTCTGGAATCACTCTGATTTTTGTTGAAGCAACTTTCATTCGCTGCCTCAATTACGACGGTAAAAGTTTTTTCACGGACAAGTCCATACTTCTTGAGAAAACAGTCCGAACGGTGTAAAAACCCTCTATGGCACCACCTATTGGCTGGAGAGCACGGCAACTCTCGAACCAAATACTGAATTGTTCCACACTTTTCATATCATAATATTTCTTGGAATATTAGATGAAATTCGAAGGTGATGCTTGTAGATCCACTCCTTCCGGTATCACCCAAAAAAAAAAATCGAAAATATTAGCTAAAATAGTACGAGTGATATCTCATAAACAGAGCAACCCGGCTAAGGGTCTGTGCGAAAATCCCTTGAAAAATTTTACCTAGCGGTCCTGTTTACAGCGATATTATGTTTTTCGTAGGCAAGGACATGCTTCCTGATATAATGGTACAAAACCTTTCGAGGGGAATGACACCCAAAAAAGACCCACTTACAAAATGGAATATGTCGGTCCATTCTTTTCGATAACTTCCCCGCAAAACTTTTTGAGATTCTATCCAAATCCATATTTTTGTCGGTTCATACGCCCATAATTTTCAAAACCCTTTTTTGGGGAAAAAGGTGTTTCAATTCACACAGGCTGGGGGTATATCTCTGTCGGCAAAGCTGTACATGAAAATCACATGCGGACAAAACAATTTTGATAATTACGCGATTTTCACATAATTCAATGCATATAAGTTAAAGCGGTTTATTTGAACTCTATTTCCGTTTAAGAAGTGTATAGATTTATTTCAACAACCCTATAGCTTTCCTCAAAATAACCCTCAGTAATGTTGGCGACATTTCCTGAGTATTTCAGCAGTGTAAAACATCTCTACAAGTGGTGTCTTTGGACACGCCGTTCGGACTCGGCTATGAGAGAAGTCTGCCTTGTCCCGCTTGGGATGTTTGTGGAACAATTATATATAACTTGTCGAGTGAGAGGAGGGAGGTCGTTCTACAATCAGTGACCACAGACTAGACCAATTCGTCAAAATTCGCTGCATAGTGACTTGAGTTGGATGGTGTTGACTTGAGTTGGATGGAGTTTGAGCGACATCATCACGTACAGCTGCGATATTTTCGGTCGATCGAACTGGTCGAAGGCGCTTTGTTGTCTTTACATCACTAATAGAACCAGTTTCGGCAAATGTATCCATTAATCTCTTTACAGTTGACTCTTTTGGAGCCTTGTTGTACCCCAAATTGATCGCAATTTGCGAACTGTAGCCGCAAAACTTTCACCATTTTGGTAGAACAATTTCACAATGAGAATGCGTTGTTCGTTGCTCGATATTCCTTTTCCGCGTCAAACGGTAGTATAGAATTGTACCGAGTTATTTTGTTTCCGGAGAAAGTACCAATGCTACCACGTTCAAAGCTGCGGGGTATTTTGGGTTGTATCAGAGCACTTTGATGAAGGTTATACAGGATTGGTAAAAATTTGCCACTTATCTGCATTACAGCATCATCGGCATAGGTCACCAACTAAGTTTTCAGTCGGTCGAAACACACAAGAATTTCATTTATAAATATCTTCGCATAGCTTCGTTATGTTGACTCCAAGGCGAATTTTCTTACACCATGGTTGACTCTTTGTTTACATTTGGCAAATCTGTTATATCATTGTAAACAGGTTCAAAAGAACTACCGTCAGCAAAGTTTTAAAAAAAAAAAGTTTTAAAATGATCGTAAAGCATAATTTCGTGGGAAAGACACTCGAAGAAATTCACCTATATGGTCCATGGTCGAACTAGATAGTTATCATCAACAGCAATTTTCAATCTTGACCAGATAATACATCGCACAGTGTTGCCGCTTCCATACAAAAGTGGACAAAAATAGAAGGAGTTGACCTAGGTTTTTGAATTTTTGCACAAGTACTTGTAAGGGCATAGGAATGAAAAATTTCAACTTTGGTCCATATCGGTTCCCCGATTTTGCTATAACTCGGTAAATTTTGATCGAATAGCCAAATCTGAACCGATCGTTGAACATATTCAGGGACCTAAGAAAATATCACATATCAAATTTGAAGGCCATTCGATTAAAATTGACGGAGTTATAGCAAAATCGGGGAAAGATATATATGGGGGCTATATCCAAATCTGAACCGATTTTTGTGAAAATCGGTAGAGCTACTCAGGGGCCTAAGAAAATATTACATGTTAAATTTGAAGGCTATTCATCAAAAATTGAGCGAATTATAGCAAAATCGGGGAAAGATATATATAGGGGCTTTATCCAAATCTGAACCGATTTTTGCTAAAATCGGTGAAACTACTCAGGAGTCTAAGAAAATAACACATACTAAATTTGAAGGCTATTCGATCAAAATTGAACGAGTTGTAGCAAAATTGGGAAAAAATATATATAGGTGGCTATATAAAATCTGAACCGATATATCTCAGAAGGTTGCAAGGATGGGCAGAATGTTTTTACACATTTTGATTTGGAAGATATGTCCAATTAACGGAAAACAGGAGCCAAGGTGGCAATAGGTGGCAATCAAAAGATCTGCTCTACTAAATATTAAGAATTTTGAATTTTTTTTATAAAATTTAAATTTTGATTTCTTGATAACGGTACACTGGCCATGTGCAGTTAATGTCAACTTTTTGTACTAAAAAGTTATATTTATAGCCCACTCATCAAATCCCCATCCAAAACTTTTAGTATTATCAACAAATTTTTCAGAAAATGTTATTTTAAATGTCGCCTTATTTTCATATGATTATCGCCTTAGATTACCTGGGAAATATTTTTCATATTTAAAGAGCTATAACTTCATTATGGATGCACATATCGACAAAATTCTTTCAGAAACCTTGTATCGGATCTGTTTACTGTAAGAAAAAAACATAAACATATGTAAAAGTTCCCATCACATTTTTTGATTTTTGTCCACGCGGCAACACTGTGCATCGCATCGATCAGGGACCGTTAACTAGCAACTATATGCTTATAGTGTTAATTGTTCCACAAACATCCCATACGGGACAAGGAAGACTTATCTCATATCAATGACTGCATCCCGATTCATATTAGCTCAATGATAAGGGACCTACTGTTTATTGCCGAGTCCGAACGGCGTGTCTTAAGACACCACTTTGTAGAGAAGTTTTACATGGCTGAAATATTCAGGAAATGCCGCCAACAATACTGAGGGGTATGTTGCCACCGTTGAAAATGTTGATGTTGACTGGCCGGGGAATCGAACCCACGACCTTCAGCGTGCAAGGCGGGTGGCACCCTATGTTTATAGTGTGCTTGTGTTTAAGTTTCCTCGGGGGAGCTGGTAACCCCTAGAGGACGCGTCCCCAGGTGGCGGATAGGGGAATGCTTCCCAGATATGGGTGGTAGGAGGGAAATCAAATACCTCTCGCGGACCAAAGTGGGCGGCTGCTAACAGCGTCTGTACTCTAGGAAGAGCGGCTGAAATCAAGACGGTAAACTTAAAAACCCATCAGAAGATAAGGGGAAATCACTGATGTATTTATCCCTTGAAAACCATATAACAATGAATGCAGAACAAAACACACGGCCCTCAATTTCCGGTAACTCGAGGGTGCTAAGAATCGCCGGAGTTAAAACCAAAAAGACACTGAATATTGGTACATGGAATATTCGACGTTTATATGAAGCAGGAAAACTGAACAATACCATAGCTGAAATGGGTAGACTCAATGTGGACATACTGGGAGTGTGTGAAACTAGGTGGCCAAACACTGGAAATTTTGTATCCCAAAATGCCAAAATATACTTTTCAGGTAATTCGAATAGAAATCATCGGAATGGAGTTGGCACTATAGTGAAAGAACATATAACCAAAAGTGTCATCGGATTCATTCCAAAATCTGACCGAACTATGATCATAAAAATATCAGCAAAACCAGTCAACGTTAATATAATCCAAGTCTATGCACCTACAGCAGATAAAAGTAATGACGAGATTGAAGCGTTTTACATTGAAGTCGAAGAACTCATCAAAATAACAAAACTGAATGAAATAACCTTAATCCAAGGCGATTTCAATGCAAAGGTAGGAAGCGATATAGTTGCAGGAGTAAAAGGAATATATGGTCTAGGAGATATAAATGAAAGAGGTGACAGACTTATCGAATTTTGCCAGGAATTTAAAATGAAAATTACCAATACCCTGTTCACCCTACCGCCAAGAAGGTTATATACTAGGAAATCCCCCCAAGATATAGTCGGCAATGTGATAAGGAACCAAATAGGTTTCATACTTATAAACAGGCGACTCTGCTCGTCTGTAAAGAAAGGTCACAACATACCCTAGCGCAGATGTACCATCTGACCACAATCTTCTGATGGCAAAAATCCACATAAAACTAGCACGTCAGTCAAATAAAGCACGAAATCGAAAAATTGACATCGGAAAACTCAAAGATCCTATAATACGGTCTGACGTTTCTTCTCAAGTCAACACAGAATTACTCAATATCAACAGGAATGATGTGGAAAATATATGGAACAGTGTGAAGACCACAATCAATTTAATTGCACGTAACACGCTTGGAAACTACACAAAACCAAAGAGCAAAAGTTGGATGACTGAAGAGATACTTCAACTGATGGATGAGCGTAGAAAATACAAAAATAGTAACTACGAGATGTATTGGGAAATCAACAGGGAAATTCAAAGGGAAGTACGTATAGCCAAAAACAACCACCTAAACAGTCAATGCCAAGAAATTGAACTACTGATGACACTGCACGACGACTTCCAGTTACACAAGAAAATGAAGGAAGCGGCCGGCATTTACAGAAATACAAATTCATCAGTCCTTTACAACAATAATAATGAACCCGTTTTTGAAACTGCTGAGAAGAAAGATATCTGGAAAGAATACATACCAAATTTATTCAGAGACTCTATCACAGCAAATGACAGGCGAGGTAATCACAAACAGTGAAGTTAAAGATGCATTAAAATCCCTCCGAGAACGAAAAGCCACCGGTCCTGATGAAATACCTGCCGAAATACTAAAAATGATAAATGGTGACAATGTTGACCTGCTGACAAAACCATTTAACCACAAATATGACACCGGACAATACCCCCAGGATTGGCTGAAGTCCACATTTATAACCATCCCAAAAAATCTCACCCGAATAGATGCAACGATTATCGACTTATCAGCCTAATAAGCCATGCCCTAAAAATCTTCCTTAAAAAAATGGGTGAAACATAATTTGGCTTCAAAGAAGCAAAAGGAACGCGTGAAGCACTATTCTGCGTACAAGTGTTGGTTCAAAAATGTAGAGATGTCAATAAGGTTGTTTTTATGTGCCTTATAGACTACAAGAAAGCATTTGACACCGTACAGCATGACAAGCACATGGATATTCTGGCGTCAATTGGAATAAGCGAGAAAGAAATTAGATGCATTAAAAGTCTGTATTGGCATCAAGGTGCACATGTGTGTATCAATGGAGAAATGACGGAAGAAATATCTATATACAAAGGAGTAAGACAGGGCTGTACACTGTCCCCACTATTGTTTAATATTTATTCCGAAAAAATATTCAAGGAATCAATTAACAACGTCCAAGAAGGAGTCCTAATAAATAATGAATACGTAAACAATATTAGATACGCTGACGATACTACCCTAATAGCAGACAGCTTATCGGGTCTACAAAACCTTGTCACAAGACTAACTGCGTGTGGTGAAACATATGGATTAAGATTAAACACCAATAAAACAAAATATATGATAATAAGCCGGAAAAAATTTTTGAAAACATGAATATAATAATTCACAACACTCCACTCGAGAGAGTGTCGAGCTTCAAATATCTCGGGTTTTCTGTAAATGATCAGTGGGATAACTCCAAAGAAATTAAATGCCGGATAGAAATGGCAAGTCATGATATTAACATTGCAACAAAGACAAGGTTCATAAAGGCCTACAGATGGCCAATTTTGTTATATTCTGTGGAAGTATGGACTTTAAAAGTAATAGATGTCAAGCGCTTAGAAGCTTTCGAAATGTGGATATATCGAAGAATTCTTAAAATTCCGTGGATAGCTCACGTATCAAATGACGAAGTTCTACGAAGATTGAACAAAACAAGAGAACTCTTCGATCACGTAAAAAGGAGAAAAATTTCCTATCTCGGACACATAATGCGAAACCCAAAATACGGCATCCTGCAAATAATTCTATAATTCAAGCCAAAATAGAAGGTAAACGTAGCAGAGGAAGATAAGAGATGTCCTGGCTTCAAAATATTCAACAATGGACGGAATTTCGAAATGCAGAAAATTTAATAAGTGTTGCAAGAAACAGAGATTTATACTCATATTTTGTCAATAATATATAAAGAACATTATACATGACATGTAATATGGTCGCTAACATTCGAATATCGAATATGCAATAAAGAAGAAGAAGTGTTTAAGTTCGTTTTTCGTATGCTCGCGAACATAGTATGCGCTATCATTCCAAATGTAACCCTGTTTGCCTCACTCCTTTACATATCCTTGTTAGTTTATTTTTTTTCCAACTATTTAGCCCTTTTTCAAAATCTTCACAACTACAAAATCAGGAACAAAGCAACCTTCTCATCCAATAGAATTATTTATTTGGAATACCATAAATTCATAACATTTCTTCCCAGCCCCCAACCCCAGAGTTTAAATTTCATTGTCGTCATGCCTTCTTGGTTCAACACAATTAAAAATCTAAACACTCTTCATTTTCTAATATTGACCAACAACATAAGTCCTTCTTGTCCACTCACTGTAGGCTATTTGGGGGCGCAAAGTAGCAACTACCACTTTCTCTGACAGGACAAGGGAACAAAACCTGTTTTGTTATGATAAAAAGGTCAACTTCAGAAAGGCAAAACAAAGTTAACAATTGCCGACATCTCATTTGGGTTAAATGTTGCAAAACGGTGGATGGGGCAGAACACTCATATTTTGAAATCTGGACAATGTTTTGCATGAGAGATGACCAGCAGAAGCAACCCTTTCTCGGTACGAGTATTTATGTGTAATGAGCAAGCATATCAACCCAAGGCAGGCTAGCAGTCAGGCACATATGAAAGAAATAATGCTCGTCCACATACACAATTGACCATTGAAGAAAAATTAGTTTTTTGTTATGGCTTTAAACAAAGTTGCTTTTAAAATGGCCCATAATTTATTTACATTTTATAAGAATTTTAATATACACAGACAGAACGAAGTGAGTTCTGTTAAGTAGAAAATCTGCATAAATCCTTAAGTAAACTGGACTTTAAGGGGCGTTGTGGCACACGACTCTGAATGTTTCCTAAATAACAATAAAGAAATTTAATTCATTTCACTCCAAATACTCCGCCTCATCCCACATTCACAATATGTCCTCTCATTCTTATTAGAATTCCTCTAATTGCAAACATAACATCCATCTAACTGACCCTTTTGTTCTGATTAGTGAACCCCCAAGTACTTCGTTATTCAAATTAGAGAATTCTCCATTGTTGTCCAGTGCCCAAACAAATCATAGTGGCGACATCTACATCTCACACCATAATTGGCGATTTACAAACCCCTTTCTTTCGTTCGTGTGGAGGAAATCTATCCCACTATTTTACGTTTTCAATATCATTTCCATTGTTTTCTGTATTTTTGTACTTGTTTTTCATGTGATTTTGTTGTTGTTGTAGTTTTTTTGCATTCATTTTAGCCGCATGTTATTATTGTTTTCGGTCTCATCAGCGGTTGTTTAGTGCGGTCAAGTTGAAGTCTATATGGGAATTAATTCTTTTTTTTTTTTTGTTTTGTTGCTGTTTGTGGCTCTGTCTGTTGTTCACAGTTTTGTTGAAGTGAAGCCACACTTGAATTTCGTTTGTAAATGAAAATATTTGTAAATATTAAAATTAATTTCCAAAAATTAGTTAAATTGAGGTTGTGTTAGATAAGTGAAATAAGAGGCAATGTAATTGTTGACCTCCTAAAAATATGCTTTAAAATTGTGCAGAAATAAAGTATGATCTCACTGAATGATTTATGTCTGCGCTAATCATATTCATCGATCATATAGAATAATGTATGTCGCTGCTGTAGTTGGAACTTATTTGTCGATGTGGAAACTTAAATATAATTCGTGTATTGTGAATGATCGCATTAATCAACGATCGGGGTATATGTCTTGGCTAATCTCCACAAATATTCGCATTGCTACCGTAAAATATAAAATGTCGCTAGCGTATACAATAACAAAGGTAGTGACATAAGACCATATCAGATATTTTTTTTATAAACAACTTTTTTGTAATTTGCCTAAGTGGAAAAGAATTTGCAAATGCCCATTAGGGCAGTCGAGATAGAGACTGGACATTTTTTTATTTGAATGAAGGAGGATATCGATGTATTAATTGATCGGGGGAACACTGGCGCCAAATCCACCAAGATGTTATAATCTTTTATTGCTTCTACGCAAATCGTGAGCGAATAGTGCCAATACAACCAACATATGTTCTGTTTCGATAGTTTTTAAAATAATAAATGTGTTAAAAAGTGTTAAAGGTGTGAACTGCTCTCATAAATTTACACGGTGTGCCTTAACCAAATTTAAATGGAAGCTGCTTACACCTGGGAAGTTTTTGCAGACTTTGAGACTACAATGCTCATAGATGAGAAATATCAAGAAACAAAAAAATCGCCGCAGGGATTTTCAAATAAATCGCGAAGCAACCCTTTCTCCGTACGAGTATTTATGTGTAATGAACAAGCATATCCACATACACAATTGACCATTGAAGAAATAAAATTAGTTTATGTTATGGCTTTAAACAAAGTTGCTTGTAAAATGGACCATAATTTATTTACATTTTATAAGAATTTTAATATACACAGACAGAACGAAGTGAGTTCTGTTAAGTAGAAAATCTGCATAAATCCTTAAGACAGTCAGTGCATTGTCTCAATTTGAACTTCTATATCTCAAAAACGGTAAAACCTACGAAAATATCAAAAAGGGCAATCTTGTGGAGAATTTTCACAGCTACAACATTTTCTTTAGGTCCATTTACATAGGACACGCGGTTTCCAAGCAAAATAGTGAAAACCTAAAGAACCAAAAAAATGTGAACTTAAATCGCGATTTATTTGAAAATCCCTCTGGCGATTTTTTTTTGTTTCTTGATATTTCCCATCTATGAGCATTGTAGTTTCAGAAACTGCAAAAACTTCCCAGGTGTAAGCACCTTCCATTTAAATTTGGTTAAGGCACACCGTGTGTACATTTTATGCTTTTTGAAGAAAGGTATCCTTTTCGAGTAAAAAGTGGTAAAAACTGGAAAAATCTGGCACGTAAAGGAACATATCGATGCCTTACTAAAAATACAAATTTTCTGGAAAGACAAAAAACGATTTATCTTTTGATACATCCGTGTTTGGGTAAAGAATTGAACTTTTTTTTTTAAATTACAAGAAACCCCGCACTGGTTATGAAAGACGCCCCAAAAGAAGAAGACACGTGTATAGGCGTTTTGAAAGTTTACGTCGGGAAGTAACCTATATAGGCGTGGCAAGTTCCGTCCATTTCTACAGGTTTTGAAGAATTCGACATCAGATTCCTTGGAATCCTTGCATTTTAGGTATAAAGTGTCTTTGGCAATATTACTGACAACAATGCGGGATATCTTTTTATGAAAAAAATAACCATCATGCAAGCCACTAAACGGGTCTTTTTGGTCCCTTTTTATACCCTCAGCCTTTAGGCTAAAGAGGGTATTTACACTTTGATACGACCAAAAATGTGTCTCATCGAAATAATGGTTTTAGACCCCAAGTATGTTTGTACGATATTCGTTTCAGACTATTTTGAGTAGATCTAGCAATGTCCGTCCGTCTGTCTGTCTGTCCGTCTGTCTGGCTGGTGCGCACGATAACTCTCGAACGGATCCATCGATTCGGTTCAAATTTTGGGTATCGAAATATTTTGTCCAGATTCGATTTAAGTTCGAAGATGGGCCATATACATAGGTCCACTCCTTCAGGTACCTCCCCCACAAATGTGCAAAAATTGTCGCAAAACTTGTGCCCACGATAACTCTTGTAGGGAATAACCGATTTGGTCCATACTTTGCACATCGTGTAATTTCTACCAAACTTAGATGAGGTTCCAATATGGACTCAATCGGTCCACTCTTACGGGTACCTCCCACACAAAATTTCGGAAAAGTTCAGTTTAGGACCTGGTCTAGAATCGCTTTGATTTTTGTTTACGCAAGTTGTATTCGCTGTCCTCTATACGACTCTGTAAATTTCATTAGGGGCAAGTCCATACTTCCTGAGAAAATAGCCCTAAAGTTACAAAAAACCCTATGACACCGTTTGTAGTGGTTGGAGCGCAAGATAACTTTCGAACGTATCTGCCGATTCGGTCCAAAATTTGGCTTTCGTAATATTTTGTCCAAATTTAGTTCAAATTCAAAGATGGATTATATCGGTATTATATCGGTTATTCCGGTACCTGCCCCACAAAAGTTCGAAAATGTTCGGAAAATTTGTGCGTACGATAACTCTTGAAAGAAGTAACCGATTTGGTCCATACTTTGCACATTATGAAATTTCGACCAGACTTAGGTGAGGTTCCAATATGGACTCAATCGGTAAACTCCTTCGTGTACCTCCCACACAAAATTTCGAAAAAGTTCAGTTTAGGACCAGCTCTCGAATCGCCTTGGTTTTTGTTGTAACATCTTGTATTCTCTGTCCCCTATACGAAGGTACAAGTTTCCTCAGGGGCAAGTCCATACTTCCTGAAAAAATAGCCTGAAAGTTAAAAAACAAATCCTATGACACCATGTTTATGGGTGGAAGCGCAAGATAATTCTCAAACGGAAATGCCGATTCCGGCCAAAATTTGGCCTTCGTAATATTGTTTCCAAACTTAGTTTAAGTTCGTTAATAAGCCATATCGGTCCACTCCTTCAGGTACCTACCCCACAAAAGTTCAAAAATATTCGGAAAAACTGTGCGTACGATAACTCTTGATGGGAGTGACCAGATATATATATCAGGTTCGAATATGGACTATATTTTTCCACTCCTTCCCGTACCTCCCACACAAAATTTTGGATAAGTTCACTTTAAGACCTGCTATTGAATCACTTTGATTCGCTGCCTCAGTTACAACGGTAAAAGTTGTTTCAGGGGCAAGTCCATACTTCTTGAGAAAACAGCCCGAAGAGTGTAAAAACCCCCTATGGCACCCCCATGGTCTATGTCGGTCCATTCCTTTAAGTACCTCTTCCGCAAAACTTTTGAACTTTAATCCTAATCAACAATTTTGTCGGTTCATACGACCAAAATTTTTGAAACCGCCTAAATACATAAGTTTTTTGTGAAAAAAGTGTTTCAATTTGCACATGCTGAGGGTATATCTCTGTCGGCAAACCCGACTGATACTTTTTTACTTGTTTTTGAATAAATTTGTTTTGTTCTTTTTTCGAGTTGATGCATGAAAGTAACATGAAATTTAGTTTTAGACGAAAGGATAAGTCATAGGTTCCTTATATTGTATGTGAAAAGGCGGGGATAGTCTGCAGATAAAGTACACTATTAACCGTAAAACGTGATTTTACTTTTGGCAGATTCCTGCATTTAGGTACGATTTAGAGTTTTGGTGTATTCGGGGACCTATAGTAAAATTGTATTACAAACAATTTTGTAGCATATTTTGATCTGATACGATCACATTTTAAAGGAGTTTTTAAATGTTATTGAAAAAAGGGACCAAAAAGACCAGTTTAGTGACTCGCATGAATGTTATTTTTTATACCCTCAGCATTTATGCTAACGAGGGTATATACACTTTCATACGGGCAAAATGTGTCTCATCGAAATAATGCTTTTAGACTCCAAGTATGTTTGGACGAAATCTGTTTCAGACAATTTGGAGCCGATTTAGCAATGTCCGTCCGTCTGTCTGTCTGGCTGGTGCGCACGATAACTCTCGAACGGATGAACTGATTTGGTCCAGAATTTGGCTTTCGTAATATTTTGTCCAAACTTAATTTAAGTTCGAAGATGCTATATCGGTCCACTACTTTTGGTACCTCCCCCACAAAAGTTCGGAAACGTTCGGAAAATTTGTGCACACGATAACTCTTGAAGGGAGTAACCGATTTAGTCCATGCTTTGCACATCCTGGGATTTCTACCAGACTTAGATGAGGTTCCAATATGGACTCAATCGGTCCACTCCTTCGGGTACCTCCCACACAAAATTTCGGAAAAGTTCAGTTTAGGACCAGCTCTCGAATCGCTTTGATTTTTGTTGTAAGTTTCATCAGGGGCAAGCGCTTACTTCCTGACAAAATAACCCGAAAGTTGTAAAAACCCCCTATCACACTGTGTGTATCTGTTGGAGCGCATGGTAACTCTCGAACGGATCTGTCGATTCGGTCCAACATTTGGCCTTCGCACGATAACTCTTGAAGGTAGTGACCGATTTGGTGCATACTTTACACATCCTAATATATCT
Source organism: Musca autumnalis (assembly GCF_047663935.1). NCBI lineage: Eukaryota > Metazoa > Arthropoda > Insecta > Diptera > Muscidae > Musca > Musca autumnalis. Next base: position 244,210,935 of record NW_027411866.1, on the reverse strand, counting down.
ACCAAGTATAGATCAGGGGGACTATACATATTTGCCCACTCCTTCGGGTACCACCCACAAAAAATTTCGGATAAGTTCACTTTAAGACCTGCTCTCGAATCATTTTTGTTGAAGCAACTTTCATTCACTGACCCCCTTTGCGATGGTACAAGTTTTTTTCAGGGGCAAGTAAATACTCCCTGAGAAAATAGCCCGAAAGTTGTAAAAATCCCTATGGCACCAGGTGGGTGTAGTTGCTGGAGCGCACTATAGCACTCGCACTGATCAACCAATTTGGTTGCCTTCGATATATTTTGTCCAAACTTAGTTTCAGTTCGAAGGTGGGTAATTCCGGTCCACAAATTCCCGTACTTCCCCCCAAAATTTAAAAAATGTCACTGATATGGTATGCACGATACACCTTCTTGAACGGCGTAACCAATTTGGTCCAAACTTTGGATCTTCTAAAATGTTGTCCAAATTTAGTTTAACTTCCAAAAATGGCCCTCTCTCCTTCCCTGCAAAAGTTCAACATTTTTGTTTAAGTGCAGTTTAGGGTCTGTTCGAAGATCCTTTGGAAATGTATACCGATGCTGTTCGTTGTGGTCCTGTTTACAGCGATATTATGTTTTCCGTGGACAAGTTCATGCTTCCTATCATACTTGTCCAAATGTTATACAATGACCCACTGTAATGACTAGTGGGCGCGATATCTATCGAAAAGATTTTGGGAGTGAACTTTAATCCTAATCCACATTTTTGTCTGTAAGTTCAAATGTTCAAGAAAGGACTCAAAATTCTGAAAAGACCCTATATACATTCGATCTATCCATAGATGAAAGTTTCAATTCACATAGGCTGAGGGTATATCTCTGTGGGCAAAGCCGACTGATACTTTTTTACTTGTTTCGCTAAAATGGTGCTCACGAGTTGGTGCAGTAACCAAGTTAGTCTATACTTTGCACATCGTAATATTTTTGCTAGACATAAATCAGGTTCTAATATAGACTATATCGGTAAACTCCTTCCTGTACCTCCCACACAAAATTTCGGAAAAAGTGAAGTTTAAGAGTTTAGGAGCCCGGATCCTTTTGATTTTTTTTCAGCAAGTTGTCTTTGAGGCCCCCTTTACGACGGCACAAGTCGGTGGCAAGTCCATAGCTTCTGAGATAATGACCTAAAAGCTACCAGAATCTTTGTCAATTCCCATAAAAATTGTGAAAAGTTCAGTTTAACAGCTAGTCTCGGATCAGTTGGCCTAAAAGCTATACGAAACCTTGTCAATTCCTTCGGGTATCTCCCAAAAAATGTGTGAAAAGTTCAGTTTAACAGCTAGTCTCGGATCAGTTGAAACATTTTCTAAAAATTTTTTCTAGCGGGCCCTGTTACGACGGCGTACTTTTTTCAGGGGCAAGTACATACTTCTTGCGATAATGACCCAGAATGTATTAAAAACCTACCGACACCAACTAAACGGGATAGTGCGTAAGATAGCTGTCGTATTATTTCCTACAGACCTGAATTATGTCCGAATATTGACTACATCGGACCAACTTTTCAGGTAAATCCCACACAATGTTTGAAATAAGTACAATTAAAGGACTCTTCGGGGATAGTTTTTAAATTTTTGGCAACATGTTGTGTATGCGGCCCTAGTTGAGACCTAAAATTTTTTTGGGGGCATATCCATACTTCCTTCTAAATTGGCCCAGGAAATCCGAGGCTGAAGGTATATTTCAGTCGACATAGCTGACTGATACTTTCTTTCTTTCTTGAAGATTACTGCGATCGTCTGTTACTCCTAAAGTTCTGCCCATACTCACGACCTATGTCAACTGTTTACACAAAGTATCGCTCAGCTGTTTAGATGTCTGCTTTCCTGCAGATGCCCTATTTGTTATCAATTGATCTCAGTTTTTGGTCGAAGGATTGCACTTGTACAATAAAATACTATTACCTACAAATGTTTAAATGTTCACTCTTAATCACCCATTTTTTCACCGTACATATATGCCACTCTTTATGTCTTCGGTATAACTACTTACATATCGTCAGTTTCTTCTCGTTTCTTAAAAAACATTTCCTTGACAAACTGTATATGAAGCAAAAGCTCTAAACATTTGGCAAATCATATGGTAAAGGTTAACATGTCAATCCTGCAGGCTAAATGGCTGGGTTTGTATTTCCAAAAATTTAACACCATATTTATACCCTATACCACAATGGGGAAAAGGGTATTATAAGTTTGTTTTGGTAAAAATTCATGTAACACCGCGAAATATTCGTCGGAGACCCCCAATGTGGTATACCAATCTTCATATCTCGACGAGATAAAGCGATTTTGAGATGTGTGTCCGTCCGTCCGTCCGTCCGTCTGTCCATTATAAATTGTAAACACGCTCCAGGCCGCAATTACGGACCGATCGTCACGAAATTTTGTATGGAGGTCCGGTCCAGATCAGAATAGATCCCTATTCTTATTGGTGATGATCCTGAAATATTTAGCGGGTGAAATGGACCAAAAACATAATATTTATCCAATTTTCTAGCGGCTCTGTAGGTCTCAATAATGGTCCGATCAACGCGTAATTTTAAATAAGGTAAGAGTATATCACAAAGGAGAAGCTTGCAATTTGAGATGGCGATCGGATAATATTTAGAGGGTTAAATGGACCAAAACTTTTGTGTGAAAATTGTGAAAAATTTTAATATACAGCTTATATCTTAATTCCTGTAAGTGACATTCCGGACAAGTGAGATATACTTGAAAGTGGAATGCTTGACCTTTCAATTGATGCCAATTATGTTGGTGTGCATGATCAGATAACAGAGTTACAGCCTAATATATTCCGTTATTTGTTTGTAGTGTAATAATAAACTCGCTAAAAGTCTCAATTATACATCAATAGTCACGAAATTTTGCACCGGGTAAGAGTATAGTTCGAAAATGATGCTTACAATTTTGAATGATGATCTGATATTCTTTAGCGGGTGAAATGGACCATTACTTTTGTATGAAAAATATACAAATTTTATTTTTGGTCGATATTTTAATTCCTTGAGGGCATATATTTTTCGCAAAGTAGCCTACATATGGGAAAAAAGTACTGACCTTTCCTCTGATGTAAATTGCAATAAAGTGTTTGCTAGATAACGGGCCTACTGCCTAATATATAATGGGTTCTGTGTAGAGAACCACATTTTTATCCCATGCTACATATTGTCTCTCCAAAAATTTATGTAACACCCCGAAATATTCGTCCTAGACCCCTTATTTGGTATGCCAAAATTCAAATCTCCACGAGATAAAGCGATTTAGCGATGTGTGTCCGTCCATTAAAAATTGTAAACAAGCTTAAGGCCGCATTATGGACAGATTGTAACGATTTTTTTAGGCAGGTTGGGTTCGGGCCAATAGAAATGATTAGTTTTTGCTTATGATCTGAAATGTTCAGGGAATGAAATGGACCAAAAACAAAATTTTAACCAATTTTGTAGCGGCTCTGTAGGTCAAAATAAAAACCCGCAAATTTTTAAATTAAGTTTGAGTTTATGATGAAGAAGAAGCGTACAAACCAACGTGAAGATCAGATAATACTTAGCGGGTTAAATGGACTGAAACTTTTGTGTGAAATTGGTAAAAATTTCAATAACGTAGCGGTTAACCAACGGTAGTAGTACTACATAAGTGGGTTTCATTACATTTTAGTTTGTGTGAACTAAATTTTTCTTTCATGCTACAAAAATGTCTTTGTCATGCTAGATAACTTTTCTGATCTCTGATATTTAATAATTAAGTTTTCACAATCATTGAAAAGAAGTTCCGTGGAGAGCGATTGTTCAGGGATAGTGGTATAGGGTATCCCATGGTCGGCTCCGTCCGACTATAGACTTTTCTTACTTGTTTTTACTGTAGCAAAAAGCCCTCAGCAAAATGCTAATCTTTGATTCGGCTATGAACAACTTTTCTAGAAGTGGTGTCGTACTATGTGCCACACAATGTTCGGCCAAAAATATGAAATGAAGGTCCCATATCATGAACTGAAAATAAATCGGCAGGACTCATTGATTTGGAACAATTTATATATTATATCCAGAAAATTACATTTCACAGTTTCAAAAATTACTTCCTATTGCACAAAATCTTAGTTGTAGGATAAGATATTCCAAATGATTATGCTTGAAATCAATTGTAGTATAACAAATTTTAAGGTAACTGATTCAAGTGGGCGATTTGTTTAGGAACTACGGAATTCCCACATCCCACTTTAGAGAACAGACAAAACTTTTGCTGTAATAATAACAACAGTACTCCTCCGAAAATCAAAGGTTACCGCCTACTCTCATTACAACACGGTTGACCGCCAACAACCGGACATTTCCCAGCGCTCTCAACCATTCAGTATCACCGCTGATGATGCGAACATAAAAAGAAAGCGCCCCAAACATAAAAGTGTCAAGAAAATATGTTAAATGTCACATTAGAAAAACAATCGCAGATGATGAGAAAAAACAAACTGAGGGGAAATCCTAAACCACCACTCCACAACAAACTGCATAGCTGAGCTCTGTGTGTGAGGTCTGGTCGAGACGAGACATTGAGGATGCCCAACAATATCTTAAGGAAACAAACACCACACACTAACTAACTGACGGACTAACATGCTAGACATTGTGGCGGCTTCAAGTGGCCGCATGCAAGAAGACTGACTTAAAGAACATGAAGGACACCAAGAGTAGCACTTAAAGTGACAAAGACACAGAATCCACTTGAAGACGACAGGCTGTCTGGAAAAACATAAAAACAAAGGATGACATAGAACAACACACATTAATAATAAACGTCACACGGGAAGGTGCAGAGGCGAACGATTTGATAGTTTTTAAGACATGCATCGTCTGACTTAAGTGGGAGTTTTGCGATGTGGGTGTCTTTTGTTTGGCCGTATATCAAAAGGTGTTATATTACCACAAGACTAAGTGGAGACCACATATGTAAGTGGACCACTCTCCTATGCAAGGAGCATAGATCTCCCACATCAAGTTGAATCGGAAGTAATGCGATCTACGGAAAAAGGATATAAGCCTTAATATAAAATGCACATAAATTCCCTCGCTTTTCATGTGTTGTTTTCACTGCTGCTGTTACATTTTGTTGTTGTTAGTCAGTCTCTTCCAAATGAGCATAATTTATTTGGATTTACAAAGTTCCAGGCCAAAAGCAAGAATGTATGGAGAAATATTTTGCATACTTATCCGAGAAGATAGAAAGAGATGGAGAGAGAAACGTAAAAAATCCTAGAAAATTTCGAAAAAAAAGAATACCAATACCGTCATGGTATGAGATAAAGAAATTAATGCGAAATTTTTTGTAAATTCTTTCACAAACAACCAGACCAATAGCAACAAAGCCAACAAACAACCTTATGCATGATGGTTGTGTATGACTTCAAGCTAAAAAGATTTCGAAACTTGTTTTTTATATACAGAACAGCAAAAAATGTTGCCAAAGCCAAAGTAATCGTGTGTAATGAGTTACTTTTTCCTCATTATCGCAAACGCAAACATCGCAAAAGTTTTGTAAACAAGTTACAGTGGTCAACGTGGTGGGATTTTTCTCAAATATGTTATTATGTAGACAAATGTATTACAAAATATTAGAATTAGAAACTGTCATTATATAAACTCACACTGATCCGTAACGACTATGAATTGAGTACACGAATAATGTACATCCCCCATTTCATTCGAACAAATTTGACAATTCCATGTTTGATACCAAGGGACACCGACTTTGCCGGGGTTTCTCCTAGGGAGTCAATATTTGATACGCATAGGAGGAAAATTAAGGATAGGGTTTCGGTCAGTGACCAACTCTGAAAAGTCCAGACTCTTTGCAGATAACATACTACAGATTAACCGAGAAATCATAATGCCTATATTACGGCATTACATATATGATGTTTACCCTCTTAATAAGAGGTCGAATGAAACCACAAAGATTAAGTTAGAACAACGACTCTGGCACTAAATTAAAAAGAAATAGGAATTGTTGTCGCACATAAAGAACTTCGCTTATTTCCAAATAAACAAGTAATAAAGTATCAGTCGGCTTTGCCGACAGAGATATACACTAAGCCTGTGTGGATTGAAATATTTTTCCCAAAAAAAAAACCTATGTATTTAGGGGGGTTTTCAAAATTTTGGGCGTGTGAACCGGCAAAAGTATAGATAGGATTAAAGATGAAAAATTTGCGAGGATATCGATACATAGAGCTTTTTTATCACACTAGCCTACGAAAAACATATTATCGCTGTAAACAGAGCCACTACGAAAACCTTCAAAAACTGATGAACATTTGTGTGGGTGGTACTACAAGGATTGGACAAATAGGGCCCAAATTTGAACGTAAACTAAGTTTCGACAATATTTAGAGATCCAAAGTTTGGACCAAATCGGTTGCTACGTTTATGAGAAATCGCGCGTATCATTTTAGCGAATATTTTCGAAGTTTTGTGGGAGAGGTACCGGAAGGAGTGGAACAATAAGCACCACCTTCGAATTTCATCGAATATTCGAAGAAATATTACAATATCCTAAGTGTGGACGAACGCAGTATTCTGTTCGAGCTCTCCAGCCACTACAAATGGTGGCATAGGGATTATTTTACAACTTTCGGGCTGTTTTTATAGAAGAATGGACTTGCCCCTGAAAAAACTGTTACTGTCCTAATTGAGGCAGCGATTGCAAATTGCTTCAACAAAAACTAAAGTGATTCGATAGCAGGTCTTAAAGTGAATTTATCCAAAATTTTGTGTGGGAGGTACCCGAAGAAGTGGACAAATATAGTCCATATTCGAACCTGATCTATATCTGATAGATATATTAGGATGTGTAAAGTATGGACCAAATCGGTCAGACCCATCAAGTGTTATCGTGCGCACAATTTTTCCGAACATTATTGAACTTTTGTGGGTAAGGTACCTGATGGAGTGGACCGATATGGCTTATCTTCGAACTTAAACTAAGTTTGCACAAAATATTACGAAGGCCACATTTTTGACCGAATCGGCAGATCCGTTCGAGAGTTATCTTGCGCACCAACCACAACACATGTTGTCATAGGGGTTTTTTGTACCTTTCAGGCTATTTTCTCAGGAAGTATAGACTTGCCCCTGATGAAGCTTATAGCTTCGTATGGGGGGCGGTGGATACAAGTCACTACAACAAAAGTCGAAGCGATTCAAGAGCAGTTCATAAACTGTACTTTTCCGATATTTTGAGTGGGAGGAACCCGAAGGAGTGGACCGATTGAGTCCATATTGGAACCTCATCTAAGTCTGGTAGAAATTTCACGATGTGCAAAGTATGTTTAAATTGGTTGCTTGGTTACTTCCTCTAAGAGTTATCGTGTGCACAAATTTTCCGAACATTTCCGAACTTTTGTGGGGGAGGTACCGGAAGGAGTGGACAGATATAACCCATCTTCGACGTTGAACTAAGTTTGGAAAAAATATAACGAAAGCCAAACTTTGGACCGAATCGGTTCATCCGTTTAAGAGTTACCGTGCGCTCCAGCCAGACAGACAAACAGACAGACGGACGGACATGGCTAAATCAACTCCAAATTGGCTGAAACACATGGGGTCTAAAACCATTATTTCGATGAGGCACATTTTGCCCGTATAAAAGTGTATACCCTCCTTAGCATAAATGCTGAGGGTATAAAAACATCCTACAAGGCCAAAAACACCCGACAACGAAAGTATGCTATAGACAACGAGCAGACATCGATTCTGATCACTTTGTCACGATCAGAAGTGCAATTTATTGAAATAATAGTTTTAGACTCCACATATGCTAAGACCAAATCCGTTTCATACAATCAAGAGATGATCTGCCTATGTCGGTCCGTTTATCTGTCTGGTTAGTACAATATCTCATTAGGGAATAACCGATTTGGTCCTATCTTTGTACATCATAATAGTAGGAGAACAAATCCATACTTCTTTAAGTTATGACCCAAACATTTCTAAGAAAACCTAACGACAACACTAAAATGTCTGATGAACACGATAATTTAGCCATTCTGTCGGTGTTGATTTTAGTGTCCTTGTTATCAGTCTCATGGTGGAGTTTAGTTGGGTGTCAATTAGTTTTACGTGCTGACTGTTGAGGCGCGCAGGTGCTCCGTATTCGGCTGTTGAGTATACCAGAGAAAAAGCAGATGTTGGCCGAGGCACCCCAATTCGTTCCTGGGAGTTTCTGGATGATGTTGTTCCTAGATTTGATTTTTTGGGCTGTTTTATCTAGGTGTTGTTTGAACGAAAGGGTTCTGGCGAGGGTTATACCCAGGTATTTTGGATTGAAGTTGTGGGAGAGAACAGACCCATTGAGGCGAACTGCCTACATCAATATGCGTGAGGTGGAACCAACACACTTCGGTTTTCGATGGACTTGGTTTTAGTCTCCATCTACGGCAATAGGATGAGTTTATTGAAAGATCATTCTCTAAAACCCTTTCCAAGCTACGAAACTTAGAGTTTTGAACTGCGATCGCCATATCATATCGTCCATATCGAAACCATTCTCTATGAAATTTGTGAGCGCTACTACTTGGTCGGTGCAGTTCCTACCATTTCTAAATCCAGCTTGTTCAGGTGCTATAAACTTCTCTATTTCTTCATCAATTCGGCTCAGTATAAGCCTTTAAAATAACTTTAGGCACACTGAAAGGAGGGCAATCGGTAGGTAGCTCGAAGCTTCTGCTGGGCTTTTGCCTGGTTTGAGAAGAGCAATGACTTTTGACTTCTTAAAGGGGCCCGTGATTTGGCCTGAGTGAAGGATATCAGTGTAGAATCTGGCGAGCCATTTCCTAGTAAGGGGACCACTATGCTTAATGAACCCTAGGTACATGCAAGCCTCCCCTGCTGCTGTTCCATTTTTCATCTTTGACAGTGTTTGGTAAATTTCCGACACGGAGAATGGGTTGGGGAAATAGTCATTTGGGGTGGTGCGACTACGTTGGACCTTTAATTCCGGGTTGATACTTCGTGTGAACGGTTTGTCAGCTTCGTCCATGGATAAATTCACTATATGGGCAGCAATGATGTTTGGATCCATCGTAGGACTTGTGGATGATGGGGGGTCTGCAGCCCCAAGCTTGCGAAGAAGTTGCCACGCTTTACGACTGGAGTGTTTGAAGCTCATGTTGGACATGAATTTTGTCCACTCAGATTTGCTCGCATCGTCTAGACTTTTTATGAGTTCATCTGCTACCTCTGGGCTTTGGTTTGTACGGAATTCTTCGAGAAGTCTTTCACTGCCCTCATTCCAGCATGGGATATAGTCTTTGCGGAAGCCTCTGGGGATGCACTTTTTGGCTGTGGCAATAACAAGTCCAGATAACTTTTCGAAGTTGTTGGACTAAGGGGTATACATCTAACGTCCCCGTCGAGTTTAGCGGTGAATTTGGGCCAGTCTGCTTTGCGAAAGTTGCACCTTGGTTTAGGCGTAGATCTTATAATGGGAAATGTTATGTAAATGTTCACAATTGCCGGACGGTGTTGGCTTTGAGGAACGTGAGGCAGTATGCGTCTTGAAGCAGGGAGAGGGTTATCGTTGGAACCAGAAACAAAGCGTAGGTCGGGATTGTAGTCACGGTGCCATCCTTGGCATCAAAAAGTATATGGAAAACATAATTTTATGACCATTGGTAGTGCCGCACGCCGTTTTCATCTTCGTTGGCATATTTCCAGAGGCTGTGGTGGCTGTTGAAGTCGCCGCAGTAGACAACCGGGTGGGAGTAGACGGGCAGTACGGTTTCCTGCCAGTAGACTGTGGGAGATTTGTAGATGTTTACGATTTTCAGGCCTTGTATCAGAGTTGTGATTATGGATAGTCTCCTGTATCTGAACGTAGGATCACCTCAGCAGAAGAGATATCATTGTCTACATACGTAGCGATGCCGTATTTGCTGTGATGAATATCTGCTAAAAGTTTATATCCAGATATATTGCCTCTGTTGAGTAATGTTTGTTGTGAACCTGTATGGGTTTCCTGGATGAGGACAAAGTCAACTTTATCATCTGTCAATAATCTGGACTTAGATTTGATTATTTCCTCGATATTGAGTGGGCACACACTGACCTGTGGTCATATTTCTTTTGTTTAGGCTTTGTCGGAATTGTGCTTAGCTTGTTTTTCTTTATTTTGCTTGTATGTCGTTTTCTGTTTATCTGTATTTTCTCCTGGGAATCGGAGACGAGTTTATATTTTTTTTATGACGTGATAAGTTGCGATTTCTTCTATGTTAGATTGTAGATTAAGAAGGGCTTTTTTTCAATTTCAATTTTTGTCTCTGTATTTTTTGTATTGGCCAGGAGGTTGTTAATTGTGAATGAATTGCAACACTGTGATAGCAACACATATATTTAGTCAACGCCACCTGTATGTCATTAATGTAGGTAAATGTATTATGTAATCGATCTTAGTTAATAACCGATTAATCAACATATTAAAAGTAATTTGTCGTTTAGAATTTCGTTTGGAAAGAATTGGAATAATCTAGAATACGTGAATAATGTATATAAGCAGATGTATAGTAAATGAAGCACTCTCAGTTTGTGTAAAAATCCATCAAAGTGTTCAAGTGTAATAAAGTGTAAAGTAAACCTAAAAAGTCGCGAGTTTTCTTTCTACCTGGTTAATAGAAAAGAGGAAATAATATTAAATTTTGCAACAGGTTATGGGCCCAGACGAGCTCTGAAAATAAAAGTGTGTGTTCCAAGAACTCTAGAAAAGCGTGCCCAGACGAACATTGGTGAAAAGTGTGTGCCCACAGAATATCTGTGAAGTGTGTGTGGTCAAGAGACTCCTGTTGTGTGTCAACAGAAAAAAGTAAGAAGTGGTTTTTGTGTGCGCGGACATTTTAACTCTTGTTGTGTGTCAACAAGATAAAAGGCGAACATTTTAAAAAAAAATTGGACAATAAAGTTTTGTTTCCAAACGTAAAAAAGTTGTGAAATAAAAAATGAGCTCGTCTTTATACAATATTGAAAAGTTAGATGAATCAAATTATGACTCCTGGAGCTTTACGATGAAAGCTGTTTTGGTGCATCAGGAGTGCTGGGACGTGGTGTGCGGTTCATCAAAGAAGCCCGAAAAAGATTATGAGGCATGGGTCAAAAAAGATGAAAAAGCGCTGGCGACCATAATTTTGAGCATAGCGGCAAGGCAGATCTCCTACATAAAAACCTGTAAGTCATCATTGGAAGCGTGGAACACCTTAAAAGATGTGCATAGACCAAAAGGCCCGGTAAGGAAAGTCACCCTTTTTAAGCAATTATTGGGCATGCGTATGGGTGAGGGTGATTGCGTCCAGCAGCATGTGTGCAAATTCGCTGCCATTAGTGACAAGCTGGCGGAAACCGGGATCGAGCTGCAGGAGGAGCTATTCGTGATAATGCTGCTAGCAAGCTTACCAAAGTCATATGAAAACTTTGTGGTGGCTTTGGAAACGAGAGACGAATTACCCAGTCTGAGTGCCTTGAAAATTAAGCTTGCTGAAGAGGGCGAGAGACGAAAGGCAAACGGCTCCATTGGCATAGAAGCAGCAGAAAACGCATTTGTGTCGCACAGCAAAAGTAGAGAAGGTCCCAGAAAATTCTATGCGAGTAAGAATAACAACAACAACCACGAGCGGACAAACAAACATGTGTACAACAACAATAAAAAGAAGGGAAAGTGTTACAGTTGTGGTAAAAATGGGCATTGGGCAGCGCAATGCAAAAACAACAAAGGCAAGGCGAGCGCAAACGCACACACACATTCATTCAGTGTGCTAGCATCAACAAACAATAACAACAACGAATTAAATTCTAATGTGTGGTGCATCGACAGTGGGGCTACGACGCACCTTTGTTGCGATAGGCGAATGTTCGCGAACTACCTGGAACATAGAGAAGAGATAAATTTGGCAGGCGAGAATCAAATCGTAGCAAAAGGCAAAGGCACTGTGTTTCTAGAAGGCTGCAATATAATGCTGAAAAACGTCTTGTATGTTCCTGAGCTTCAATGCAATTTTATTTCTGTCGGCAGAGTGGCAAATAAAGCGGCTGTTAAATTTAATGCAAAAGGGGCAAGAATCATAGATGCTGACGGTAAAACACTGCTGTTCGCCAAAAAGGTAGGCGATTTATTTTTATATTACAATCATAAGGAAAAATCATTTTTTATCGATAATAATGAGGCCCTCAAATGGCATTATAGATATGGTCATTTAAATGTGAATAGTTTAAAGAATTTAGTCGACAGAAAACTAGTTTATGGGTTAAAAGCTAATTTTCCTAGAGAAATAAATTGTAAGGTTTGCATGAAAAGCAAATGCACAGCGAAGCCATTTACGCAGTCAGAGAACAGAGCGACAGACTTGTTAGAGGTAGTTCATACAGATTTGTGCGGACCAATAAACAAGCAGTCAATTGGGGGTTCGCGTTACTTGCTTACATTTATTGACGACATGTCGCGGTATGTGTTTGTTTATTTCCTCAAGACAAAAGATGAGACATTTGAGAAATTTAAAGAGTTTAAAGAAATGGTCGAACGTCAAACAGGTAGGAAGATAAAGTGTTTGAGATCTGATAATGGCACAGAGTTTGTAAACAACAACTTCAATGCGTATCTAAAAGAATATAATTCGCTAATGAAAAATGATACATGGGAATTGTGTAATTTACCAACAGGTCAAAGGGTCATAGGCTGCAAGTGGGTTTTTACATTAAAGAAAAATGCGAATGGTGAGATTGAAAGATTTAAAGCCGGGTTAGTTGCAAGAGGTTTTGATCAAGAGTATGGCATAAATTATACTGAGACATTTTCACCTGTAGTTAGATATGAAACAATTAGAATGGTTATAGCCCTTGCAGCAGAATATAACTTACATTTACACCAAATGGATGTGTCAACAGCATATTTAAATAGTGACTTAACGGAGGACATTTATATGAAACAGCCTCAGTGTTTTGTTGACAAAAAGAATCCAAATGCTGTTTTGAAGCTGAGAAAGGCTTTGTATGGGTTAAAGCAATCAGGTAGACAATGGAATAGAACGCTAGACAAAATATTAAAGGAAATAGGGTTTTCAGCGTGTCCTAGTGAGCCATGTTTATATAGGCGAAATGGAAATGGGAAAATAAATTTGATTGCTGTATATGTGGATGACTTGTTAATTGCATGTTCAAGTTTGAGAGAGATGGAGGATATAAAATCAAATATAGCAGCAAGGGTGGACGTAGTTGACAAAGGACCCGCTACGAAGTTCTTGAGCATAGAAATTGAAAGAGAAGGTAGTACAGGTAAAATAAGTATACACCAAAAAGGTCAAATAAAAGAACTATTGGAAAAATATGGAATGAATGAGTGTAGACCAGTTTGTACCCCGTTAGAACCGAAATTTCAGGTAGCATGTAATAATAAGGATTGTAAGCGAGTAGATTCAAAAGATTACCAGTCATTGATAGGATCACTAATGTATTTAGCGATATGTTCGCGTCCAGATATATTACATTCAGTCTGTAAACTCTCACAGAAAAATACAGATCCTCACTACGAGCATATGACAGCGGCGAAAAGAGTTTTAAAGTACCTTAACAAGACTATAGATTATAAATTAGAATATAAAAAGACTGGACAACAGGTAACAGCTTATGTGGACGCTGACTGGGGTGGTGACATAGAAACAAGAAAATCGTATACTGGCTACGTATTTTTGCTCGCTGGAAGTGCTTTTTCATGGGAATCAAAGAAACAAGACACAGTGGCGTTAAGTAGTACTGAAGCCGAATATATGGCTATTTCATCAGCAGCAAAAGAGGCTGTATATTTAAGAAAGTTACTATCTGAAATAGAGATTCATTGTCCTAATAAAATAATTATAAATGGAGATAATTTAGGAGCACTACATTTGGTTAAGAATCCAGTATATCACAATAGAACTAAGCATATAGATATAAAGTTTCACCACATAAGAAATGTATACATAGAAGGACATATAGATTTGAAATATTGTTCTAGTTCTGAAAATATAGCTGATATTTTAACAAAGAATTTATCAAAGGTATCTCATTTGAAATTGGTAAAAGAACTTGGATTTCTGTAAATGAATACTGAAAATATAATATGTAGATAATGAATTGTGATAGTGTATATAGTATCAATGTTTATAAGAATACTTTAAAGAAAAGATGAACTATTTATGTAATGCGAAACATTGTAAGTCAATGTGTGTATGTTGAACGTCGACAAGGAAAAGTATATGTTAGAAATATATGTGTTGAGGAGGGGTGTTAATTGTGAATGAATTGCAACACTGTGATAGCAACACATATATTTAGTCAACGCCACCTGTATGTCATTAATGTAGGTAAATGTATTATGTAATCGATCTTAGTTAATAACCGATTAATCAACATATTAAAAGTAATTTGTCGTTTAGAATTTCGTTTGGAAAGAATTGGAATAATCTAGAATACGTGAATAATGTATATAAGCAGATGTATAGTAAATGAAGCACTCTCAGTTTGTGTAAAAATCCATCAAAGTGTTCAAGTGTAATAAAGTGTAAAGTAAACCTAAAAAGTCGCGAGTTTTCTTTCTACCTGGTTAATAGAAAAGAGGAAATAATATTAAATTTTGCAACAGAGGTTAATTTCGGTTTTTGTTGAAGTCAACATAAATTCTTTGGTCTCCGATTTCGCTGTAGTTCATTTAGCGTTACCCAGGATGCACCACGAGGAGGCGAACTACGTTTGCATCCCGCTGAATATCAACGTCGTATGAAAAGTGAATTGTATCGGATATACAACGACATCAGTAAACGTATAGAGATATGCGTTGACTAGGCCAAGTAACAAGAATGAGCGATGGTGAATCCCCTGAAAAGGCGTAGAAATACGGGCCGCATGGCGATACGCGCAGGACAAGAAGGCCAAGGCTTCGATGGAGTAAACAAGTGTTAGACGAGATCGAAAAACACGATATTCCAAATTGGAGAAATAGAGCAACAAAACGTGAGGAATGGAAATCTTTTCTTGTCCTTGTGGTCCTAATAATAAAATTTGTTTTTCTCGTGGGAGCATACTTTCTGACATAATGTTTTTAAAGCTCTAAAAATCCTACGGGGACCAAATAAACTGACTAGCGAGCACTGAGTTTGCGCATCCTAATACTTTATACCTACATCAAGTTCCAAGAATGTTTAAATTGATTTTAATTTTTTTTTACCAATGGGGACATTCATTGGTTCGGATTATAACTACATAATTTCGTGGGCAAGTCTATGCTTCTTGAAATAATAGCTCGAAAGCTCTAAAAATCTTACGGTGACCAACTATAATAGATAGCTGGCACGAGAACTAGCGAAAGGAGTGACTGACATTGGTCCAAAATTTACATAAACTTAAATTGTGTTCGAAGAAGAAACAACCGAAACACAAATTTTACAGTTTTTGTTAAAAATTCAGTAGGTCTGTTTGAGGATCCTTGTGAAATTTTCACGCAACTGTAGATATAAAAGATTATACTGTAATCCACTTATTGAGCACTAAAAAAATCATTTTTTCATGAATTTTTTACAAGAAATCTACCAACACTGTTTTTATTAAAGCAGTTTGCGCTGCCAACTATAGCTTGAAAACGAATAACCCGATCTACATATGTTTTTGTGGGTCATTATTTTGACTTAATTTGTTGGTTTCCTTAGTTTCAATATGTTTACTATATAAACCCATATAGAAATTAACAATCGTGTGACGACAAAAAATCGGGGTTTTGGCCAGGAAAATTGATCTCTGAAACACTGTGAACGCTTTCGATAACATTTCGCTTTCCTCAACGGGTAACTCATGGGGTGATTGAGCGAAAATTCCTTCAAAAATATCAATCCAGCTAAGAAGGTCGACATTTAAGTGAAGGCCGACTTCTTAGAACTGGTGGAGAGGTGGAGTAGCGAAGAAAGACGATTGAAGGTCGATATCACGTTCAACTGTATAACAAATTTTCCGTAATAGCCACAAATGTAATTAACAACAATCTGACTCAGCACAGGTCTAAAATTTATTATAACCCGATATTAATGTACCGTCTCATTTTCGATATTTCCAGGCTAAGCACAATAGACAGGAAAATTCGAGTAAAGGATAAAATCTCGTTCGACTGAAAGGACAAATAATCTTACCTACATATGTATTTATTATTGCATATAAATTGCGTCCTAGTAATATTTTTAAAGCAGTCTTCTTCTTCTGTTATCCTTCACTCCCTGTGAAGTGAAGCATTCTGCTGTTCATCAGATTGTAAGAAATTTAAAAACTACATTCATTGATATTTACCACTGTGTATTTATTTAATGTTAATTGTAAAAGAAAGAGTAGTTTCTGCTACATTTTTGCTGTTGCCTTTGTACAGAAATAAATCGATTGGAAATTGTACCACTCTACAATAATGAATGAAGGATGTGGGCGGGAGGTAGTTGTGTTGGCTGGCATGTGAGTGTGTTATGTATTTAATGAATGCAAAGAATACTCTTATATCCGGTTTTAATTTTGTTAACATTCACATTTTTTACCTACTTTCCTCCTAGCTCAGCATACCCAATACCCCCAATCTCTAGAATGTAAAAAGAAAAGGATTCGTAATCAATTCTAAGCAACCACATCACAGACAGATTCATGAATACCCAACTAAATGCAAATTTTTCTTCAGAAGCAAAAAAAATGAGGGACACAAAAAACAGGATTTATTTATTTTAAATGATGTGCGATTGTCGTTTCCGTGCATGGCATGTATGTGAATGGTGTATATGTTGATGATGCTGCAAGTGTGAGTGCATGCGTTTACATATCCTGATTGCTATCAGTATGTAAATTGTATAGAATGTCCTTTCATTTCAACAATGTAGAAGAACTAGAATTATCGGCATATGAGGTAACTAAGTGGATTTACTTTCTAGGAGAGTGTCCTTCTGTCCTTGCATCGCCAAAGGACAGATTGTTGTAGATAACAACGATTAAAGAACTGGAAATTAAATGTGAGGTATTATTTGTTGTTTTGCAAAAAATGAAGGAAAACTGCACAAAATTAAAAGAACCTGACAAAAACGAATTAATGAAATAAGTATCTTTTTTGTAAAGCACTCACATGAGACATTTTGATTTTCAGATAAGAATTAAGATACACAGATTGTATATTTCATGGGTTCTTTAAGATGTATCAAGGAACATAAAGGGATTTATTTAACAACTGTTATATTTACGGGAGCAAGGTTCACATGTGTACGTATTACATTTAACGCCTGGAAATAAAGCTTTACGTATTGTAGGAAGTTTAAAGTACCCTGAATATGCAAATCGATTGAGTTGGTTGGTATAAAATCTATCTGAGATGAAAAATAGACCACCGATTTGAACAAAATTGTATGAAAAGACCTAAAAAAACATCCAAAAAATAAAAAGCTGACGATCCAAACGTTTCAGGGGCCATGATCTGCGAATCTGAACCAACAATGTTTGAATTCTTTATAGAGAAGGTGCAGTATCAGTATCCCTTTTGCTTATAAGGCAGTGTCTGGGATATTGTGCGAACGACTAAACCCAATGGTCAAGGAAATAATAGCGGCTTTAATGCGGCTTTAAACCAGGCAAATCCCCCATTGACCAGATATTTACCCTGCAAGAGATACAGATCGGCTCTTACCATCTTTTTGTCGATTATACGGCAGCCTTCGACAGCCTCTACGTTCAAAGGCATTCCAAGCCATGTCTGACTAATACCCGGTTATCATTTAAAATAGAAAAGAACCTCGGCGAACAGTTCAATACCAAAAGAGGCTTTAAACAAGGAGACAGCCTTTCGTGTGATCTCTTCAACATCCTGCTGGAAAAGGTTGCACCAGATGGAAACATCAAATGCAATGTAAACCAATAGCCCTATGCTTATGCTGACGATATTGACATCATGGTCGAAGGAAAATCTACTAAAGTGGGTATGTCTGAAACGGTTACAAGACCAAGTTGTTGGTATCGATGCGCAATGCGTACGCAGAACTCAGGCTAACCGTTAGTTGTAGTTAAGGACTTCGCCTACCTAAGCATCGACACACAGTGGCGTTTTCCTGTTTTTTCCTGGTCAAAACTCTGAACTTTTGAACGGATAGAGATATTTTAATTTTTTTGGTTCGACAGGTAACACTTTCAGCTTTTTGACACATCAAATGCCGTCAAATTAGGTGCAACGGTTACGAAGGAGTTCAAGATCAAAGTTAAAAATTTGTGTTTTTTATATTTTGCATAAAAATATGAATATTTTTGAGTTTTTCATAAGTTATGACTATTTAAAAAAGGTCAAACCCCAATAAACAAACCATAAAAATTAAAAAAAAGATTTTTTTTTTGGAAAAAAAATTAATTTTTTTCCAAAATTGAAGAAAAATACTCCTTGGTTTTTCATAAAACTCTTATTCTCTTATTCCGTGAAAAAGGAATGCCGTTCAAAGCTGTTCCCTAAAAGTTCTAGTCCACTAAATTTGGAATTTCACTAAAATGTTGTACCTGAAGAAAACTAAAATAGCTCGCTTCGTGTAAAGGCTACGGTAATTTATTAAAACGACCCTTAAAGCCTACAATCTACCTAACAAAAAATGAGCAAAATATCTGTAATAGATTCTGAGAATTGCTGTTTCTTCCTCCAGAAATTTGCAAAAATTACATACTTTCCAAAAATGGGAAGCATTTTTCGTCTTTAGCAGCACGCCATGCCCACAACATGTTTATTATCGCATTCCGTAGTGTTGAACGGCACTTTTCCCGCCTGTTGCTAGGATATACTCAGGGGACGGGGTTCGTTACAGAAATTTATATTTACAGTGACAGAGAGGAAAAAGACGTTTAGTTGTATTTTTATGTTCACAAGCTCTGTTCTTTAATTCCAGTACAGCAAATTTCAATAATCTCACACCTTAAATCTAGTATTACCACCGTCGACTTCTGCCGGGAGCACCTCCGGTAGCCTCCGCTGGTGTAGACAGGTCATTTCACCGAAATCCATTCGGATACCACTTTCGGATCCTTCAGAACACTGCTGGATCAGTCGGCCCTTGAATACGCTGCTTAATCTACGAGACCTGCCGGCTCTCGGCCTGCCGAAATCAACTGTAGTGCGTGATACCAGTCGGCCCTCGAATAGGCTGGTCAACACGAGCAATAGTATTGGAAACCGTTCGGCCCTCCCTGGAGTTCAACGCCTTCAATGATATAGGTGACCGTTCGGCCCTACCTAGCATTCAAAACTGGTGATAATATAGGAGACTGTTCGGCCCTCTTGGAGTTTAACACAAGTAATAAGATTGGAGACCGTCCGGCCCTCCTTGAAGTTCACGCTATTAATAACTGAAGTTCAAAACGAAGTAAAATATAGGAGATCGTTCGGCTCTCCCTGAAGTTTAACAATTACTCTTGTATTGGAGACCGTTCGGCCCTCCCTGAAGTTCCAAAAGATTAATAATATAGGCGACCGGTCGGTCCTCCCTAAGGTTCAACGCTATGAATAATATAGGAGACCGTTCGGCCCTCCCTGATACTACGCGTAGTTAAGAATGGGTTACAACAAACAACTTACAAATTATTCTTAAGATTTAAGGGTCAATTTGCGTGAAGGGTGAATAACGACGTCGAACGAACCACGAGCTGCATTGGCTATACAACAACATCATTGCCTAGGCCATGTGGTGATATAAGGAAATGGTTTTGGAAGTTTGTACCATAAATATACGAAAGGTACTTAATCGTAATAAATTTGGTACAGCACTGGAATTCTAAAATTTGGTATTAGATACACTGTTGGTGTGTGGGGTTTAGATATGAAGGAGGTGGTAGTGTGGAGTTGAAATACGATAAGAACTAAACGAGTTGAGCTGGAGTTGGGAAATCAGTTGGTGTATAGAGTGGGCATAAGGAGGAGGTTTTTGGAATTTCCTACTTATGTGTATTAAACAGTTCAAAATTTCGTAGAGTGGATAGAGTTGTAATCCTAAAATTTAGAATTAAGGAAGATATGGTTTTGGAAATGGTACAGAATTGTGTTGTGTAATAGAAGTTTGAGATATTAGGTGGAGGTTTTGGAAATTCATAGTTATGTATGTAGAGCTGGAAATTAGAAAGTACTAAATTTGGTACCAAATTTAAAAAACACACTCAAACTTGGTAGTTTTTCTTTCGCATTCATTTTCTTATCGACATACATAAATGTACGAGTATAACTCTGTAAGGAGGATTCTAAATAATTTACTGACATCAAATCAAATCTTTTCGATAAATGTTTTTGAAAACGCTGACTTCTGCATATGCAATAAAACTAAACAAAATCACATTTTCTAAAAAAAATAGACAAAAAGGGGGTGTTTCTTAAAAAATAAAAATATATTTTCCAATACCAGAATGCTATTTTTTATATTTTTACATTCTCAAATTTATTTCGGGTCACTATTACTTTTAATTTTTCATAAATTTCAATTATTTTATACAAGTTTCATGTTTTATTTTCTTTTTACGAGAAACTTGCAGCACCGCAACTTGTTTGTATTTTTACAGTGTTTTATTTAACAGTGTTTAATTGAACTTGAATACGAAATCAAAACTAATATTGGTCCATTCTTACAGTGTTTTTACGGTGTCTAACTTGACCCCCTTTTAAAATCTGGTAACTGATTTTTAGCACGGTTGCCGTTGACCAATCGAACTAAAACTTTGCACATTTTTCAGATTTACATGAATATGAAACCAAAACCAATATGGGTCCATTTTTCCTATAGCCCCCCATACAACGATACCACCCGACTTCTGGAATTTTGTCTTATTTTTTAGGCCGAATTTGCTGTAACTTGGCACTTGGAGTTCTTAATAGTCCAGGAACTTCCCCACTAAAAATTGTGAACGTAGGTCAAGGTTTAATATAGCCTCCATACAACGGTACCACCCAATTTCAAGCATTTGAATCTACATTTTCTGCTCAAATGGACTGTAATTCGGCATTTGGTGTTCTCAGTGGTCAAAAAATGTATTTACTAAAAAGTTAAAAATAAAAAATAATTTAAAAAAATTAAGTTTCAGTGTCTTATTTATGAAACTAAAAAATAATTTGTCGCTTAGCCTCAATAAATATATTCTTTCTCATGAGAGAATCTCTCAAATAAAGCGCTTGCCGTTTAATTTTGCCACCATTCATAATTTAAATGCAAGCGTTTTATTTGAGAGATTTCATCATGAGAAAGAATATATTTATTTAGGCTAAGCGACAAATTATTTTTTAGTTTCATAAATAAGACACTGAAACTTAATTTTTTTAAACTATTTTTTATTTGTGTTCAGCATATGTTTCCACCGTTCGATAAACATATGTATCGATAATTTTTTTTTAAATAATTACGATCCTCTAAAGGAATCTAAAAATTCCGACCGTACGTAATTTGTCTTCGAACAAAAACTCGATAACGGATGGGGGAATTAGGCCCCAGAATGTCCCATATTGATATATATAATGCTGGGTTGGCAGCCGCTGGCCAAAACACTTTTGGTCCCGTGTCAATCCGATACGTAAGAACCCGCTGCCGTCGTCGCTGCTGATGTGTATGCGTCAGATCGTTTTTTTTTTTTATTGAACTAAAGCTGTACCACCAGTACTTAAACATCCATTAGAATATTATTATTAGCACAACGTTTCTATATTAAATATTGTTTATTCGTTTTATTCCCTTTCCGCATGCGAAGTAGTCGTACAGTTTTATTTGAACATTTCAATGATAACTTTGCGATTTAATTTTACCGATTTTTGTCGGCAACTCAAAAAATTAATTCATCTGATGGAAGCTGTACGAAAATGTTTTCAAAATGTCTTCTAAATGGACGCAAAATGGCCAATGTCCTCACATTTGAAGCATCGCGACTTTTTTGTCTTAAAGTATTTTTTACATATTTGGTTCCTTTAGAAACTTCGAGTTTAAATCCTGCAGGAGCTTCATCTTTACACTACTACAGTATTTCCATTTGTTATAATCATTGGCTGGTACACGCAGTAAAATTTATGTTAGAAATGTGTTTGCATCCAAACAAATATATGTTTGGGACCGGTTGCAAACAAATATATGTTTGGATCCAAACATAATATGTTTGGGTCCAAACAAATATATGTTTGCAACATTTTGTAACATATCTCAATTTGATATGTTTGCGTAAAACATATTTTTTTTGTTAGAACATTTTTTTCATGGGTGGAGAGAGGATATTTGTCAACGAGAGTAATAACAGTGCTCTCGCGGCTGTGGAATGCTGTTTTATAATGAAGAGTTGTGTGTATTGTGTAATAGAAGACGTAGAAGCGAAGAAGGGGACTTTGGTGGCAAGTATGCGTCAAAGTCGTGTGTTTCTTGTTTTGTTGTTGTGCTTTTTAGTAAATTAAATGCCCAATACATTTTATAATTGAATCGGATAGTTGAATGGAATTATTTTATTGGACGAGGAAGAAATCGCATTTAATATTGGTAATTACATACATACTTATGTATATTTGAAATATGGCATATCCATTAGGGATATAACTTTTTGCACTTTTTTGCAAATATCAAAAATACCACCACATAGCCGTATAGAGCATGAAAAACTATTATGAAAAAAGGTGAAATTTTTTCTCTATCGCGAAAAAAGTTTCCGCACCAAATGCATTGAAGTTCAGTAATGCATTTTTTAATTTTAGCTGTTATGACAACATATTTGCTTTTAATTAAAATTTTTATTTTTTTGTAATCTAATTTAAAATCATTATCAGAGCGTTCTGGACCAATTTGTTCTCAAATCGCGCCATTTCGGAGCATTTTATGCATTTTTGACACTATTGCAATTTTTGTTTTTTCTTTATAAACTCGTGAATTTTATGTTTATATTTATTGTACCTATCGGACAAGAGAATATGGTGTCATTTGCAACAAATTCGCGAAAGTTACAGACAGTTTTTAATGACTTTGCCTGTGAGAATTGTATTTTTTCTATGAATATTTATTCAAACAAAGCAAATTTAAAATTATAAGTAGAAAAAATATCAAAAGGGTTTTAGTAATTACAGTCGGCGCGGAAACTTTTTTCATCGAATCGATCTTAGAAACGTGTTTTCATTATTAGGACAAAATTCCCCACGTGGTACTGGTGTTGTATTTTTGTAAAAAACATATACGATTCTCACAGGCAAAGTCAACAAAAACAGCCTGTAACTTTCGCGACTTCGTTGCAAATGACCCAATATTCTTTTGTCCGGTAGGTACAAAAAATATAAACATAAAATTCACGAGTTTATATAGAAAAAGCAAAAACTGCAATAGTGTCAAAAATTCATAAAATGATCCGAAATGGCGCGATTTGAGAACAAATTGGTCCAGAACGCTTTGATAATGATTTTAAATTAGATTACAAAAAAATAAAAATTTTAATTAAAATCAAATATGTTGTCATAACAGCTAAAATTAAAAAATGCATTACTGAACTTCAATGCATTTGGTGCGGAAACTTTTTTCGCGATAAAGACAAATTGACGCCGTATTTCATAATAGTTTCCCATGCTCTACACGGCTATGTGGTGGTATTTTTTTGGTTATAGCCCTAATATCCATATTTATTTATTACATTACATAATCATTTGATTCTAGATGCCGATTCCCCGCTGATGATTTCAACTATGAGGACAATTTGTTTTATTTCACAACTAAGGAGAAACGTTTCTTTATATTTTTCCTTTTTAAAAGTGTGACTATTCACAAATTAGTTCAATCAGTTTTTCTTTTATTAAAGTGTGTTATGTATTTCTTTTTAATTTTGTATGTACCTATGTGTTCGTTGTTCTTTTGCCTTTCAATAAACAACCTCAACATTTGTGTGTATACTATAGAGATAGCCAGTGAGTTCTTACTGAGAGCAAGTGAGCACACATTTCAAAGTGTTTTACATTGAGTTTTACGCTCCCTTGCTCCCAGTAAGCTCCCACTGGTGCATGTGTTTGTTTTTTTTTGTGCCTTTTGGGTTTGCATTTTTTTGCACCCAAACATAAAATTGTTTCCACCCAAACATATCTTTGTTTGCACCCAAACATATATATCTTTGCACCCAAACATAAAATTGTTTCCACCCAAACATATCTTTGTTTGCACCCAAACATATATATCTTTGCACCCAAACATATATTATGTTTGGGACTGTTGCAAACATATATATGTTTGCTGCAAAATATGTTTGGGACATACAGTATCGGCCAAAACCAAAGCACCCCCTCAGTAAATTTTTTTGAAATGATAATTTTTTTATGAAAACTAAATTATAAATTTATATTTTATTTTTCTTTTTATTTATTTATATCTTTATAATTGGAAAATACAAAAATAAGGAATTCAGAATTTAATAAACAAAAGTTAAAATTCAAAAAATATTTTAGGTCGCAAATATAAGCGGACAAAACTAAAGCACCCCCCAATTTGAGGTATAACAAAAACTATTGAAATCAATATTTCGTTGCGTATCCTCTATTCTGAATGACACAATCACATCTTTTTGGTATAGAAGATACTAAATTATTAATTACTGCAGGATAAATAATTGATTTTCGGAAAATTTAGCTTAAATCCTCAAAATACTGAAAATCGGAAGTTACCGTTATATGGAGGCTATACCCAAACGTGGAACTAGGTCCACGATTTTTGGTGGATATGTTTTGTGGCCACTAAGAACCCTAAGTACAAAATTACAGCTAATTTAGTAGGAAAATGTGGCTTAAATATCCGAAATACCGAAGATCAGAATAAGGGGGCTATACCAAAACATTAGCCGATATTGTTCATATTCATCCAAAAATGATGCTACAGCATCCACTAGCCAAATACAATACGCTAACGTTTAAAAATTAGCAAAAGAACGAATTGCAGAAGAACTATAGACGCCGGTTTACACAGTCGACGACCAGCAAAAAAAAACCTTTCATATCGACTAAAAATGAAGGAGCCAGACTGGCATTCGACAAGACCCATTTGAACTGTTTTCCGATGAATCTATGTTTAATTTAAAGTATTCAGATGGTAAAAGGCTTGGACCAAACGGGCAACCGTTAAATCCTAAATATTGCAAAGACGCTGTAAAACATGGAGGCGGAAGGTTTTTTGCTGGTCGTCGACTGAATAAGCCGGCGGCTACCGTTCTTTTGCAATTCGTTCTTTTGCTAATTTTTAAACCTAAGGGATTTAGTATTTGACCTGAGAATGCTGTAACACCATTTTTGGATGAATATGAACAATATCGGGTAATGTTTTGGTATAGCCCCCTTATAGCGGTACCTTCCGATCTTCGATATTTTGGATATTTAAGCCACATTTTCCTAATAAATTAGCTGTAATTTGGTACTTAGGGTTCTTAGTGGTCACAAAACATATCCACCAAAAATCGTGGACCTGGGTTCACGTTTGGGTGTAGCCCCCATATAACGGTAACTTCCGATTTTCAGTATTTTGAGGATTTAAGCTAAATTTTCCGAAAACCGATTATTTCGCCTGCAATAATTAATAATTTAGTATCCTTTATGCCTAAAAGATGTGATTGTGTCATCCAGAATAGAGGATAAGCAACGAAATATTGATTTCAATAGTTTTTGCTGTACCTCAAATGGGGGGGTGCACAGTGGTTCCGCCCGTGGACAAAAATCGAAAAAGTGATGGCGACAAATTGTATTGCGATTGAAATAAATATTCTCTAAAAATATCAAATTTTTAACATCCAGCCTTATTTTTGTAAATTAACAGCGGTTATACGCCAAGTTAAGTCGAAGAAGTTGTGATTTGTATGTGAGCCCTTAAAAACGAAAAATACATCCGCAAATCATTCGTAGTTTATGAGTAAAATTATAAAAAATTGGAGAGGTAAATGTGCAATTTTCAAAATGAAACTTATAGGCGATGACATTGGCAATATTTTTACAAAAAAACAAATTCATAATTCGTTTTCTAACTTCATTAAAAATAAATTCTTAATAAATGACTTTTTCTGCTATTTTTTATATAATTACTATTAATTTAGGTTGAGTTTTACTAATGTTGTGAGCATTTGTGAGTTTCGAAATTTTTTTTAGAATGCAGGGAAAAGTCTCTAGTTTACGACTAAAAAAAGTCCAGCTGCCCCCATCTGCCACCCGCTATGTTAAACCTCTTATACCACGCCCGTAAAATCGTCAAAATTCCGAAAATCGGGAGGTAAGTTTATATGGGAGCTATTCCTGAACTTGGACCTATACTGAACATTTTTGGCAAGGAGATATTTTGATCACTCAGAACTCAAAATGCAAAATTACAGCCAAATCGGTTGGAAAATGTGGGTAAAATCGTCAAAATTCCGAAAATCGGGAGGTACGTTTATATGGGGGCTATACCTAAACGTAGACCGATATTGACCATTTTTTGCATAGAGGTATTTGGTTCACTCATAACTCAAAATGCCAAATTACAGCCAAATAAGTTGGAAAATTTCGCTAAAATTGTCAAAATACCGAAAATCTGAGGGTACATTTATATGGCGGCTATACCTAAACGTGGACCTACATTGAATATTTTTTGCAGGGTTGTAGTTTATTCACTCAGAACCCAAAATGCTAAATAACATCCAAATCGGTTGGTTAATTTGGCCAAAATCGTCAAAATACCACAAATCGGGCGGTACCTTTCTATGGGAGCTATACCGAAATGTGGACCTATATCCACTAAAAATGGTTTTCTATCTTTTTGGCTTGTTGTAAACCTATGTTTAAAATTTGGAGGCGGTAGCTGTATTAGAACTATTTTTGGCACTCTTTTGCATACAAGTGGGACCACTGTGGGGTGCTTTAGTTTTGTCCGCTTATATTTGCGACCTAAAATGTTTTTTGAATTTTAACTTTTGTTTATTAAATTTTGATCTCCTTATTTTTGTATTTTTCAATTATAAAGATATAAATAAATAAAAAGAAAAAAAAATAAATTTATAATTTAGATTTCATAAAAAAATTATCATTTCAAAAAAATTTACTGAGGGGGTGCTTTAGTTTTGGCCGATACTGTATGTTAGAGAGGCCGTTTTTTTGCCTGTATTCACTAGGATGTCCACTCAAGAACAAACTTCCAATCCATTCTTTATAAACACAGAATCCAATATCATTCAACTTATGGAGTGTTGTGAAAATCTGGTTCACATAGTCTTCCACTGAAGAACAACCCCTAATTGTCCAGACCACAATTTTTTTATATAAAAACCAACTCGTCTTTCCAATACAGTGTCCTGAAATAAATTCTCAAGCGCCCTTAAAACTTTCGCAGCTCTCTTGCAATCACAGATATGTACATACAGATTCCTGTCAATTGTCAACATAATCTTGCATCCAGTTCGAGTCACAACTCCATGTCGACCAGTTTTCCGAGCCGATCAGTGTCTCCATTTGTGTAACTGCACCAAACGAATTCATTGCGGCACACTCTCCAGGATATTCTATATTTTGAATTATATTATCCTCCAGTTATGGCCAGAACCCATAACACTTTAACAGAGCAAAAAAACACGTTCATTCGGTTGCCCAATTTCACGACAAAGTTTTTGAGGAATAAAAATGTAAACAAACCAATTCAAGTTTCCAATTTTGGACAATTGTTTTGACTTCCCAGTATAATGGCAAATCCACATTAAACCCTGTTAAAGACTATTCTGATTTTCTAACATCAACATTTCTAATCAATTCTGACTTCAGACAGAATTTAAAATTTCCAAAAATACCAATTTGAAGAATTTCTTTTCGAAACGTTGCTTCAGAAAAATTAATTAATAATTTTGTTCTTTAAAAGTTTTTCATTTTTCCACCCATTATTGTCTGACAACTATCATGCATTAATCATGTCGCTATTTTTCGAAAAACTTTCAAATCACAGACCTTTTTCTAACACATGTGTATATGAATGTGTACATATGTGTATCATGTATACAGTGTATATTCCTCAAATTTTGTTAGTTTTTGAGGTAACCACTACCCATCACCCAACACTAAGGGCATCAGACAAAACCATCAACATTACTTTCTTTGCCATTACCCAACACCAACCAAACAACCGACGAAGCATTCAATGTCACATTTGATGTCCTGTGTAATTTGTCAAACTTTCACATGAACACATATGCAAGTTTTATGGCGGGAAGGGAGAAGGTATTTTCTTTGTCGGCTGTGGTTGTTTCTTGTCTCATCTACTCTTCATCGTCATCAGCTTTAGTTAAGTTTGAATTTTTCTAATGTTACTTAATGTCACATAAAAAACGATTCCATGTACGTACATACGAAGCTGCTGTGCTCACCCACCACCCCAGAGTGAAGGGAAACAGATTTTTTTGGGGAATTTCTAACTAAATCTTGGTAATTTATAAAAAACACTTTCAAGTGTGAAGAATTGGAAATTTCATTAATTAACTTGTTTGTGAAAAATGAAAGGAGACTTTGAAGGGCTTAAAGTTTGTAGCAGTGGAAAGAAAAAGGAGATACACTATAGCTACAAAATAAAGAATTTATCTGCAGAATTTGTGGTGTAAGTTGCGTATTTACCAACACAATAACCAAAAAAACCCCTCATAATTCGATCATTCATTTACTTACTTAGCTGGCCCTTACAGGACATTTGTTCCATAAGCCGAACTAAGAAAAGATATCCATTCCCCTCTTTTTGTGTGTTTCTGATTTCTTCTTCAACTTGCTGACTCCATCTAAGCCTTGGCCTTCCAGTTCTGCGTGTACCGCAATGGGGCCCATATTTATACGCCTTTTCAGTGGGGTCATCACCGCTCATTCTCAACGCGTGGCGTAGGCAACGCAATCGTTCAAATATACTGCTGTCGTTGTATAAGCGATACAACTCGTGGTTCATAAGTCGTCGATAATCACCGCCAACGCAGATGAATTTCGAAGAATTTTTCTCTCGAACATCCCAAGCACTACCCATACTTCGAAACCATACATTAGCACGGGTAGTGTCAGTGTTTTGTAGAGCGTTAGTTTTGTTTGACGAAATGTGGCAGGTGCGCACAATAACTGTCGAACGGATGAACTGATTTGGTTCAAAATTTGGCTTTCGTAATATTTTGTTCAAACTTATTTTATGTTCGAAGATGGACCATATCGGTCCACTCCTTCAGGTACCTCCAACACAAAAGTTCGAAAATGTTCGGAAAAATTTTGCGGACGATAACTCTTAAAGGTAGTAACCGATTTGGCCCATACTTTACACATCTTGAAATTTCTACCAGACATAGATGGACTCTATCGGTCCAATCCTTCTGATACCTCCAACACAAAATTTCGGAAAAGTTCAGTTTAAGACCTGCTCGCGAATCGCTTTGATTATTTTTGCAAACAATTGTATTCGCTGCCCCCATTATGACTCAACAATTTTTTCAGGAGCAAGTCCATACTTACTGAGAGCATTGCCCGAAAGCTGTTAAAACGGTACCATGTGTAGTGCCTAGAGTGCACGCTAACTCTCGAAAGTAACAGCCGATTCAGTCCAAAATTTAGCCTTTTTTATATTTGTTAAAAATTAACTTTGAAATATCTTTGAACGTATCGGGCTCCGAAGGCTGCTTTATAATTGACAAAAAGATAGTGGGTGTCGATCTGCAGTTGTTGGGACTTTTCCTGGATTTGTCTCAAGGTAAATATCTAGTCAAAGGTGGATTTGCAAGGTGTAAAGCGGCATTGGTATGGTCCAATTATTATGTCTACCACAGGCTTTAGTCGTTCGCACAATATCCCTAACACTATCTTGTAGGTAAGAAGTCGTATGCCCCTATAGTTAGAGCATATATTCGTATTTCCTTTCTTGTGGATGAGACACAGGATACTCAGGTTCCAATCGTCGGGTACACGTTTTTCCCGACAGATGGAGCTAACTAGCTGATGCGTACACCTTATCAGCATGTCGCCTCAGGTTTTGAATAGCTCGGCTGGTAAGCCATCGGCTCCTGCTGCCTTATTATTCTTTAGCTGGCGTATTGCTAATACTTGCTGCTATTGGATAATGCTCTTTCCATATCCTGAACATACTATCTATATCACTTACCAAATTAAACAGCTGGTCCCTACAGTAGGATGTGCCTGTACCAAAGCCATCAGTTTGATGATTCACTCTTTGGTAGGACTTCGCTTATCTATTTCTCTCTTTGCATTGCTACTGATTGTAGAGTAGCCCTATATGCCGCATTTTTCTCTTCGGTAGCAGCACGACACACCTGGCCATACCATGGATTTCTTGGGGAAAGTCTCTGGTATCCAAGTATGGATTTTGAGACTGTTTACATGGAGTGGGTAATACTTTGCCATTGTGCTGGTATGTTGTCGGGATGAGGAGTGCTTTGATTTAGCAATTGGGTCAGATAAGTGGAATATGCTGATAGTCGTGCGATGTCCAACTGCCGTTGTTGTTGTTGTAGCAACGCAAATGTGTTCGTTCGTGTATTATTTCAGTTATCAGGTCCCTCTGTATCCAAATTCAAGAATTCTGCAACCTGGACTGGTTGCGT
This sequence comes from Musca autumnalis, assembly GCF_047663935.1. NCBI lineage: Eukaryota > Metazoa > Arthropoda > Insecta > Diptera > Muscidae > Musca > Musca autumnalis. Next base: position 244,180,302 of record NW_027411866.1, on the reverse strand, counting down.
CCAAAAGGAATCAGACGACAGGTGAGTGGGGTTAGCTGGGCAGCTAAACAAATGCGGTGTATCGTGTGGTTCCAATCCACATGCTGGGTATCGTGGCGTCAATTCGGGCCCAATATGAATTGAGGCCGCTACATCGTCCGGACCTTAACTGGGCTAAAACCACTCGTGTTTGCCTTGACAGCTGGCGTTCTTCTGCTGCGATGGATGGGGGTGGTCTCCAAGTACGGCATTCAAACTGTATCTCTGTACTGCCTGCGCAACCATTTCAGTGTAAATGCTATCCTAGCCTGTCTGATAAGCTCGTTGGTCTAGAGGTTCTCTTTAATACCTTTGGACCTCTCTCTCTAGATCATGAAGATCTCTCCTGACGTGCCTGGGTGGAGGAAGCCTGTCCATCAAATCGTGACAGGGATGTTCACTGCGATAACACCCAAACAGGTACTGCATCGACAACATCTTATTGTGTTGACGCATCGGTAAAATCTTCGTCTCCTCATGAAGATGGTCCACTGGTGTCATGAAGAGGCACCCTGTTGCAGTCCTCAGGGCAGCATTCTGGCAGGTTTGAATCTTCTTCCACTGCGTAGTGCTAACCTTTGCAGACCACCCTGGCGCCGCATAGCTTACCACAGACCGGCCTATTGCATTGTAGGTGGTCAACAAGGTCTCTTTGTCAGCACCCCAAGTGCTGCCGGCCAGCGACTTGAGCACCTTGTTCCTACTTCTAATCTTATCGCAAATAGATGTGGCATGCGCGGACGACTTAAACATGCTATCGAACGTTACACTCAGTATTTTGGTGTAGTTAGTGGTCGGAATCAGTGCACCACCGTGTTCCAACTTCCGTGTTGTGTCTGGTCGTACCTTATTTGCTACGTTTAATCTGGTACGCACCTTTGCTGACACAATGTGGTGGTCCGAGCATATGTTGGCTCCCCTCAACGATCATTCATCTAACAAGCTCGATGAATGTCTTCCATCTATCACAACGTGATCAATTTGATTTATTGTTCTTTGATCTGGAGACATTCAGGTGCCCTTATGAATAACGAGATGCTTTAATCTGGTGCTGCTAACTACCATGTTCTTTGCCGCTGCGAAGACTATCAACCTAATTCCATTGTCGGATGTTTCACTGTGGAGACTGAATTTCACGACTGAATTCGCCCAGAATAATTTAAATGTCATGGGCAGGACAACGGTCATATGTTTCATCTTAGCGCTCGCAGAATATATCTTAGGTCTGTTCGTCCTTTTCTTCAATCGGATCATGAGCGCAAAAATTTCTGCTGTACATATCCCGTTGGTAAATAACCCAAAATCTCTCATAATTCAACCATTCACTGCGGACTTATATTCATTATTTTCCAAAATTGTTATTAGTCCTTACAGCAAATATTGCAAGGATTTCAAATTTGATCATATTATTTAATATTGAAGAGAATACAAAGGCAACGCTGCTACATATGTTCATTAATACAAATCCTTTTACATGTGTTATCATGGTCAGAATTTTAAACCCCATATCTTTTGCTCATATCAAGATCATTCCATCGAGATAAACAAGATTTGTTATCCTTTAACGGAATTTAAATACAATTCATTGAGTTTTAAATCGACACACACGCAAGGATAATCTTCATACATGAAGACCAACAAACACACATGTCGAACAGGAGGATACAAAGGAAGATTATAATACCAAGATGAAAGAGAAAATATCTTTCAATATCCACACAAACACAGACTCACACATGTCGTTCGGTGTCCACAACGTGTGTGGTGTGGTGGTGGCAGATATGGTCTCAAACTGGTGGTATTGGCCCATGGATGGTATTTATTTAACATCAATTAACTAATTGTTGTACAAAAGGCGGCTTAAACAAAACTAAAAACGGTAAAAGAAACACTTGAAAACAATAAAATGTTCTGAAAGACAGCAGGCGTTTAAGGATAATAAAATATCAAAACATTTGTTTTGTTGTCGTATTTCCTTTCTAACCCGATCTCCCCCCAAAAAAGTAACCAATAAAAAATTTAACGCCACAAAAAGGATAAGTCTGTAGAAAGGGATATTTAAACCATAACTGTTAATTGATGATTCCTTAAGAAAACATGTGCAGCAAGCGGGGGCAAAACAGTTAAGAAGGATAGGAGCACGAGTATTTTATTTAGCCATTAACATTGTGTTAGTAAAAGGATAATAAAAACTATTTTCTTAAAAAAGGAAATTTATTGTGCAATTCGTTCAAAAGATGTGAACATAATATTCTCCACTAATTTAACCCGCGCCAAAAATCCAAAACTCCACCACTGCATTCTCTCCTCGTGTGCTGACGTCTTTGTTTTTCCTTTCAGCCTTTCATATTTCTTGTGATATTTTGATACATTTGTCAGTTTGATGTTTGACTGACAAATGGTTGGTTGTTTGTGTCTTGAACCTCCTCAGTCATTTGCCATAATGATCATTTGACACAGCAATGAATGATCCGGAACCAATAACAATATATTGTTTTATGGATGTTTCAGCTCGCGTTTCAATTCCAATGGCGTTTTTTGCTTCTTATTCTTCCGCTTGTGTATTGTTGTTGTTAACTCGATAATTGATTTATTATCCTTCTTTATTGGAGGGGAGCGGAGCGTCTAGGGATCATTGTCATTTTTAAAGATCATTAATAATTGAACCCTAAAGCAATGTTTTTAACGGCATACGTTGTTATTCGAACGTGCTATGTACGGTTAGGGGCACGCGGTGGAGATTATGAGTTAAGCATGGGAATTATATTTTTTATTTTGTTTATATTGGATAACTGTAAATATAGTTTTAGAAAATCAGGAAATAGATGAGAGATGTGTTAGAAAAGTTTGGCATCATTACTTGCACCGTTATGTAAACAAGTAAGAAAGTATCTGTCAGCTGTGCCGACAGAAATTTACCCCCAGACTCGGACCTGAAGAAAAGAAGCAAACCAAATACTTCTGATGTCAATAGGGGTTTTTTGAGGTTTTGGACCAATTTCTCGGGAAGTTTGAATTTGTAACAATTGTAAAAATTTTACCGGTTTAACTAGGGCTACATACATGTTGCCAAAAATGTCAGAACGATCCCACACGAGTCCTTAGACTGCATTCTTTCTAAAAGTGTGTGGGAGGTAGCTAAAAGAGTGATTCAATGTAGTCAATATTCCGACATAATTTGAGGCTGTAAGAAATAATACGATGCACAACCTTTGGACCAACCTGATACATGACTAAATTAAATAATACGACGTGCAAACTTTGGACCAATCAGAAACTCCATGCTAAAGTTATCTGACGGATTTGCCATTTTAGTTGGTGCCGTCAAGGTTTCGTGGAGCTTTTAGGCCATTATCTGAGGAAGTATGAACTTGCCGATGAAAAACAATGCGAGAGGAGCGCTTAAATTTCATTATTTCCAAATTTTCTATGGGAGGTAGGCGAAGGAGTAGACCGATATAGACCCAACCTGATACATGACTAAATTAAATAATACGATGTGCAAAGTTTGGGCCAATCAGAAACTCCAGGCTAGAGTTATCTTGCGGATTTTCCATATTAGTTGGTGCCGTCAAGGTTTCGTCAAGCTTTTGGGCCATTATCTGAGGAAGTATGCACTTGCCCTCGAAAAAATGACCCGAGATGAGCGCTTAAATTTCATTTTCTCCGAATTTTCTGTGGGAGGTAGCCAAAGAAATAGACCGATACAGTCCATATTCAAACTATGCCTGAAAGTAATATTACCATACGCAAAGTTATGGCCAACTCGGTTACTTTCTTCGAGAGTCATCAGGTACAAAATTATAGCGAACAATTTTGAACTTTTGTCGGGGAGGTACCTCCGCAAAAAAGTTCTTTACTTACTTACTTAGCTGGCCCATTACAGAACATTTGTTCCATAGACCGAACTAAGAAAAGATCTCCAATTCTCTCTGTTTTTCGCTTCGCTTTTTGGAATACCGCGCCTTTTCATGTCTTCACCCACTTTTATGCTCCATCGAAGCTTAGGCCTGCCGATTCTACGTGCACCGCCATGTGGCATGTATTCATACGCCTTTTTAGCGGATTCATCATTCTTATGATATGGCCTAGCCAACGCAATCGTTGCATCTCGATACGTTTAACTATATTGATGGGGTTGTATAGCTGATAAAGCTCGTGGTTCATACGACGTCGATATTCACCGTCAACGCAAATCGGTCCGTAGATCTTTCGAAGAATTTTCCTCTCAAACACACCTTATCTGCTTGCGCAAGTACCCATGCTTCGGAGCCATACATTAGCACGGGTAGTATCAGTGTTTTGTAAAGCGTTATTTTTGTTTGACGAGTTGTGGCTTTGTTTTTAAATTGCTTACTTAAACCATAGTAGCATCTTTTGGCCAATACAATTCTTCTTCTTATTTCACAACTTATGTTGTTTGTTGTGTTTATGGCAGTGCCGAGGTAGACGAAGTCTTTACCTCAAAATTATAGGTTTTAACTTGCACAGTTGGTCCTATCTCAATCGACGCATTGCTCGTCGACACCATCAATTTGGTTTTTTTTTCGCCGTTTACCGCCAGACCCACTTTCGCAGATTCTGCTTAGACCTTCCTAAAGGTATCAGTTACTTCCTTTACTGATCGTCCCATGATGTCTATGTCATCAGCATAAGCAAATAACATGTGGCTATTGGTGTAAATTGTGCCATTTCTTTTGACATTTGCATCTCGTATTACCTTTTCCGGGACAAGGGAGACTTCTCTCATACCAATGAGTGCACCCCGATTCATATTAGCTCAATGATATGGGACCTACTGTTTATCGCCGAGTCCGAACGGCGTGTCTTACGACACCACTTTATAGAGAAGTTTTACATGGCTGAAATACTCAGGAAATGTCGCCAACATTACTGAGGGGTATTTTGCCACCGTTGAAATTTTTGATGTTCCCTGGCCGAAGAATCGAACCCACGACCTTTAGTGTGCAAGCCGGGTGTGCATACCATTGCACCACGGTGGCACCCTCCTCTCCCTTGTCCCGTATGGGATGTTTGTTGAACAATTATATATTACCTTTTCCAGCAAAATGTTGAATAGGTCACACGAAAGGCTGTCTCCTTGTCTGAAACCTCTGTTGGTACTAAACTGTTTGGAGAGGTTCTTTCCAATTTTAACTGAGGACCTAAAGTCAGTTAAAGTCATCTTACAAAGCCGGATGAGCTTTGCGGGGATACCAAATTCAGACATAGCATGGAATACCTTTGGTCGGAGGGGACTGTCGAATGCTGCTTTATAATCGACAAAAAGGTGATAGGTGTCGATCCGCATCTCTTGGATCGACTTGCCAAGTATAAAGCCACATTGGTATGGTCCAATTATTTCGTTGACCATTGGCTTTAGTCGTTCGCACAATATCCCTGACACTATCTTATAGGCAATAGGGAGAAGACTTATGCCCCTATAGTTCGAGCATAAAGTCTTATCTCCATTCTTATGGACGGAACACAGGATGCTCAGGTTCCAATCGTCAGGTACGCGTTCTTCCTGCCAGATGGTGCTAACTAGCTGATGCATACACCTTATCAGCGTGTCACCTCCGGTTTTAAAATGCTCGGCTGGTAGGTCATGAGCTCCTGCTGTTTTATTATTCTTCAGCCGGTTGATTGCTGTTTTTACCTCATCATCCGGGCGGTATACATTCTATACCATCTTCTGGGATTGGATCTGTGGTATCATCGTCTTCGCTACTATTGGATACCAGCAGATTGGAGTAATGTTCCTTCCATATTCTGAGCACGCTATCTGTATCTGTTACCAGATTACCTTGCTGGTCTCTACAGGAGGATGTGCGTGTACCAAAGCCATCTGTTTGATGTGTCAACCTCTAGTAGAATTTTCGGACTTCATTCTGGATCCTGTACATCTCGATTTTTTCACACTCCCGTTTTCCAATTCTCTCTTTTTCTTGCGGAAAAGACGTTTCTCTTCTCTCCTTTTCTCCTAATATCTCTCTCGTGCGCTACGCATTGTTACTGATTGTAAAGTAGCTCTATATGCCGCATTTTTCTCTCCGGTAGCAGCACGACACTCCTGGTCATACCTTAAAATCCTTTGTGGAGGTCTCTGGTATCCGGCTGTTTGCATGGAGTGGGCAATACTTTGTCATTGACAAGGAGTGCTCTCATTAAGCAATTCGGCTAGTTGAGTGGAATATGCTGTGGCTATCTGTTGCGATTGCAGCTTACCGATGTCCACCTTCCGTGTTGTGTCTGTTCGCACTTTGTTTGCTACGTTTAATCTGGTACGTACCTTTGCTGCAACAAGGTAGTGGTCCAAATCAGTATTTGCGCCTCGAAACGATCGTACATCCAACACGCTCGATGAATGTCTTCCATCTATCACAACATGATCAATTTGATTACTTGTTCTTTGATCTGGAGACAGTCAGGTGCCCTTATGAATATCGAGATGATTAAATCTGGTACTGCTAACTACCATGTTTTTGCAGCTGCAAAGTCTATCAGCCCCATACCATTGTCAGATGTTTCACCGTGGAGACTGAAATTCCCGACTGTTGTTGTCATGGTTAGGGCAACGGTCATATGTTTCTTCTAAGCGCTCGTAAAATATATCTTTGGTCTGTTCGTCCTTTTCTTCAGTGGGAGCGTGAGCGCAAATAAAGCCGATGTTGAAGAATTTAGCTTTTATTCGAATTGCAGCAAGTCTTTCATTCACTGGGGTGAAGCTGGATACCAGATTTTTTAGTCTCCGACTAACTAGAAATCCGCAACCAAACTAGTGCTTTACGTCATGGCAGATATAATACAATGCGTCTCCTTCAGGTGTTGTTGTAACGCCTTTCCCAATCCATCGTATTTCCTGTATGGCAGTAATATCGGCCTTCTACTTTTCAAATACGTCTGCCAATGCGAAGACTGCACCTTCTCTATAAAGAGTGCGAACATTCCAGGTGCAGATTCGCAGATCATGGTCCTTTAAACGATTGCGGGGTTCGTCAACTTTAGAGGGGCTCGTTTTTCTTTTCTTTCGTTTTTTCATAGTGGGTTGTTTTTTCTAGGGGAAACCCGACGCCCAAACCCAAGTTTTTAAAGTTCTTATGGGTGAACGCGGCACATGTTAGCTCACTACCTTTAACGGGTGTTAAAGGCAGTTCCCCAGGTGACAACACGGGGAGGTCAGTGTCCACTTGAGATGAAAGAGGGACCAAGATAAATCCAGGGCTTTGCCATGTTAAAACCGGTCAGGACCGTTCCTTGGTATCTTCCATCCCCTACGTCTTTATTAAGGGTAATTTTCAAACTGTCGTCACCAAGTCCATCTTTCAGAATTAAATTTCTAGTAATTTGCAAATGTAAAATTTTTCAAAGTGTGGGATAAGATTGAAATGGTACTAAATTGGCCGCGGGGGTACTTCTGTACTTTTTATACTGAAATGGTACTTAAAAAATACTATTGTACTGAATTTTCCATCCCTGGTTTGGCATATATGACAAATGTCCTGCAGAGGGCCTACTAGGTAGGCAATATTTCTTCGAATTTTACATAAAGTTTGAATATGGACTATATCGGTACACTCCTAGGGTGCGTCCCCCCACAAAAGTTCAACATTTTTGTTTATGTGCAGTTTTGGGTCTATTCGAAGATCCTTTGGAAATGTATATCGATGTTACTCTTGTGGTCCTGTTTAGAGCGATATTATGTTTTTCGTGGGTAAGTCCATACTTCCTTACATAGTAATGACGGGAGGACGCGCTTTCCATCGAAAAAATTAACTTCAAAAATAAGTTCCATAGCCAAAATTGACTATGTCGATGCATTCCTTAAGGTACCTCCTCCGCAATATTTATGAGCTTTAAAAGGGCCACAAAATATAAAGACCCCCTATCATATAATTGTTGTGGTAAGGATTTCGGCTGCATAACCGGTATTCGATTAGATATTATCAATAGATTAAAGCTTCAATTCACACAGGCTGAGGCAAAGCCGACTGAAACTTTTTTACTTGTTTCTTCTAAAAATAAATTTATCAATTTTCCCGATATTTTTCCTTTGCGGTTTGTGGTGCTACTGACTGCAGGGGTGCCCTATACCACGTTTTTTCCTTAGTAGCCTTATGACACTTCTGATTGTGCCATGGGTTTTAACTAGTGATTTGTGGTACTCAAGTATAGTTTTTGCCTCAGTTAGACTAAATTAGGCTATTTCTTGCCACAAAGCTTCCACATTATAGGAACAAACAGTGCCGTCTTCTATCATGGATAAGTGTACCGGATTAGTCATGTACTATCTGTTGTGTTTGTATAAAAACGAGTGTGTCCCTGGATGCTACAAGGAAACTCTCCGAATCGATGTTACCTCCTCTAAGTGATGGGAAATCTAACACAGGAAGGGTGTCTTCCGACCATTGTGCAAACCGGTCAGTCACAATCTGTATGTTACCTCACCATGCGATTAAATTTAGCATGGAAATCTATGTTCTACTCGTATATACGTATATGTATATGTATTTAACTCATACATATTAGCATACTCTAGGCTAAGCATGGTCTTCTTTTAGCGAAACCCAACAAATTCTTTCTTAATTATTCTTTCCTTTTTTTATTAAAAATAATTAATTTAATCTCTAAAGAGAACTGCATAAAAATATTGCTACACTAATAATCGTGCCGTAAATTGCATTCGCAATCATTTGCAGTTACATTGATGTAGGAAATAATAACCAAGCATTTTGACTACATACGACGTTCCCAACCACCAATCATATTTCATAATGATGTGAGGTAGGGGGTAAGCAAATTCAAGCACTGATTCATTGTAGCACAAGAAACCACAAAATACCACCCAAAGGTACGCAAAAATCACATCACCTTCCAACCAATACCAAAGAAAAGTCATATTCCGTAACACTCGTAACACTGCCACCCACCCATCCATCTACCAATACTCAAAATATCTTACCATTCATTTTGTCACCCACTTCTTTATGAGCGATGAGTTATAACACGCATAACACGAATCCATAATGTGCTGGAAACAATAACAATGACACAAACACAACCACAGTTATCCACTCTCCCCAGGACATATCGCCCCCATTATGATTATTTTAAGGGTTCTTTTCATGTCATAAAGCAACAACATTAACATACTTACATTACAAAAGCCAACAACAAAAAACATCATCATTCAGAAGTGCCAACCAAAAAGCCACTTTGTTATTCAAAGGAAAAGTCCTTTTAACCACCATCTTCAAGTTTCGTAACAGTCATGAGTTTGAGTTTAACGTCCTTTACAACTCTTTCTTTCAACCCTTTCAACGACTTTGGTCACATTTAAAAAAGAGCTTTTTAAAAAACTGCCAGATGGCAGCCACCAAAAGCCATCAATAATCCCAATAGAATTTCAAAGATGGCGCTGTAATCGCTGAAGCATTCATTCGTTTTTTATTATTTTTTATCATTTTTTTTTCTGGCTGGGTGACGTTGAAAAACGCTAAAAATAAAAGACTTCAAAGTAAAAAATGTGCAGGGGAAAACACACACTCACGTGTGTGTGGGGTTCAGATTCGTTCGTATTCCATTCTGGTGTACAATATAAAAGACGAAGCTATCTCACACATGCTCACAAGTTGGCTCACATATCGTCGTCGTGTTGTGGTCTCATCACAGACGTGCACATTTACATGTATGTTTGATATCCCACCCACAATTTGTGTGGGTTATAGCTTTTGAGAGGGACATTCTCTCACATTTTGCAATGGAAAAGAACAAGAATTTTTTTTTCATTCAAATACCGTGCAGTGTGGATTGGTTGAGTGGTCACACAAAGATGGGTAAATACTATCGGTTTGAGAAGTACATTCTTCAAAACAACTTATATTGTTTATAGCAATATATCGATGACAATTAACCAGTTAAATAATTTTCGTGAAAATGCACTTTTGTTCCCATACAAATTACTATGGAAACATACATCGCTCGGGTGGTACAGGGTCATTTGGTTGGTTGGTTTACGTGGTGGCTATAACCTTCATAGCCTCAATTAGTCTCAATTAGTATGTTAAAATATACCGTTTTGAAAACCACACCACTCGTGTAGAGATTGTTGTTCCGTTGTAGTATGTTGGTAAATTGTATCCAGCCTGATGAATTGAGAAACCTCAGAAGGTCTCCCAGATCTAGTTCGATTGTCTCAGCAAGATCATGTAGGAACGGTCTTCCTAGAATTTTCAATCTTCTTTGCAATTGTGCAGGGCAGGAGCAGAGGAGGTGTTCAACCTTTTCTTCTTCTTCGTTTCCGCAGCTGCGACAGTAGTCATTGTGTGGAATCTGTAAGAGCTTTGCATGGTTACCAATGGCCCAGTGACCGGTTAGCACCGCAATTAGTCTTGCCAGGTTCCGTAGATATTGGCTAATCAGGAACTTTGATGTTGTAGTGTGGCCATGTAGATTTTGATATTTTCAAGTTTCAGTCTTGTCCCATCTGATCTCTTTTTCTGAAATGTAGTATTTGAAGATATCCCCTTTAACTACTCCCATTGGTGTTGCGACTGACGCCTTGGAAGTTCGTTAGAGGCAGATCCAGCTCTAGCTAGTTCGTCTGCTTTTTCGTTACCAACAAGACCCTTAAGACCTGGGATCCAAGTAAGAACTACTCTGGTCAGACGCCCTAGCTTAGCAAGTTCTTCTTTACATTCCTTCTCCAGCTTTGATGTGACAATGTTTGAATTCAATGCTAGGAGCGCCGCTTGGCTGTCGACAAAAATTCCTATTGAGTTTGGTGAGTGGTGCTGTAGAAGTATATTACAAGCTTCCTTTATAGCCAGTATCTCCGCCTGAAAAACACTGCAATCTGGATGTAGATATGTTTGCTTCTTCCGAGTAGACACCAGAGCCGACTCCACAATTCATCTTAGAGCCGTACGTGTATACATTGATGTCGTACCCCGTCAGTGGAGTTCTATTTTTCCATTCTTTCCTGCTTGGAAATTTAACTTTAAAAGGCTGATCAAAAGTTATTGCAGGTGTGCAGTAATCAGCATTAATTGCTATTTTTCCTGGTAGTTTGAGAAGCACGCAGGCATGTCCGTCAGCTTTATCTATCCACGTTCCTAGAGCACGTAGCCTTGCAGCATTGCAAGCCACAGTTGCTTTGATGTGTGGATCTATTGGCAGTATATGCATCATTGTATTGAGAGCTTCAGCCGGACAAGTTCTCATTGCCCCTGTCACCCCGATGCATGCGGATCTTTGTATGCTGTATAGTTTTCTCTGAATTGTTTTCTTTCCCACTGTTGGCCACCAAACTAGTGCTCCGTATGTGAGTATTGGTCTTATTATGCTGGTGTACATCCATAACACCATATTGGGTTTGAGGCCCCAGCGGCTCCCAAACATTTTGCGACATGTTGATTTATGAGCACGATGTTCCATGTTACGTTTCCATTACAGTTTTGAATCTAGGATAACGCCTAGGTATTTGACCTCGTAGTCGTGGAAGATTGGTGATTGCATATTTGGTTTTTGTAGTAAATAGCACCATCTCAGTTTTCCCTGGATTCACCCCCAGACTACTTCTTGTGGCCCAAGTATTCAGTGATTTCAGGGCTCCGCTCATGATGTTACTCAGTACGGACGGAAATAAACCAGAGACGAGCATTACCACATCGTCCGCATAAGCAACCACCTTAATTCACATATGGTCAAGTTTGCTTAGGATTTCATTAATCACAAGGAGCCAAATCAATAGCGAGATCACCCCTCCTTGTTGAGTTCCACACAGTTATATAGAGCTTGTTCTATTGCTGAGGTGCTAACGTTGTTGAATGTGCCTTCTATATCCAAAAAGGCGGCTAAGGTGTATTGTTCGTGCTCCAAGGACATCTCTAACGACTTCATGTAGGGCTGTGTCTATCGAGCATCCTTTAAGGTAAGCGTGTTGACTTGAAGATATGTTATTCGAGTTCTCCATCTTTTCTCGAATATACACGTCGATGCGCCTTTCGAGTGTTTTAAGCAGAAATAATGGGAGACTTATGGGTCTAAAGTCTTTAGCATTTTCGTAACTACGTTTCCCAGCTTTGGGTATGAAAACAACCTTTACCTGTCTTCAACTCGTAGCGACGTAGTTTAGGGATTGAAATCTACTGTAGATGTGTACTAACCAAGGGTTAATTATGCTCTGCGCGCTTTGAAGCATTTTTGGTATAATACCATCTCGCCCCGGAGATTTGTAGGGAGAGAAGCTGTTAATAGCCCATGCGACTTTACTCTGACTTATTATATTTTCGGCACCAATGTTGTCTTCATTTCTAGCTGTATTGGTTTGCTCTTCGATGGTTCTATCCGTGCAACCGTGGATTCGCCCGAGTTTTCTGATCAGGTACCGTTATTTCTCTTTATGTAGGTGGAATTTGAGTGATCCTTTGTCATAACTTTACTTTGACTGGCTGTATCTTTGGTGCTATCTAGAGATCCACAGAATTCAATCCAGGATTGCTTTTTTGCCTTGGTTATTGCTTTTTTGTATTCCTTAAGCTTACCCTTATATGGCTGCCACGATCCGCTTTGGTAGCTAACGTTGAATGCTTTTCGTGATTGTTTTCTTAGCTTTGAAAGCTCGGACGTCCACCATGGTGAATAATGTTTCTTTAAGCGCGTCAATGGGTATACGAATTTAAAAGCTGTATCTAAGGATTTCTCCATCTGCTGTGGTTTCATCTGCATGTGGAATATTTGGAACTTTTCCCAGCTCGTTCTTTTAGGATTGCGAAAACATTTAGTGGGCGTTGCCTTTTCAGATATGTTGAATAGTATCCTATTGTGTTCTGAGAAGGACCTCTTATCGGACATGATCCAGCAATCTATTCCAATTTGTCGTCTGTCTGATACTAGCGCGAGGTCGATGACCTCCTGCCACACCCTAAAGTTCTCCGAGCTTGGAAATACAAAAGTTGGGTTAGTACCTCTGTTGCATATTGCGAGGTTGTTAGTATTTATGAAATCTTAAACTGACTAACCTCTGTCGTTTGTTTCAGTCCTGCCCCACAGGGTATGTCTTGCATTAGCGTCGTGTGGTAGAATGACCCCTATGAAGCTCGAGACCTCGCTTGGTGGAGCTTCTCTTGAGTGGGCCATGTAGCGAGAGGCAATAAGGAACTGCTTACCGTTTTCCACTTCCACTCTTGCAACGGTGAAGTCCGCTGTGCTAAACTGGGGACATAAGAAAGCGTTTATGGTGTTCTTAAAAATTAAATATGATCTAGGCTTACCATTATTTTTCATGTAGATGGTCTTGTAACCTCTGTTATTTAAGCCGTTTAGATCCTCCTCAACCAGAAAGATCCGCAGGTTATCTGAAGCGATTCTCGAGTGCTTCAGATTGATCTTCAAGACCTTAAACATCATTTTTATTGGGTGCAGATGTAGATGGCTGCTCTAACTGCATATTGTCAAGCAGCTTACCGACATCGTCGATGTCAATCTCATCGTCTTCTCCATTCGGGCCATGTGGGCGTAGTATTTTGACTTTGGCTTCCCTTATGCCAAAGAACAACTTGTTCCCCAATCTTCGAGGGCCTCTACTCCGGCCTCAGTAATTGAGAGAACTAAGCTCATGCTGTTATTGTTAAGTGGCTCAATGGCGATTACGGACCACTCGCCCATCGGAACATCTTTGTTCATTTTCGCCAGACATTTCAGCAGCTTGGTTCAGTCGTACTCTATCTTGGGCAACTAAACTCTCGCACGAGATCTCATCGGGATTTCTTGGGCCGGGATCAGCCTCAGGCCGATGTTGTCCCAAGCATCGCTAAGCTTAGCAATGTTTTTTTCTAAAATTCCTTTGATTACTCATCCATGCATTTGATCACCCTGTAACAACGATGTACCTAGAGTCGAAATGGGGTCCAGGAGAATCCTCATTTGCTAGAACGTGTTCCATAACAAGTTCCGACAATTTGGTTTCTACAGTACCCCATTCCGCAGTGGTAATAGGGGACAGCTTACCCTCCTTTTCGTTAGCTACGGCAACCAAAATGTTGTCCGTAACAACCTCATTGAAGGGTCGTTGTGTTGTAGATGAGGCTGTGGTGTTGTGTTTCAACTTCTTTCGCTTTGCGGGCATTTTGTCCTTCGTCCGGGAACGCTCTCGCTTGGAAGAAGATGGGCTATCATTGATTTGTGAGATTTTGGCTATCTCATAATCCTCAAAAATTTTTGTTTATTTGATCTTGTCCGCCTCATCCCGTTCGTGCACTGTACCGTTAGCAGCATTCTTGGCTATCTTGTCAGAATAAACTTTGGTAAAGGGCCTTCCGAACGTCGGACGCACTTTTCTTTTTTTGGTTGGAGTCAATGGATTGTCCACCTTTCGTGACGGACAGAGTCGTTGCTTGTTTTGTATTTTGTTGCTGAAGTGAGTAAGAGCTGTTTGCAGAGCTGACAACACTTAGTTGGCTGGCTACCAGCCAGAGTTCATCCTGGGAAGAGTTGCCAGACTGCAACCGAGGAGTTTTGTTTTTGGGTTTGTGTGTTTTTATTGTATTTTTCTCTCCATGTATTGTTCCCACGAGTGTGCCGTAAGAGGATGGACCATCGTACGCAGTGACGGCGTGCGCAGACTAGGCTATTAATGAATACAACTCGACCCGTGCCCTGGCGTCGAGGGGACCAGACTTTAGACACTTGTCGGCCATTCAGATCCTCAGCACAACTAGCACTACCTTGATCTTAAAAGTGTTTATATATGTCGCTCGTCCCAAGGTGAACTGTGGAAAATTCAGTCCACCCCTGGGCTCGTGACAATTCCCTCCTCCTTTTGCAACCGGGCTTGGGTCCGTCTTTGGCGGAGTACAGGGTCATAGAATTTCATGTATACGATTTTGGATCAAATGGAAAAAAATGTAGGGGTAAGAGTTCAAAAAAAAAACTTGTTGGGTCAATCTAAGAATGGTATGGGGCTCTACGAGGAATATGCGAAAAACAAGCTTATAATACCCATTCCACATTGCGGTATAGGGCACAATAATATTTGGTGCAAAAATAGTGCATACACATATTGTGATTGACAACTTAAATCGAATACCGGTCTGAAATGTTTATCAACTTCGAACTAATTATTCGTCGTAGACACCCACATGTGGCACTCCAAAATTCATATCTCGACGAGATAAAGCGATTTTGAGATGTGTGTCCGTCCGTCGGTCCATTAAAAATTGTACGCACGCTACAGGCTGCAATTATGGACCAACCTTCATGACATTTTTTATGGAGGTCGGGTTTAGACCAGAATAGACCCCTATAGTTTTTGGCGATGATCGTGAAATATTTATGGTGAAATGGACCAAAAACTAAATTTTTATCCAATTTAGTAGCGGCTCTGTAGGTTGGTTGGTAGTCCGATCGGCGCGAAATTTTAAGTAAGGTTTGGATTTACGATAAAGAATAATATAGATAATGTTCAAATGATATTTAATGGGTTAAATGGACCAAAACTTTTGTGTGAAAATTGTTAAAATTTTTAGTATAATGACTATATATTTATTGTTGGAACACATGCTCTACCTACGTAAGCTACATTTGAAAGTGGGACTCTTGACCTTTCCATTGATACAAATTATATTGATGTACGTGGTCCATATATTGAATTCTTGGGGGCATATTCCGATAAAATTGTATCAATATACCAGATAAATAACAGAGTCACCATTGTCGAATATTTAAGTGGGTTTCTTTATCGTTTTGGTTTGTTTGCAAAGAACTACATTTACCGTATGCTAGAAAATCTCGCAATCATTATGGAAGAGTTTTCAAACCATGCTAAAGATAATGTTTTTTAAATAGATGCAATTATAATTCTGTACTGGGTCTGAAGTTTGGGTACCACCTTTGATAAAAAGCAATGCAATACCTAGAAATATTAGTCTTTTTATAGCTCAGCCTTTAGGCTAACGATGATGATTTTAAACTCCTAGTATGTTTGGCGGAAATTCGTTTTAGAGAATTTTTGGTCTCAACTTTGCACATCATATTATTCTTTTTAGACATACAAACACTGCCGCTCACTTGAATAGAACCCCCATGAAAATTTTTTGCAACCTCCATTTTTTCCGAATTATACAAGATATGGTGTTTTTAAGTTTTATTATATTTTGCTTCATGTGTTTGGAGTAAACTTAGTCATTCATTTGCATTCAAATCCAATTTGTATAAGAATTATTCAAGGAAAACAAAATAATGTCAAAAATTTAAGTAAAAAATTTGGCTCACTTGAATAGAACCCCCCTTTAAAACTTGGGAATACAGAAAGATTGTATTAGAATACCGATGAATATTCACTCTATATTGAAAACGAAGAACTTTCAGTAATATTCAGTCAAAGTATATCCCTCCTGATTAAGGATGCACCCGTATGTCCTGCTTTGTCAAGGATTATTTAAATAATCAGGTGTAATGCCTAACAAAGCTTCCTTTTTTCTTTCAACAAGTTTATTTTTGGAAGCATAATGTCTCCTTTAGTCGTATATTTTACGCATAAGTCATTCCCATACATTTTAGATAATATTTACTACTGTAGAATATGACGGTCCCTCCAGGATATCCGCATTTCTTTTCAAAAATTTAAGTTTTGATGACGCGAAGTGTACAAAAGCTTAAAAAATCGTGTTGAAATTGACACTCGGGATATCAGAAAATGCTACTTACTACTGGAGATGCCTGTTTTAGAACTCCTTTGTAAATTGTCGTGCGCATTTAGGGTGAAAGAAATTGGCGCCCAAGTCCTGTATACACAAATAACTACTTATATTACCCTTTACTAAGTAATGAGTACGGCGCCACAGAGCTTGTATGTCCGACTACAAATCCGAAGGTTGTGTGTTCAACGCTCACCGTCGGTCAGGTACTTAAAAAAAACAATAAACAATTGCTGGTGCCCATGTAAGCTCATGTACTCGTTCATACCACCCTTAATGTTAGCACGCGCGGCCGAGTGCGTAGTGTGTTAGGCTTCAAAGCAGAAGTTCGTGTGTTCAAATCCAGCAGATGGCGAAAAAAAAATAAAATAAAAAATATCAAGTGTGTTGAAATAGAAAACAAATTACACCTCAACTGTTCTACAAATAGAAAATATAATTTTTTAACTTATAGCTTATTTTTCAGCTTCCAGTGGCCATAAAATAACTAGTTATTATAGTGGTTATATTGGTCATAGAATAACTAGTTATTCAGTGCTACATGCCCTTTGTTTTGTAAGTAGTTACGACTACCAAAAAGTACTATATGTATTTTGGGAGGATTTTTTTGCTGGGTAGGATAGTCACAGACGACGAATATTGGATCTATGCTTAGGAGCCCGAAACGAAATAGGAATCGACCATTTAGGTCTTCAAAAGCAAGCCAAATCCAACGAATGTTGTTCATGCAAGGAAATGGTCGCTGTTTCTTCGCCAAAACTGATCATGTGTCGACTATACGGCTTGAGCAACGTAAAACGGTTAATTCTGAGTGGTACTCTTCAATTTGTTTGCCTGAAGTCTGCTGAGAAATTGGAAAAACGAACAAGAGAAGACGAATCATTCTGCATCATGACAATGTTACCTCTCACACATTGATTCAAACCAGCGCTTGTTTGACCGGGCAAAACGTGGAATTGATGGGTTATCCGCTCTGACTGGGGATCCAACGACTTTATTTCATTCCAGCATATCAAGGAAAAAGGCGTGGCCAACGATTTTCGTCGCCAGATAATACTGTAAAAGCGTTCAAAAACCATGTTTTGGAGGTGTCTCAATCAAACCACTGTAAACAACCCAACACATGGTCGTATGTCAAACTGGCCTGAGTTAGATAAACGTTAGCGATTCTTTCTCGTCTCTTCTTTTAATGATATTTGTCATTATAAGCAAGAGAAAAAGTAAACGATGTTTAAGGCCAACTATGTAAGTACTTCGTTAAGTTATATGCCATACTTACGTACTTGCTTTACCCAATTGATTCGAAAATAAACTCAAGTTTTGTAAATTTATTCAGAGATTTAATTTTTTAACTATTTACTTCTTTTCATATTGGAAACATGAAAAAATGCTAGTCCTTTAAAAGTTTTCCGACAATACCATTATGCATATGTGTGTGAATGGACAACTCCAAAATTCCCAAAATACATTGACTAAAATTTAGAGGTATTATTAGAGATGACCGAAATAAATAATTTGTTAGAGAGGAATGGGCATATTTTCCTTTTCTGTAGAGGACCCACTAAGTAAGTAAGCACGTTCATTCATTCCTGCTAGAGGAAAATATTTTTGAGAAAAAAAGTAGAAAAGTCATAACCCTAGTATATGTATTTTGATACAATAAGTTTGGGCGCTAGACGTGTTGAGGCAATTTTGAGTCGGTTTAACCCTGTCAGCTGGACTGCATCGGTCCACTCCTTGGTTACACCATACACAAATTTCGAACTTTCAGAACGGTAACTTCTGATTTCACGTATTTTGAAGGTTTTAGCCACAACCGAGTAATCTGCAATTTGGTTTTTCGATCTCTCAGTGGATAGGAAATATATCTATCAAATGTATTGGCAAAATGTCACATACATACATCCTCAATTGTTGGACCTATATATCCCATTTTCAATGCCAAGATTAAAAACTTCTGTACCAAATTTTGACTCTCAATCTTTAAAATTGCGAGCTGTATCTTGATTTCAACAGACAGACGGCCGGACGAACGGACAGACGGACATGGTCAAATCGACATAGAATGCTGATCAATAATATATATACTTTATAGGGTCTCCGACGAATGTTTCGATGTGTTACAAACGGAATGACAAATTTAATTATACCCTCCATATGGTGGAGGGTACAAAAAATCCCTAAATTTGTCGACAAGTTCCTACTCGAAATCCACACATTTGCGTTGTACATTGTAATGAACCCAGTCTATTGTATGATAATGTTATCCATGTGAAGAAAGAATATTCAAATGTGTTCATGTGAGTATTGGTATGAGGAAAAGGTGTTTCGAAGAGAGAAACAATATTTTCTCGTTTAATGTTTTGATTTTTGTTGGATCCCCATTTTTACCACACAAAAAAACTCTCTCCTCATTTCCATTGTGGGTGGGGTTTGTTGCGTTAGCAGCGGACTGTGTGGCGTGTGTCGGTTCACCACTGTTTTTCCTCATTTTTCCATTCTTGGTGGTTGTGCGTTGTGTGTGAGCGGTGATTGCTTTCATTTTTTAACGTAACGTTACACGCAAAATGACAATTTGGTAATGGAAAACTTTCTTACAATGGCAAATAGAAAAAACCCCTCTTGAAACATAGACAAATATATTTTTTCCTTTTTGTAGAAATAACCCGACCAGTTGAAAAAAAGGATTATTATTATTACAGTTAGAAAGCTGTCTGTCTAAAAGTTTTGTTAGAAACGGGTTATGTGTCTGACTTTCTTGGTGTGAGTATGTGTGCGTGTTGGGTTTTTTGTCATTCGTTGCGCCATTGATATGGTGTGTGCGGTGATTTCTTTTGCGGGTGGAATATTTTGGCCAATTTTCGGTTATCGTTATTGCGGTCAAAAGTGGATATGTAGTTTTTTCGGAATTGTGTGGGAAAGTTTTTGGTGTGGAATATTTTGCATACACGCAAAACCGATTGTATGTGGGAGGTAAATGCGTAAATGTTGATTGTATACTATTTTTGAAGAAGACACAAAATTTTGAAATTAAATATAGAGGGTTTAAGGATTTTGATGTTGCTTCTAGATGGAATATGTGGTACTTTACAAAGTGAATTGTAAAAAATTAAATGCGGCCCACATATCATAGCCCTACAGTCCGATCAATTTATTGCGTTTTACGCTATCGTAGGTTAATTTTTCCAATGACTTGCAACGTAAGCTGTCAGTGTCAATTCTAGGTCATCTTTAAAAAAGAAAATTCCGAATTGAGTCGGAATGAACACAAACAAACTAGCCCCTTTATAGTTGCTTTTAATCATACGAATTGTGGATTTCTTTATGATATATTGAATTCTTTAACAGCTGCTTGTTCTTTGAAATCGTAAGTAGAATTTCTTAAGACCACACACATAAGGAGTTGTTTTTTCAGGAATATTGACAATGCGGTTTCGATAATGGCTAAGAGTGGCATCTTTAGACTAAATTGACAACATAATTACAAGGTGTTATAAAGGCACACGGCACAGTGACACTCAACCACCCGCAATGATTTTGAAAAACATAACTATGAGTTGATCAATGAATGCCATTGACTGTTAACTACAACAAAAGAACAACATGAAAACATTTGCGACTTTGTGGTCATAACAATTGCATAAAATGTTAATGCATTGTTTTAAATGTTGTTCTTTCCTCTTAACCCGAATTTTTATTGAAATAAAATCTTTCTTTTTAAAGATACATACATAGTTTGGAAACAGATTTGTTGAAACTCAAATGTATAAGAAAAAGGCCATTTAAGGCAGGAAAATTCAATAAAACTGCTGTCAATCGATTCAGAAATCTAACTGAACAAAAAAGGAGATATGGTAAATTTAAAATTTCCTTTACATTTCCAATGAGAAAAAAAAAAATGAAAAAGATTGCGAGCACATCCGCGAAAAATTGTGGTTTCGAATCTGTTCACGTTCACAAAATTGGATGCTGCGCCCAAAATTTGTTGTGAGTTTTATTCCCTTGTAAAGCAAAAATATTTAAAAATTCCCTTATTGTTGTAATGAGCAAATGTATACATACATCCTTAAGGGCATTTAATATCTATCCGTAAATACTTATACATATATTTGTTAAATTTATTTTTATTTTCGCGGAAAATCAAACATAATAGAGAAATCCTGAAGTAAATTATATTTATTATAACTCAGAACCCATAAAATATCTAAAAAATAAATTAAAATGCGCTCAGAAGCTAGACAACGCGTAGAAAAATTCGATACCAAAATTATAAAGATTGGGTTTATAACATGCATATTACAGCAACAAAAAAATTTTATTGGTTTAATACGAACAATTTAAGAAAAATGTTTGGCAGTTATTCTATTATTTCGCTAAATTTCCATACAAAACCTGACGTAATTTGCTAAAACTTCTACAAGGAAAATAGTTTGCCATCGTGAAAGTATACTTGCTTTCTGTGATAAGCTATAGAACTAAGAAGTAGGGAGTTATATTGAAATCACAACCAAAGAAACAACACAAAATTTAAAAATCGCGTAATTCGCGATAAGGATAAAGCGAATGCATCTCTATTAGAGTTGAGAATTTCCGACTTTTTTCATTTCCGGGAAATCGGGAATACAAATTTTTCATTCCCGGGAACCAGGGAGAAATCGAGTTTATGGGGCATAGATGTGACAGGAAGCAAAACATAAAGGTTGTACAAAGCTTCACAATTGCACCACGGTGGCACCAAAGATATAGAGGCGTACTTATATGAACATACTGACTTACTTACTTAGCTGGCCCATTACAGAACATTTGTTCCATAGATCGAACTAAGAAAGGATCTCCAATTCTCTCTGTTTCGTGCTTCGCTTTTTGGAATACCGCGCCTTGTCATCTCTTCATCCACTTGTTTGCGTCATCTACTCTTTGGCTTGCCAATTCTGAGTGCACCGGGTTCATCATCGCTCATTCTTATTATATGGCCTAGCCAACGCAATCGATGCATCTCGATACGTTTAACTACATTGATGTCGTTATATAGCAGATACAGCTCGTGGTTCATACTACGTCAATATTCACCGTCAACACAGATCGGTCCGTAAATCTTTCGAAGAATTTTTCTCTCAAACACACCAAACACTGCCTTATCTGCTTGCGCAAGTACCCAGGCTTTGGAACCATACATCTGCACGGGCAGTATCTGTGTTTTGTAAAGCGTTATTTTTGTTTGACGAGTTGTGGCTTTGTTTTTAAAGTGCTTACTTAAGCCAAAGTAGCACCTGTTGGCCAATACAATTCTTCTATTTATTTCACAACTGATGTCGTTGGCTGCCGATATATACGAAGTCTTTTACTACCTCAAAATTAAAGGAACCAACTTCAACAGTTGGTCCGATATCAATGGACGCATTGCGCTTCGACACCAACAGCTTGCTCTTCTCGACGTTTACCGCCAGACCCACTTTAGCAGATTCTCCTTCGACCTTCCTAAAGGTATCGGTTACTTCTTTTACTGATCGTCCCATGATGTCTATATCATCAGCATAAGCAAGTAACATGTGGCTATTGGTGTAGATTGTGCCACTTCTTTTGACTCCTATTTTAACTGAAGATCAGTTAGAGACATTTTACAAAGCCGAACTCAGACATTGCTTGGAATACCTTTGAACGTAGCGGGCTGTCGAAGGCTGCTTTATAAACGACAAAAAGGTGGTAGGTGTTGATCTGCATCTCTTGGGTCTTCTCCAAGATTTGCCGCAGGGTAAATACCTGGTCAATGGTTGACTTGCCAGGACTAAAGGCGCATTGGTATGGTCCGATTATTTCGTTGACCATGGGCTCTAGTCGTTCTCACAATATCCCTGACACTACCTTGTAGGCGATAGGAAAAAGACTTATGCCCCTATAGTTGGAGCATAAAGTCTTACATCCTTTTTTATGAACGGGACACAGGATGCTCAGGTTCCAATCGTCGGGTATGCGTTCTTCCTGCCAGATGGAGCTAACTAGCTGATGCATACACCTTATCAGCGTGTCGCCTCCGGTTTTAAACAGCGCGGCTGGTAGGCCATGAGCTACTGCTGCTTTATTATTCTTCAGCCGGTTTATTGCTGTCTTTACCTCATCTTGGCCGGGTGGTATACATTCAATACCATCTTCTGGGATTGGATCTGTGGTATCTTCGTCGACTTCGCTACTATTTAATACCAACAGTTTGGAAAAATGCTCTTTCCATATCCTTAGCACACTATATGTATCAGTTAACAGATTACCTTGCTGGTCTCTACAGGAGGATGTGTCTGTAACAACGCCATCAGTTTGATATTTCACCCTTTGGTAGAACTTTCAGACCTCATTATGGCTCCTGTACTTCTCGATTTTTTCACACTCCAGCCTTTTAATTTCTCTCTTTTTTCCTGCGGAAAATACGTTGCTCTTCTCTCCTTTTCTCCCGATACCTCTCTCGTGCGCTACGCGTTGCTACTGATTGTAAAGTAGCCCTATATGCCGCATTTTTCTCTTCGGTGGCAGCACGACACTCCTGATCATACCATGGATTCCTTGGTGGAGGCCTCTGGTATCCAAGTATGGATTTTGCGGCTGTTTGCATGGAGTGGGCAATATTTTGTCATTGTGTTGATATGTTATCGGGAGGAGGAGTGCTTTCATTAAGCAATTGGGCTACTTGAGTGGTATATGCTGTGGCTATCTGTTGTGTTTGCAGTCTACCGATGTCCAACTTCCGCGTTGTATCTGTTCGTGCTTTATTTGCAACGTCTAGACGGGTACGTACCTTTGCTGCAACAAGGTAATGGTGCGCATATATGTATATTTGCTCCTCGGAATGATCGTACATCCAACACGTTCGATGAATGTCTTCCATCTATCACAACATGATCAATTTGATTACTTGTTCTTTGATCTGGAGACAGCAAGGTGCCCTTATGTATATCGAGATGCTTAAATCTGGTACTGCTAACTACCATGTTTTTTTGCAGCTGCAAAATCTACCAGCCTCATACCATTGTCAGATGTTTCACTGTGGAGAAAGAATTTCCCGACTATTGGGCCAAAGATATTCTCCTTTCCAATTTTGGCATTATAATCGCATAGAATAATTTTAAAGTCATGGGCAGGGCAAAAGTCATTAGTTTATTCTAAGCGCTCGTAAAATACATATATGTATCTTTGGTCTGTTGGTCCTTGTCTTGTATTGCTGTCGGATGAGTCCGTGCTACTTTCGGACAAATCAGTTATTGTTGAGCTGGTAAGATGCTTCCATTGTCCTCTTTCGCTGGGATCGTTTTGTCATAAGTCATTATGATCCAGTCACTTCACTCGGAGACCATTCTGAAAAGATATAGAAAAAAGAGGGAAAAGAAATGAAAATAAAGGGGAAAGATATAACAGAGAGGTAGGTATATGTTAATTGATCTCAGCGTAAGATAACCCCCAAAGGCGCTTAAGGTTCCTACAATAGGTTAATAGAGCGAGACCATCTAATGTACACCAAAAGTCAGAGTTTTTGACTGCCAGTCTAGGATACAGGCAGAGAAAGTGCTCGATTGTTTTAGTATCTTCCACATCTTCCCATAGCCTCCCAGCAAAATAAATTGGAAGTAGTGCAATGTGGAATAGTTCTTTCACAGCATGTTTTAATGCAATTCAAATGGAGTCGTGAAAAAGGCACTCCATTCCTCACGTTTTAACCGCATTTGGATGCAATCCAAAGAATCACATCCACTTGTCACAAAATCCGGATGCAGTCCAAACGGAGTCGTGAAAAAGGCACTCCAATTCCCACAATTTAACAGCATCCGGATGCAGTCCAAACGGAGTCGTGAAAAAGGCACTCCGTTCGCTACATTTTATTAGCAGTTGTTAGAGATCCCTACAAGTATATATGTAAATCAGTTTGTACACCTCTACAGGCAGCGGCATACATTTTCCAAAAAGAGATAAGCGTCACGGTGCTCTTGAAACAAATTTAAATGGAAGGTGCTTACACCTGGGAAGTTTTTGCGGATTCTGAAACTACAATGTTCATAGATGAGAAAAATCAAAAAACAAAAAAAAATCGCCGGAGCGCTTTTTAAATAACATTTTACATTGACATTTTTAGGGGTTGTTTAGGTTTCTGCGATTTTGCTTGGAAATTGCAAGTCCTATCAGAATGGGAATAAAGAAAATGTTGTAGCTATCAAAATTCTCTACAATATTGACCTTAATGATATTTTCGTAGGTTTTACAACTTTTGAGATATAGACGTTGAAATTGGGACAATTCAAATTCAATTCAATTCTGTATGGTCTCCTTACAAAACAATGTCATGACTGCAATTTCCCAACTTAAGCTTATATATCTAAAAAAATGGTACAACCTAGGAAAAATAACATAAGCCAGTCTTGTAGAGAATTTTCACAGCTATAAGATTTTCTCAGGTCCCATGCCGATAAGACTTGCCGTATTCAAGCAAAATCGCGAAACCCTAACAAAAAAACCTAAAAATGTAAACTGAGCTTCTTTTTCTCAAAAATGGTACAGCCTGAGAACAAATCATAAACGTCAATCCTGTAGAGAATTTTCACAGCTACAACATTTTCTTTAGCTCTATTTCAATTGGACTTGCGGTTTCCAAGCAAAATCGCGAAAACCTAAAAAACGCCTAAAAATGTGAATTTTGACCGCGATTTATTTAAAAATCCCTACAGCGATTTTTCCTTGTTATTGGATTTTTCTCATCTATGAACATGGCTGTTTCAGAATTCACAAAAACTTCCCCTGTGTAAGCGGTTTTCATTAAAAGTTAGTTAAGGCGCACCCTTCATGACATTGTTTTATAAGGGGGCGATACAGTCAGTGCAATGCCCGAATTTGAACTTCAATATCTCAAAAATGGTAAAACCTACGAAAATACCGTAAAAATCAATCTTGTAGAGAATTTTCATAGCTACAACATTTTTTTCAGTCCCATATTGATAGGACTTGCGGTTTCTAAGCAAAATCGTTAAAACCTAAAAAAACCCCTAAAAATGTCAACTTGAATCGCGATTTATTTAAAAACCGCTCCGGCGATTTTTTTTTGTTTTTTGATTATTCTCTTCTATGAACATTGTAGCTTCAGAATCCGCAAAAACTTCCCAGGTGTAAGCACCTTCCATTTAAATTTGATTCAAGAGCAACGTGGCGTGTTAACATTTCCAAAAATTTGTTAATATAAAAAAAAAATATTAAAAAAAATAAAAAATATTTAAAATTTCCCAATGGAGTGCTTTAGAGTACATGTCGAAATCTTAACTGGTGATGTGAAGACAATATTAAACCCATTTAGCAGATGAAGCAAAAACAGTTCAGCTTGGATTAAATGGAGATAGGAGGAAACACGCATGGTTGCGATTGAATTCAATGGAGAATTTTCATAATTTGTGTAATGTAATGCAATAAAGTTCTATATATTTTTGTTTTACACAAATAATAAATGCATTTTATTTGTTTTAAGATATTTTGTAATGGCTTGCACACATTACGCAGAATGCCTGTATCAAAAACGTTCTTTGGACTGCATCCAATTCTACCCCAAAGATTCAGTTAAAATGCAGTGCCAAAGGGTCAGTTAAAATGTAGTGCCAGAGGGTCAGTAAAAATGCAGTGGCAAAGGGTCTGTTAAAATGTAGTGCAATGGAGTGTCTCTTTCTGTAGTCACGCTCTTGTAAAAATCATGAGTGAAAATGCATAATTTGATGCACTTTCAGATCACGTGTACATATGATTTAACTGCCTCTTTGGAGGCAAACTGCTGGGCTGTAATAGTCAATGCTGTTGTCCTACCATTTACTAGTCATAGATCTTATGCTGTTATGGCCAGTAATGACACCTACAGTTTATGCAATGAGATAAGGGACACAGTTCTACGCCCTGAGATTGCCGGCCAGATTAAGAAGAACCAAAGCGGTGGCTTGAGAGCCTTGTTATGCCAATTCATCAACTGTCTCATTTCCCTCAGCATTTCTGTGCCCTCGTACCCAACAAAATGTAATGGTTATATTATATGTTTTTCAGATAGACCTACAACTCTGAACAGTTGTAAATTTGATAGTGAATGGTCCCTAACGCCTTTAGAGTAGCCTGGCTATCGACATATACCGTGACTATCCTATATGCAAAATTAGTCATTCCCACTAGTAGAACTATAGTTCTAAGGCATTCAGTTTGTATGAGCGACTGATGTTAATTTCTTTACAATACGCACTAGCTACCGTACATTTTTCCATCTGCTACCCATCAGTGGAGATGTTGAAGATTCCTCCCTGTGATGCACCCCAAGGGACTGATTCCTTACAGAACTCTCTCAAATCTTTGAATTGATTAGTCTATTTTCCAGCATTCTATCAATCAAACTTGTTAGAATAGAAGGGACACACATCTCATCACCATAGTTCATAAATTAAACCAAATCAGTTGGACGACTCTAAATTGTCTAAAACGGTTTTCGTCCAAACATACTTGGGGTCAAAAAAAATCATTAATTTGATGAAGTACAGTTTTGATCGTATTAAGGTGTTTATTCCCTCGTTGGCCTTAAAGCTGAGGATACAATAATTAAGCACTTCGATGAACTGGTAAGGCTTTTCATCGATTGGACCATAAATGCGGCCTTCAAAGCATTTTCGTGAAAATTCATCTTTTGTCCCACATAAATTACTATGGAAACAAAGATCTATCTTTGGCAAGGGTTAACGTTAACGTTAACCGATCGCTATAAAATTTCATATATAAGGTTTTTGATCAAATGAAAAAATTGGAGGTTGAAAGGATGCCCCAAAACACCTTGTGTCTTCTCATTTTGTGGTGGTAACTGAAATTCTACGTAATTTGGTAGTGTTAAAGTTTTTTATTTTCGATTTGAACAAAAGCATTAAATAACCATTGTACGCAGTGGCGTTTCCTTATTCAAAAGAAAAATATAAAAATGGATGCCAGCCAAATCCGCCTACACTAGTCCACCATTAAATTCCTAAATAGTCAGCGTTTGTATTTCTCAATAAATAAATAATATTAAAATGATTTGTTTATTTATTAGCTGTCAAGCTAAAGATTAAAAATTTCGTTTTCTTGCGACATTTTCATAAATTTTCTTTCCGCAAAAGATTGCGGCTTACCAAGAACATGGAAACAAAATAAAGAAAACAAAAATGATAACAAAATATCGAAACATGTGCCAAAAATATTTTTTTGTTTAAAAAATATTCAAACGGTGAACAGTCTTATAATTCAAAATTTCAGACAAATCTTCAAAGATTTATTTGAACAATGGCATCTTGGCCATTATCGTTTTTGGAAAACAAAGACAATTTATTGAAACCATTTAGCAATGAAAAATCGGTTTATTTGCATTTTTGAGGATAACCAAAACATTAATTTAAGAATATTGTGAACAAAAGAAAAAAATAACAGCGAGAAATGCCACAAAAGAAAAAGGCTTCTTGAAAACAAAAAAAAAAACTTTTTGCGGACAATGCCTTTGTTTCGCATTTCCACTCGCTGGGAATGATGTTAAGAAGCTCTAGCGTCAACTACACCGTACAAAAAGAAAGAAAATCCATTAACATTCAACACCAATGATTGCAAAATGGAAAATTCTTGGACTATTGGAATGTTTTAGAAGAATTGGGTTTAACCCTACAACATACATATTCCTTAAATGGTTGTTTCACAATAGTTTCAGCGAAAAATATTTTTTAAAAAAATATGGGATTTTTTAAGGAATATTTTTTCAAAAATCGGGTATTTTTTAAGAAATATTTCTTTTCTAAAATTGGGGATTTTTTCAAAAATCGGGTATTTTTAAAGGACATTTTTTTAAAAAAAGGGGATTTTTTAAAGAATATTTTTTTAAAAAATTGGGAATTTTCTAAAGAATATTTTTTTCAAAAATCGGTGATTATTTACAGAATATTTCTAAAAAATCTGCGATTTTTTAAAGAACATTTTCTTTTCAAGAATGGTGGATTTTTTAATGAATATTTTTTTAAAAAATCGGGAATTTTCTAAAGAATATTTTTTTCAAAAATCGGTGATTATTTAAAGAATATTTCCTTTTCAAGAAAAAAAATCCATATTTTTAAAAAAATTGGGGATTTTTTAAAGAATATTTTTTCAAAAATTGTGGAATTTTAAAGAACATTTTTTGTTAAAAATACTGCATTTAAAGAATATTTATTCCCTCAGCATTTATCCTAACGACGCTATATACACTTTTATATTGGCAAAATGTGCCTCATAGAAATAATGGTTTTAGACCCCAAGCATGTTTGGACGAAATCCGTTTCAGATAATTTGGAGTTGATATAGCCATGTCCGTCCGTCTGTCTGTCTGGCTGGAGCACACGATAAATCTCGAACGGATCTACCGATTTGGTCCAAAATTTTTAGGGTCAAGTCAAGACTTCTTGAGAAAACAGCCCGACAGTTGTAAGAAATCCCTATGAACCCATATGCAGTGGCTGGGATTTGGTCCAAAATTTTACCTTCTTAATATTTTGTCCAAACTTAGTTCCGGTACTTCCCCCTAATATTTAAAAAATGTCACTAAAAGGTATGCACGACATCTTTTGGACAAGGCAACCAATTTGGTCCAAACTTTGGATCTCCTAATATTTTGTCCAAATTTAGTTTTACTTTTTTCGTTGTGGTCCTGTTTACAGCGATATTATGTTTTCCGTGGACAAGTCCATGCTTCCTGACATACTGATCTAACTGCTATAAGATGACCTACTGAAATAACTAATTGGGCCCAATTTCTATCAAAAAGATATGACTCCCACTGCCATAATGAACCATGTCGGTCCATTCCTTCAAGAACCTCCTCCGCAACACTTTTTAACATTGATCGTAATCCACATTTTTGTCGCTAAGATCAAATGTCCAAAAAGAGCCAAAAATTCTGAAAAGCCCTAAATATATTCGGTCTGACTGTAGATGAATGTTTCAATTCACATAGGCTGATATTTTTTACTTTGCGCCATCTATTCCTTGGCCTGCCAATTCTGCGTGCACCGCAAAGCGGTCCTTATTTATACGCCTTTTTAGCGGGTTCATCATCGCTAATTCTTATTATATCGCCTAGCCAACGCAATCGCTGCATCTCGATACGTTTAACTATATTGATGTCGTTGTATAGCAGATACAGCTCGTGGTTCATGCGACGTCGATATTCACCATCAACGCAGATTGGTCCGTAGGATTTTTCTCTCAAACACACCAAGCACTGCCATGTCTGCTTGCGCAAGTACCCAGGCTTCGGAGCCATACATCAGCACGGGTAGTATCAGTGTTTTGTAGAGCGTTATTTTTGTTTGACGAGATGTTGCTTTGTTTTTAAACTGCTTACCTAAACCAAAGTAGCATCTGTTGGCCAATACAATTCTTCTTTTTATTTCACAACTGGTGTCGTTTGTTGTGTTTACGGAGGTGCCGAGGTAGACGAAGTCTTTTACTACCTCAAAATTATAGGAACCAACTTCCACAGTTGGTCCGATCTCAATGGACGCATTGCCCGTCGACACCATCAACTTGGTCTTCTCGCCGTTTATCGCCAGACCCACTTTAGCAGATTCTTCTTCGACCTTCATTAAGGTATCGGTTACTTATTTTACTGATCGTCCCATAATGTCTATATCATCAGCATAAGCAAGTAACATGTGGCTATTGGTGTGGATTGTGCCACTTCTTTTGACGTTTGCCTCTCGTATAACCTTTTCTAGCAAGATGTTAAGAAGATCACACGAAAGGCTGTGTCCTTGCCTGAAACCTCTTTTGGTACAAAACTCTTCGGAGAGGTTCTTTCCTATTTTAACTGAAGATCTTGTGTCAATTAGAGTCATTTTACAAAGCCGAATGAGCTTTGCGGGGATACCAAATTCAGACATGTCTTGGAATAGCTTTAAACGCAGCGGGCTGTCGAAGGCTGCTTTATAATCGACAAAAAGGTGGTAGGTGTCAATTTGCATCTCTTGGGTCTTCTGCAGGATTTACCGCATGGCAAATATCTGGTCAATGGTGGACTCAGGTCTAAAGCCGCATTGGTATGGTCCAATTATTTCGTTGACCATGGGCTTTAGTCGTTCGCACAATATCCCTGACAATATATTGTATGCGATAGGGAGAAGATTTATTCCCTTATGGACGGGACACAGGATCCTCAGATTCCAATCGTCGGGTACGCGTTCTTCGCCAGATGGAGCAAACTAGCTGATGCACACAACTTATCAGCGTGTCGCCTCCGGTTTTAAACAGCTTGGCTATCAGTCCTGCTGCCTTATTATTCTTCAGCCGGATTATTGCTGTCTTTACCTCATCTTGGCCGGGTGGTATACATTCAATACCATCTTCAGGGATTGGATCTGTGGTATCTTCGTCGACTTCGCTTCTATTGGATACCAACAGTTTGGAAAAATGCTCTTTCCATATCCTTAGCACACTTTCTGTATCAGTTACCAGATTACCTTGCTGGTCTCTACAGCAGGACGTGCCAGTTCCAAAGCCATCAGTTTGATGTTTCACTCTTTGGTAGAATTTTCGGACTTCATTCTGTCTCCTGTACATCTCGATTTTTTCACACTCCCGCTTTTCCATCTCTCTCTCTTTTTCCGGCGGAAAAGACGTTTCTCCTCTCTGCCTTTCTCCCAATACCTGCCTTTTGCGCTACACGTTGCTACTGATTGTAAAGTAGACCTATATGCCGCATTTTTCTCTTCGGTAGCAGCACAACAACCCTGGCCATATCAAGGATACCTTGGTGGAGGTCTCTGGTATCCAAGTACTGATTTTGCGGCTGTTTGCATGGAGTGGACAATGTTTTGCCATTGTCCTGATATGTTATCGGGACGAGGAGTGCTTTGATTAAGCGGTTGGGCCAGTTGAGTTGAATATGCTGTGGCTATCTGTTGTGATTGCAGCTTACCGATCGATGTCCAACTTCCGTGTTGTGTCTGTTCGCACTTTGTTTGCTACGTTTAATCTGGTACGTACCTTTGCTGCAACAAGGTAGTGGTCCGTGTCTATGTTTGCACCATCCAACACGCTTGATGCATGTTTTCCATCTACAACGTGATCAATTTGATTTCTGGTTCTTTGATCTGGCGACAGCCAGGTGCCCTTATGAATATCGAGATGCTTAAATCTGGTACTGCTAACTACCATGTTTCTTGCAGCTGCAAAGTCAATCAGCCTCATACCATTGTCAGATGTTTCAATGTGGGGACTGAATTTCCCGACTGTTGGGCCAAAGATATTCTCCTTTCCAATTTTGGCATTAAAATCGCCTAGTATAAGTTTAATGTCATGGGCATGGCGACGGTCATAAGTTTCTTCTAAGCGCTCGTAAAATATATTTTTGGTCTGTTCGTCCTTGTCTTCAGTGGGAGCATGTACGCAAATAAAGCTGATGTTGAAGAATTTTGCTTTTAATCGAATTGCAGCGAGCCTTTCATTTACTGGGAGGTCAGTGTCCACTTGAGATGAAAGAGGGATCCTGGGCTTTGCCATGTTAAAGCCGGTCAGGGCCGTTCCTTGATATCTTCCATCCCCTACGTCACCCGTCTGTATGTGTATGATCCTTAAAAATTTTTCTTAAAATCAAACCTCTCCGTTATGTTCCCTTATTAGCCATCTTTAATGTGCCCACTTCAGACTCAAAACTAATCAATTACCAAATACCTTGTAGGCCAATCTTTAGTCTGTTTTGACCCATTTGTAGCAAAACTGTTCTATGCCTTCGCTTATAATGACAAAAAAGAAAACAACTGTTTTCATTCGTGGCCTGTTTAACATAATTAAGCAATTAAAAATCTTTGTATCTTATTAACGTCCAAACAACAAGCAAATGTTTTGTTCGTATCCTTATAGCAAGGCTGTAAATAGAAATGTCGCTAACGTCTTGAGGTTGAATGGTTGAAAAGCCACATTCACCGCGAAACGAATTAAAAACAATGGAAGTGCAGAGAAAAATTAACAAACAAAAAGCTTCAGCAACAACAATAGCATTTGGCCTCACTAACAACTACACACACAGACACACTTTACCAACCATCTCATTAAAGTGCACCCAAAAGACAAGCAGGAGCAGCCAGGCAGGCAGCTCATTAAAATTAAAATCATTCCCTTTGGGTCCTTTCAGCAGAAATGTTGTTTGTGAGCAAAGTTTTCTTCTTTATTGAAATAAACTGTGCACATTATCATTATCACTGTGGTACCGGGAATTGTTTTAAGACATTTTCAAGACTTTTTGTTTTCATTTGGGGCATTTTTTACATTAAAAAAGTAGAAAAAAAACACAAAAAAATATTTCCCCAAAATGTTGCGGAAAAGATGTAAACTTAAAATTAATGTTGCTTTCAGTTGAAAATTTCTTCACCACCGCCACTTGCATTTAATTAACGCACTCTCTGGCTCTTCCTTGTGTCCTATCTCTGACTTTTTGTTGTTGTTTGTATTTTGGTTGTAAAATTTATTATCATGAAGAGCAAAGTTTTCAACACCAATGAAAACGG
Organism: Musca autumnalis; assembly: GCF_047663935.1. Taxonomy (NCBI): domain Eukaryota; kingdom Metazoa; phylum Arthropoda; class Insecta; order Diptera; family Muscidae; genus Musca; species Musca autumnalis. Next base: position 244,147,046 of record NW_027411866.1, on the reverse strand, counting down.
GTCGGTTGCTCGTAAATGTGGCCATTTGGCCACTTTGATTTATTGCAAAAAAGAAAATGTTTAAAATACCCCCAATAAAATATGAAATAATTAAATTATTGTCAGTAGTGGAGAATATTCATCATGAGGTTATGGCTTCTATAAATCTTCAACATGATTTTTTTTTTGTTTTATTGCCTTTTGGGGGTGGTGTTGAAATTTATATTTTGTTAATTATTAGCTACAAGGTATTAATTATACGATTTTTTATTTATTTTTTGATTTGTCAATTTTCTTGCAGATACGAATTTCAAAACTAAATATCGTTGTGGTGGCCAAAAAAATGTGCTTATAAAATATCCTATGATGACTTCTGGCATCACTCTAACACTCTCTTGTCTGGGTATGCGAGTATATTCGATATTCACCATGTGGTTTTGATATGGACAAACAGAAATTCTTAATAAATTAATAAAAAAATAAGAAATCTATCATATAAACCTTATTAAACAAACCTTTTTGACAAATGCTATGCTTCGTTACAACATTTCACATATCATAATAAACTTGCAACACTTTTATATATTTCGTGGGAGGCTAAATAATTATGTTAACACAAATTCTATGACCCATTAATAATGTTCATTTAACTCCATTCTACTTCCAACAACAGTCGACAATGCAATACAATGTTGCAACACAAAAATTGGTCAACCGCAACCGTTTAATGGAGAACAAAAAACAAAAAAGTAGCTAATCAACCAATAACACAACATTTGGTGACCATACCAACCAAACGTCAGTAGAAAAAAAGTGGAAAGGAAATACAAATAAATTTCAGAAAAAGGGGTGCGTCTTCAGTTACCAAGCACTGAAGAATATTTCCTTCTCTTTCGCTGCACTAAACAATGATGGGTAAATTTTGTTAAACAATTTTATGGTGACAATATAATTGCTTAATTAGTTAATGAGCTTGAAACATAAAATTGTGAATGTAACGCCTGTAAATTTTTGGAAAAATATACCTATGGAAAGAAGTCAAACAGAGGTATAAAAAAACCATAGGTTACAAAATAAAGATATGTGATACAGTGTTCTCATTGACAAAAATTAACATTTTTAAATAGGGACCATATTTTGACGTCCCTCAAAAATATTCTTACAAAATCCATGATCATTGCTCTGACTGTTCATTAGAAATGGTCCTTAAAAAAGCAGGTTTATTATTTTTCTTATAATTTAATAAATATTTTTAAACTAGCAGACCCCGGTCCGCGTTGCTGGCCGTCGTAATGCGTTTTAATGACAACTTTTTATGCAAGCTGCCAAAGATGTCATAATTTTCATTCCGTTTATTTCTGACTTTCAGTCGTAATTAAACAATTTAAGTATTTTGGCACCAAAACCTGATCTGTTGATATTATATATTTTTTAAAAATGGAAAATACGGGTAATAGTATGTAAATTAAGATTATTATTAAAAATGTAAATGTAATATTAGATGTGATCAATCATTTGTTGTGTCAGTAAGTGATGTTTTTTGATGTAGACTGTGGTATTGTCAATTTCCAGATTTCGTAAAATTTAAAAGTTTGGATATTTTTAATTTTTGGTTGGAAAATAAGCGAAAACCTAAACACGTTATAGACTGAATTTCTGCGAAATTTTATCGAGGTGTCAAAGAAAACTTTGTGACGGGAGTTACAAAATAAGTTTATAACATTTGTGAACGCCTTAACCAAAAATGGACAAAAAATTGGAGGTCAAAAAATCGTGTATTACAATTTGAAAGCTTATGGTTAGCTAGTGACACAGTATTTACACTAGAACAAGGCAATGATACAAAGAAAATAGGGCGCCCTAATGTGGATTATAGTGAAGGAAGAAAACTTGCTTCGGAAGTCTCCTATGAACACGGCAACAATACCAAGCTCTTGATTCTTCCCGCCTCTGTTTCGGCCAATTTTTCTAAAGAAAACAAGTAAAAAAGTATCAGTCGGCTTTGCCGACAGAGATATACCCTCAGCCTGTGCAAATTGAAACACTTTTTTTCACAAAAAACGTATGTATTTAGGGGTTTCAAAACTTTGGTCTCGTATGAACCGACAAAAATGTTGATTAGGATTAAAGTTCAAAAATTTTGCTGAAAAGGTACTTAAAGGAATGGACCGACATAGACCATGGGGATGCCATAGGGGGTTTTTACACCCTTCGGGCTGTTTTCTCAAGAAGTATGGACTTGCCCCTGAAACAACTTTTATCATCGTAATTGAGGCAGCGAATGTAAGTTGCTTCAACAAAAATCAAAGTAATTCAATAGCAGGTCTTAAAGTGAACTTATCCAAAATTTTGTGTGGGAAGTACGGGATGGAGTAGACAAATATAGTCCATATTCGAACCTGATCTATATCTGGTAGATATTCTGAGAATGTGTAAAGTATGGACCAAATCGGTCACTCCCACCAAGAGTTATCGTGCCCACAATTTTTCCGAATATTTTTGAACTTTTGCGGGGTAGGTACCTGAAGGAGTGGACCGATATGGCTTATTTACGAACTTAAACTAAGTTTGGAAACAATATTACGAAGGCCAAATTTTTGCCGGTATCGGCATTTCCATTCGAGAATTATCTTGCTCTTCCACCCATAAACGTGGTGTCATAGGGTTTGTTTTTCAACTTTCAGGCTATTTTTTCAGAAAGTATAGACTTGCCCCTGAGGAAACTTGTACCTTCGTATAGGGGACAGTGAATACAAGATGGTGCAACAAAAAACAAGGCGATTCGAGAGCAGGTCCTAAACTGAACTTTTAAGAAATTTTGTGTGGGAGGTACTCGAAGGAGTTTACCGATTGAGTCCATATTGGAACCTCATCTAAGTCTGGTAGAAATTTCATAATGTGCAAAGTATGAACCAAATCGGTTGCTCCCTTCAAGAGTTATCGTACGCACAAAATTTCCGAACATTTTCGAAATTCTGTGGGGGAGGTACCGGAAGGAGTGGACCGATATAATCCATCTTTGAACTTGAACTAAGTTTGGACAAAATATTACGAAAGCCAAATTTTGGACCGAATAGGCAGATCCGTTCGAGAGTTATCTTGCGCTCCAACCACTACACACGGTGTCATAGGGTTTTTTGTAACTTGCAGGCTATTTTCTCAGGAAGTATGGACTTGCCCCTAATGAAACTTACAGCGTCGTATAGAGGACAGCGAATACAACTTGCGTAAGCAAAAATCAAAGCGATTCGAGACCAGGTCCTAAACTGAACTTTTCCGAAATTTTGTGTGGGAGGTTCCCGAAGGAGTGGACCGATTGAGTCCATATTGGAACCACATCTAAGTTTGGTAGAAATTACACGACGTGCAAAGTATGGACCAAATCGGTTATTCCCTACAAGAGTTATCGTGCGCACAAGTTTTGCGACAATTTTTGAACATTTGTGGGGGAGGTACCTGAAGGAGTGGACCAATATGGCCCATCTTCGAACTTAAATCGAATCTGGACAAAATATTTCGATACGCAAAATTTGAACCGAATCGATTGATCCGTTCGAGAGTTATCGTGCGCACCAGCCAGACAGAGCGCAGACAGACAGACAGACAGACGGACGGACATTGCTAGATCTACTCAAAATTGTCTGAAACGGATATCGTACAAACATACTTGGGGTCTAAAACCATTATTTCGATGAGGCACATTTTTGGTCGTATCAAAGTGTAAATACCCTCTTTAGCCTAAAGGCTGAGGGTATAACAAAACATTATATCAAAATATTGGAACATGTGGGCTTGGCATGCTCCTAAAGACGAAAAATATTTGCCAATTTTGGAAAATACGTAATTTTTGCAAATTTCTGGAGAATGAAACAACTATTTCTGAAAAATATAACAGTTATTGTGTTCGTTGTTCTTTAGCTAGGTAGGCAGGATTGTTGCCTTTAAGAGTAGTTTCAATAAATTACAGTATTTTTCCTCAGGTACTAAATTTAAGTGAAATTCCAAGTTTAGTGGACAAGAACTTTTAGGGAAGAGCTTAGAACAAAATTCCGTTTTTACTGAATCATCCTTTCGGCTTATATATACTTTTGTACACGCCCCATTCCGCCCGATTAAGACTTTTTTAAATTTTTTGAAATTTCATGGGTAAAAATTTGCATTTTTTCCATACTGTTTCCCATATCATTTATACATAGATTTTTCATACAAATTTTAATTTTTTTATTTAAGAGTTATAAAAGTTTTGTGAAAACCCAAGGAGTATTTTTTACTCAAAAACATACATATTTTGATGCAAAATATGAAAAAAAAAATCAAATTTTTTACTTTGACTTTAAATTCCTCCTGCAACTGCTGCATCGAATTTGATGGTTTGTAAAACTACAAATTGAGGTCACTTGCTTAAACATTATCATTATGTTTCCATGTGAACTTGGACCCACTTTGGATGATTTCGCGTTTCGGATGACATCTGCAACATCGTTCGTCGTATACGTCACAGTACACTGCTTTACGCCCAATTGCTTTCGGAGTGATCTTTAAATTTGCTGTTAAAAAGTCGTGCACCTCTTCGGATGTGTCACTGTTACGCCGTTGAAAGTAACAGTAGTTCTAAAATCCTTCTTTCGGGCATTCGAGAGTGATTTATGTTCGTCTACTAGCCTTGGGTCTTCTGGGTTCGTACGACGAAGCTCAGCACGCTCATGTGCTAGTCCCGTCGCTTCTGCTGGCAAATTTCGGGTATTCAACCAGCAGGTATGTAGCGGGCGGCTGCAACTGTGATGATTTCTCTCCCCATTGCCAATCTTCTTTTCCATGGTTCAGAGTTTATTATGTCGGGTGGTCTTTAAATGGAGACGACAATAGGGACTTGGTCTGAGTCAAACCAAAATGACATGTTGTCAGTGCACCTGTTGTCAGTGCTGGGGAGCTGTGTGCTCTTATCCTCGTAGTAGCGCCCTCTTTCAAAATGTGGATCTATCAATTATCGCGGCCAGCGTTGCACAGTGGGAAAAAAATGCAGATCTAGCGTGCAGAAAATAAAAGTCGATGTTTTATTGTATGTTTATCCATAATTATGATAAGAATAGCTTTAGATTGACAATTTTACTTCATTTACTGATATATTTGACCGATTTGTATTACTTATATATTATTTTGATATTTATGTAATTTTGATGATTTTAGCCGCATTACTTACTTACTTACTTAGTTGGCCCATTACAGAACATTTGTTCCATAGACCGAACTAAGAAAAGATCTCCATTCCTCTCTGTTTTTCGCTTGACTTTTTGGAATACCGCGCCTTTCCATTTCTTCATCCACTTGTGTGCTCCATCGAAGCTTAGGCCTGCCGATTCTGCGTGCACCGCCATGTGGCATGTATTCATACGCCTTTTTAGCGGGTTCATCATCGCTCATTCTCATGATATGGCCTAGCCAACGCAATCGTTGCATCTCGATACGTTTAACTATATGCATGTCTTTGTATAGCAGATACAGCTCGTGGTTCAGGCGACGTCGATATTCACCGTCAACGCAAATCAGCCCGTAGATCTTTCGAAGAATTTTCCTCTCAAACACACCAAGCACTGCCTTATCTGCTTGCGCAAGTACCCATGCTTCGGAGCCATACATTAGCACGGGTAGTATCAGCGTTTTGTATAGTGTTATTTTTGTTTGACGAGATGTGGCTTTGTTTTTAAATTGCTTACTTAATCCATAGTAGCATCTGTTGGCCAATACAATTCTTCTTATTTCACAACTGATGTTGTTTGTTGTGTTTATTATCCAACTGCATTATCCAACTGAAATGGCAGAAACTTGGCATTTAGTTCTCGATGGGGGTATAACATATTCCAACAGAGAATTGTCGGTTCAGGTCCACTTTTTGGTATAGCCACCATAGCAAGGTACCACCCGATTTTGGTTATTTTGAAGATTTTAGCCGCATTATCCAACTGAAATGCCTGAAATTTGGTATTTGGTCTTTGTTGGGGGTATAAAATATTCCAACAGAGAATTGTCGGTACAGGCTGACTTTTTGATATAGCCTCCATAGGTAATTTTGAAGATTTTAGCCGCATTATCCAACTGAAATGGCTGAAACTTGGCATTTAGTCTTCGTTGGGGGTATAAAATATTCCAACAGAGAATCGTCGGTAGAGGCCCACTGTTTGATATTGCCGCCATAGAAGAGTACCGCCCGATTTTCGGTATTTTTAAAATTTCACCCACATCATCCAAACGAAATGGCTAAAATCTGATTTGAATATGCATAATTTATGGTGGAGGGTGTAATAAGATTTCAAAATCGTCCCATTTTGCACTTTTTGGTAATAAAAAACTTGTATTTAACAGTTTGTTTGGAGACGCATCACTGCATTAATTTTCCTACTTCCACCCGTATCGATGGAAACGTAGGACGCACTTTTTCATTTTGTAATTTCTTATCTGCTATGCCGTGATCAATTCTAAGTGATATTTGATCTTATATGCCAAAATGTTTCCCATAATCGATTTTTTTTGAACCACACTTAAAAAAAGCCAGGAACATCTAAATTAAAACAACTTATGGGTTACAAAACTATTAAATTAATTTAAATACCATTACGGTATATCAAAAATACAAAAGATTCCGTAATAATATATTCACAGAATTCACACGTCTATCGCAATTTTACCCCTAAAAAAGGTCATCGTTAACATTGTAGAAAATATAAATTTTAAATGTACCGTTATTCCGTTCTGACTAACTATTTCTAATTATTACATATGTCGTTGAGTACAGTCAACACTCTAGTACAATACTGTAATAGCGTTTCATCGGTTCGTTCAAGTCCATTTTTTGATTTTCTGCACGCTAGATTGGTTTTTTCCCACTGTGCGCTGTACCCCTCTTATCATTGCAATGACTAGGAAATTCATTGCTAGGATGGAATTCCAAAGCTCATGATGAGCATTGAATTACTCTAGCGCCAGAAGGTTGTGTGTGTGGGGGTTGGAAGGTTGAAGGTGGTTATTACTTTATAAAAGAGAACTAATATCAGACATATACAGTTAGTCAACTATATTATTGCAAACGATGAATTGTTAAACATTTTGATTTTTAATTAGGAATTACTACAAGAAATTCTTTCAATAATGTTGGGTTTTTTGTACATATCTGTTGATTTACCTGTTAATGACAACATCCAGCCAAAAAATTCAGAAATCGGTCGTAAATTACAAAAACAACGGGCAAAAAGTACAGGTACCTGTTTTTTGTGATGTCAACTAAATAATTGCAAAATGAATGAATATGCAATAAAATCGTGGGATTTTCCCGGCGATTTTTTTCAATTAAGGATTTTTATGATTTTATGGTATGTGGACATGTAAACCCATAATTTTTGATCATAAATTAATTGTTATGTGTGTAACATAGGCGGTATATTCAGAAAAAGTGAATCTCAGGTAAACGGATTTCGAAAAATATGCTACATTTGGTCTATTCCAATTATAATAATGGTAAATCCGCAAGAGAAATAGCTAAAATCACCTCTCATAAGCTGATAACTATATGCAACATCATATACCGCACCGAGAGAGAAGGCAGGTTCAAACTAAAGACGTCACATTGTAGGCCCAAAGTAGTAAATCCACGAATTGGCAGGAGACTGATTAAAGAAATTGACGAAAGACCCCAAAGCAGCACCAGATAATTGCTTTTTCTAATCAAAATAGAATTCGGAGTAAGTGTTTCACATGGAAAAGTCAGAAAAGTGCTACATAATAACAAGCATTCATCATGAGTGACTAGGTAAAAACTATTGCCCTCCCAGCACAACATATAGAAACTATTCAGACTTGTTACAGACAACTTTTCATGCCATCTTAAGTATTGGGATGACGTTATATTTTCTGATAAGACTTAAATTATGTTGTACTATCACGATGGGCCTCAAAAAGTACTGCGAAACCCCTTTATAGCCATGGAAAACAAGAATTTAATACATACCGCAAAGTTCGGAAAACTGTCAATTATGGTATTGGGTTGTATACCAAGCAGTGACGTTGGTGACATCCAGATTTTGAAGGAAACAATGACAGAGTACGTTTATTTTCGTGTTTTAAAAATTATTTAACCAAAAACGTCAAGAAATTTGGACCTGTTGACTCTGAAAATGCAAAAAATTGCAATATGAATACTACCAAAACAACGACCCTTCCTCATAAATCGTATTTATGTAGGACTTGGTTGTTATACAAGTGCACCAAAGTCATTGACACCCGAGTCCAAAGCCTAAATATTAACCCAACATCGACAATTCATGGGTACACCTAAAGAAAAAAGTCGGGAATAGGTCGCCCACTATCCTAGGGTACTAAATAAAATGCAATAAAGAAGAATTGCTAAAAAATACCATTGGAATATGACATACCGAAACTTATTTATTAAATTCAGATACGTTTACAAGCTATTTTTGATGCCAAATGTGGGCATAGGAAATATTAAAACCAACTTTTCGAAAAATACTGTGAAAAACTGAAAAGTTGTGAATTTTGCAATTCTTTAGTTGACAGTACAAATAATGAGTTGTACTCATTTTTGTTAATTTTAAGAAAATGTTTAGTGAAATTTAGCTACTTTTTACTTTATTATATTAATAAACATGTGTAAGAATTGTATTGTTAACAAAAATATTAATAATGATATTTATTTATACCAATAAAATGATGTTCTATTTAAAATTTTGTAATAATTTTGGTTTTGCAATAATTTAGTTGACTAACTGTATATATTTAACGTGACGTATAACGGGCCGGATCAACCTCGAAAGTGCCCCCATATACACCTTTGTTGACATCTCACATATGCTGATTATGTGGGTCTGGCAATCGCAACAGATCCAAGGTCCGGAGTTATTTTATATCGTGGCACGGACCAAAATAGCTGGTAGCAGGCATGTCGGGATATATTGCCGCTACCGTCATAAAAAAGATATATAAACGCATATATATCGTTGTTGACGCGACGGCTCCTGGTCGAAAATTCCTTCGTGTAATTCACACGCATAGAATTGGCCGCCGGACGTCCGCAAGTACTAGTGCTATAAGAAATTTCAAAACTATCCGATACATGTCCTTAGACCAGGGACGCGTTTCTTTGCAAAGACAGTGTAGTTAGGGCGCCCACTGAGTTGATTTTGCATTTGCTTCCCTCTCTCCCTTACAGTGTAAGTGAATGGAAACAAACAATAAACATCATGTGGAGGTTGTTTTCTTCACTCATACATACACACATACTAAAACATTGATGGAAATTCTTGGGCGACGCTGCCTTGGACTGTACTTTTTCGAAAATAGCTTAAATATTTTGTGGGAGGTATCTCATATAGTCCAAAATCCAACCTGATCTATATCTGTAAAAAAATATTATTATGACCAATGTTTGGACCAAATAGGTAACTTCCTTCAGTGTTATGGTGCGCACAATTCCATCAAAAAATTTTGAACTTTTGTGGGGGAGGTACCCGATAGGGTCTACGTTTGAAGTTGTCATGCGCACCACTCTAAATTGAGTGAGAGAGTGAGGCAATTGCCTCCAAAAGTTTAACTGTACCAGTTTAGTTTAACAATAACAGTTATTTATTTTATTTTCCAATTGGGTAACTTGACCAGGGAATACTGTCCTTGATACAGCTTCCATCTACAAACGCATGTCTAGTTTATTGGCAGGTTTAACGCACTCTATCTTTTTCCTGTAAGACTGTTATATTGGCCTGGAACTTTCCAAACGTTTTTATTGAGAATAGGGACAGATCAAGTTTCTCCACATTCGGGACTTCCTACAAAGCGCCAACAAGGCTTTTCGACTTAAAAAAATATTATTAACAAATTCTATTCTAATTCTTTTAATTTCAACTTGTACATCTTTAGAACACTGTGTCACACAAATTAATAAAAATAACCCGACTGAGAGGTATTATTTTAAATCGAACTTAAAACAATACTCAAAGACCTAAACGGAAAACATTAAATTTTTGAAGTTAATTTTGGTGGTGGCATGGCAGCAAATGTTACGCACATTCATTCGTCTCCATTGGAATGTCATGATGAGGTAGCTTGGCTTTGGCAAAGAGACAAAGCCTCTTGTTTCCTTTGGCTGGCTGGTTGGTTTGACTGAATTGCTGTAGTCAAATTTAATGGCGTTGCAAATTTTCGCGCTTTTAGCTGAACACAAAGTTTGTTGTGCAGTAGCAACAGTAGAACATGCTGTGACGACGGACGAGATATGGTGGCTCTAGCTGCCGTTGGTGTTGCTGTTTGTTGCAGTTGCTGTTGATAGTGTGTTGCCGTTGCAGTTTTTTGACATTTTGACGAAGAGGAAATGTCACGTCACGTCGTGTTTTGCCGCACACCTCCAATTTCCGGTTGAGCGGGTTGCCAGCAATGAAGTCAAATGGCAAAAATACAAACCAACATTCCCAACCAAACGTCATCCACATTCACACGAACTTTCACGTTGTAATTTTACAACATCAACTTTATTGCCACGAATGTTGTTGTACTACTTAATGCTATTGTTGTTGTTCTTGGTGTAAAGCATTTGATGTATATAACAGAAGGGGGAAGGAAGGTGGTGCTGCAAGTGGATGAATGCCCAACGTTAACTATGCATTTTATATGACACACTCTCCGCCCACCTTCTTTCTCTTCGTGGATATGATGTTTGTGTGTATGTGTCGTTTGTAGGGTGAGGGTGTCAAACGACATGCAACTTTGTGTCAAACATTAACGCTGTTTTAACGCTTGACGTTTTAGTCATTTGCAGGCTATCCCGCCAAAAACGACTGCAACATGATTGCAGGCAGGCAGGCAGCATGGTGGCTTATAAGCGCCAAAAAAAAACTAACAAAACCAAAAGACAGACAAACTTAAGTGCATTGTGTAAAATTTGGCTTCAATCCTTTTAATAAAATATCCCCTGATTTCCTCCAGTGCGAGTTTTTATGTAACGAAAGTTTGCTTTAGAAAAACACCCAAATGTTGGTCTAAAGTTAGGCGACTGGCAATGTTTGTGCGTGTCAATTGTTATTTGATGGCGGAATAATTTCACATGTGGGTCTGTGTTTGCCTGAATTTGACATGATTTTCTGCTTGTTTAACTTTTGCCGTGGTCTAAATCTAACAGTTATTTTTTGGTGAACAAAATCCCTGTTTATGTTGTTGGTTTGGGGGTGTCAGTAACACAGTTTGGGGAAACTATACTTAACATTAACTATAAGTTAACATTAAGTTGGAAAGTTGGTTGGTTGGTGACTTCATTTGCTGAAACGGTTGTTACATAATTGTAAAAGATCAACAACGTGAAGTGGGTCTTCAGCATTGAGAGAAATTAATATTGTTTGAGATCTATATTCTCTGAAATCGACGCTATTCCGACAACATTTGTTGATAAGTTTAACGATGGCGAAATACTGAAGAAACTCAAGTCCACATTAATTTGAGGGACTTGAGCTCCGTTGAAAAAATCGATGGTGTCTTGCCTGGATACTCATCTTTTACAGTGTCACAAACATCGGATAGTATAGTTATATTGAGACTATATTTAAATGAACTGCAAATTTGGAGGGATCTTGTTACTGTTGTAACAGTATTTTATATTTGTGTATATTCTTTTTTTTTTAATCTGGCTCTGGGTCTATCTCCAGTTCCAGGAATGTGGCTTGCGATGTGAAGTAACAACAGATCTACTGGAGTTATTTAACAGGGCAGTTGAAAAGGTGTAGTGTGTCGTGATGTTTTGCACGGCGTCATCGATCTTGGCCTTAGGAAATCAGATGGTTGCACCATCCCGGGCGTAGATTCGTTTGTCGTGCAACTGCGATAGATGGGGGATATTCGCACGATTCGATTGCATCTGCGTGAACATTTAAACCGCTTTATAGGCTTGTTGATCTAAAGGTTCTCTCCTGTAACGTTGGATCTCTCTTTCTAGATCATGAAGATCCCTCCTGGCATGGCTGGGTGGCGGGGTCCTATACAACATATGGTCACGGTAATACCCGAGCAAGTACTGCAACGAAAGCATGCCATTATTTTGCTGTACATAAAGAATCTTTGTCTCCTCATGTAGATGGTCCCCTGAAGGCATGGGAAGTAATCCTGTTGCTGTCCTCAGGGTTACGCCCGTGGACAAAAATCGAAAAATTGATGGCGAAAAATTTTATTGAGATTGAAATAAATATTCTCTAAACATATCATATTTTTAACATCCAACATTACTTTTTGTAAATTTACAGCGGTTATATGCCAAGTTAAGTCGAGGATGTTGTGATTTGTATGTGGGGCCTTAAAAACGAAAAATACATCCGCAAAGCATTCGTAGGTTATGAGTAAAATTATAAAAAATTGGAGAGGTACTTGTAAATGTGCAATTTTCAAAATGAAACTTATAGGTGATGACATTGACAATGTTTTTACGAAAAAACAAATTCATTAAAAATAATTTTTTTTATAAATAACTTTTTGTGCTATTTTTAATATAATTACTATTAATTTATGTGGAGTTTTACTAATTTTGTGAGCATTTATGAGTCTCGAATTTTTTTTTTTTTAAATTCAGGGGAAAGTCCCTGTTTTACGATTAAAAAAGTCCATCTGCCATCCGCTAAATGATTCCTCCTGTACCACGCCTGTAAAATCTTCATAATTCCGAAAATCGGGAGGTACTTATATATGAGAGTATACCTAAACTTGGACCTATACTGAACTTGTTCTGCCATCCGCTAAATGATTCCTCCTGTACCACGCCTGTAAAATCTTCATAATTCCGAAAATCGGGAGGTACTTATATATGAGAGTATACCTAAACTTGGACCTATACTGAACTTGTTGCAAGGAGTTATTTTGTTCACTCAGAACTCAAAATGCAAAATTACAGCCAAACCGGTTGGAAAATGTGGGTAAAATCGTCAAAGTTTCGAAAATCCGGAGGTACGTTTATATGGGGCTATACCTAAACGTATACCGATATTGACCATTTTTTGCATGGAGGTATTTGGTTCACTCAGAACTAAAAATGCCAATTTACAGCCAAATCAGTTGGACAATTTCGCTAAAATTGTCAAAATACCGAAAATATGAGGGTACCCAGCAAAAAAAGTCATTACCAAATAATGACTTGATTCAGTAAATTTTTGCAGTTGTAACTACTTACTAATTGACCGTAAAAGTCATTATATTTACATGGGGATGTCATAGGGAGGAAGTACTTCCTTAAATGTGTTTTTTAAGTACATATTTAACTACTTACCAGTAGTCAAAAAAAGCTAAAAAGCATATGTTCTATTTTTAGAACAATTGTGGTGAAATTATATTCAAATTCAACACTCCAATTATTTGTCGTTTTTATTTCTTCTTTTTCTTTTATTCCGGTCCCTCCCGGTGTCGAACACATGAACTTCTGATTTCTAGCCAAACACACTACACACTAGACCACTCGTACAAATAGTAAGGGTTGTTTAAAAACATCCATGTACATTAAGATTTCTTCGTAATTTTTTCAACAAAAAACTCCCATGCTGACGGTGAGCTTTGAACACACAAACCTACGATTTGTAGTCAGACACACTAGCCCTGTGCCACCGTACTTATTCCTTTGTATGTAAGTAGTAAGTAAGGATGTAACTAGTTATATGTTAACTGTTATATATGTACTGTCTGATAATGCGGAGGGTAATGAGTACTCATTACCTGGTAATGCAGAAAGTAATGACATGTGCCTACCAAATTTTTGCTGGGTATATTTATATGGGGGCTAAAACGTGGACCTATATTGAATATTTTTTGCAAGGTGGTAGTTTATTCAATCAGAACTCAAAATGCAAACTAAAATCCAAATCGTTTGGTAAATTTGGCCAAAATCGTCAAAATACCAAAAATCGGGCGGTACCTTCCTATGGGAGCTATACCAAAATATGGACCTACAACCACTAAAATGGTTCTCTTTCTTTTTGTCTTGTTATAAACCTACGTTTAAATTTTGGAGGTGGTAGCTCGAATATAACTATTTTTGGCACTATTTTCCATACAACTTATATTCGCGGACAAACTGGCGCGCATAGCTTACCACAGACCGACCTATCGCGTCATATGTAGTCAACAAGGGACTAGGGACTTGATGACTTTATTCCTACACCTCAGCTCGTCGCAATAGCTGTGGCATGAGCGGATGATATGAACATGCTGTCGTATGTGACCTCTAGAATTTCGGGGTTGTTTATAGTCGGAATCGGCTAACATCAACCATGACATTCAACTCTGTCACCACCTCTGCCGTCCAGGTTCTGGTTCCTCAAAAATGGTGCAACTTGGGCTGGTGTCGTCCATAAAGAATCGGGAGATAGGAGAGTGAGGGTCGTAAGGATCTTTTCTGACGTGTCTTTTTGTGGGAAGCCTGCCCATTAAATGGTGAAAGAAATGCTCACTGTGATAACACCCAAACAGATAATGCATCGACAACATCCTTATTTGTTGAAGCACCGGTAAAACCTTCGTCTCCACATGAAGGAGGAGAATGTTGCAGTACTCAGGTCGGCATTCTGGCAGGTTCGAATATTCTTTCACTTCGTAGCGCTAACATACTACACTTTTCTACATAGTTTAGCACACACTGACCGGCCGATTGCATTGTAAGAGGTCAACAAGGTTTCTTTGTCAGAACCCGAAGTGCTGCCTGTCAGCGACTTGGCGACCTTGTTGCAGCTTCTGATCTTATGTGTTTGTGTTCCTGTTAATGTTTTCGTGGTTCCATGAGATGAACAGAGTGGTCGTAGATTGAGTGGCGGATATTTGTATATTCATCGCGTGCAAAGATCAGTCAAATAGGACTTAAGCCTTACACAAATGAACTCATGGAAGGTACCTGACTCCAAGATTGTACAATCATCCGCATATGTTACGACATCAGTGCCGTCTGGAGGGGGCGAAATACAGGAGAGTTAGAGGCTAAACAGTTCCGGAGATATCGCCCCATCTTGGGGAACTCCCTGTTTCACTCTACGGGACTTGGTCTTCTTGTTACTGATTACCACGTACGACTGGCGTCCACACATATAATTGATTATCCAACATTCCAAACTTCGCCTGAGGGTTGTCTGCTCGATGTCCTCAAACAGCGAGGAGAGCTAGACAATATCAAAGGACTTTAGTAAGTCAAGCGTTACCATCACTGTTCTATCACACGGCTTGCTCTGGTTGAGTCCTCGAATGTGCTGCTTACTGGTGATCGGTAATTGTATAGCTATTTCTGACGCTGGGGTGGACTAAAACCTCGAGGGTCTTTGCTACGGGCGAAAAAAGCTAAATCGGACTGTACGATTCACCTTTGCTGGCATTCTTGCCTAGATTCAGTAGCGCGACAAACCTGCCTATTTTTCAGATCAAAAGAATGATCTGGGTGGCTAGCGATAGGTTGATAACTTAAGTAAGATGCTCTACTTCCGGCCTACAGAACGCATTCTGATGATTGGCAACTCGATAACTATTTCTGACGCTGGGAAGGACTAAAGCCTTAAGGGTTTTTGGGTACGGGCGAAAAAACGAAATCGGTCTGTACAATTCACCTTTGCCTGGCTTCAGTAGCGAAACCATCCTGCCTATTTTTCAAACTTCGGCAATGATGTGGGTGGCTAGCGGCATGTTGAGAACTTAAGTGAGGTAATCGAATCCCGGCACAACCAGCTGTTTTAGCATTACCATAGAGATTCCATCGCTTTAGATGATTTAGCGTTCCTGATTACATTCGCAACATCATCCATTGTAAATTCTTCCTCGACAGGAAGAGATCTAATGCGACGTAGAACAATTCTCTTCGCGCTGTCACTCACTGGGTGCTATACAATATGTCGATTAAAATAACTTGGACACCTTAACTTCTTAGCACGTGTTTTTACATTGACTTAAATAAAAACACCTTGCAAAAATAAATTAAATTTACTTGTGTAAATTTTCGTCCGATCATTTTTCATAACATTTGACGTGGATAATCACGGCAAGAGTGCATTAATCAAATTAAATCTTTGTATGTCGATGAAAGGTCATCCTATAGCACTATGAAAAACTGGTTTAATGAATTCAATCGTGGCCGACACTCGGTAACAAACGGCCGCTGTTTCAGGAAAAAAATCAAGTTGTGTGGGAACGGATAGTGCTAGATAGCCATGTTATATACCATAAGATAGAGACATTCTTAGAAATTTCTTCCACTAACTAACGTATGATATTGCATGAATACCTGGCCGCAAAAATGGGGTTTTCTCGTTGTTAAAAAAAGGCTCTTGTCGATTGGTATAAAGAAATTGTAAATAAATACGATCGCAGTGCTTCAAGCGACGTTTTTAAGATCGTCACAGACGAATCTTGGATCTATGCATATGAGCCCAAAACAAAACAGCAATCGACCGCGAGCCAAATCCTACGAAAGTTGTTCATGGAAGCAGCATTTCGAAGCAAATGGTCGTCTGTTTCTTCGACAATTGACCATGTGCCGACTATACGGCTTAAGCAACGTAAGACGGTTAATTCTGAGTGGTACACTACAATTTGATTGCCTGAAGTCTCCGGAGAAATTCGAAAAACGAACATGAAAAGACGTATCATTCTGCACCATGAAAATGCGAGCTCTCAAACATCGATTCGAAGCAGCGCCTTTTTGAACGGACAAAACCTGGAAGTAATGGGTCATCAGCCCTGCCTTGTCACCCAATGACTGCATTTGATTCCCGAACATCAAGAAAAAAATGCATGGTCAACGATTTTCGTCGCTAGAAGATGCTGTTGATGCGTTCAAAAACCATATTTTGGAAGTGTCTCCATAAAGTCACTGTAAACAGCACAACACATGATCGTATGTCAAACTGTTCTGAGTACGTTTAGACTAAAACTGTCAAACTTCTGGCAAGTTTCTATCACTCCTAGGATGGGTGGTATTGAAAATGTGCTATATCGCTCCACGCATAGAACGGTATCTCCCGATTTTCGGCATTTTGGAGGTTTTAGCCCCACTATCCTACCGAAATGGCTGACATTTGGTATTTAGGTTTTGTTGGGGGTATATAACTTTCCCCCTGAAATTTGTTGGTATGAGTCCACGCCTTCATGTTTCCCCCAAAGAACGATACTTCCCGATTTTCTGTATTTTGAAGGTTCTGGTCTCAACATCCTACCGAAATGGCTGAAATTTGGTAATCAGGCTTCCTTGGTTATAAAGGTTATAAAAGGTCCACGTCTTCATATAGCCCCATAGAAAGGTGGCCTCAGACTTCGTTGGCTGTATAAAACTTTACACCTGAAATTGATCGGTATAGGTCCACATCTTCATATAGCTCCCATAGAACGGTACCTTACTATTTTGAGTATTTTGCAGGTTATGGTTTCAACATCATGGCTGAAACTTGGTATTTAGTCTGCGTGGTATAAAACGTTCCAACCTAATTTTTTCAGAATTGGTCCACGCCTTCATATAGCCCCCATAGAACGGTACCTCCCGATTTTCGGTATTTTGAAGGATGTAGTTCCAAAATGCCACTGAAATGGCTAAAATTCGATAGTTAGTCTACGTTGGGATATTAAATGTTCAACATGTAACTTGTCGGTGTAGGTCAACCTCCTTATATAGCCCTTACATAGAACGGTACCTCCCGATTTTGGGTATTTTAAAGGTTGTGGCCCCAATATCCCACCGAAGGGACGGGAATTTGTTGTTTAGTATTCCATGGTGTAGAAAATATTCTAGTAAAGGGCCACGTCTACATATAGCCCCCATAAAATCTAAGCTCCCGATTATCGGTATTTTGAAGGTTTTGGCCACAATATTCCACCAAATTGGCTGACATTTGGTATTTGGTATTCGTTGGAGGTATAAAACTTTCGACCTGAAATTTGTCGATAGAGGTCCACTTCTTCATATAGCCCCCATAAAATGGCATCTCCTGATATTCCATATTTTGAAGGTTGTGGCCTAAATATCCCATAGAAATTACTGAAATTGGTATTTTGTATTCAATGGGTATATAAAATATTCCACAAACCCACATAGAAACGTACCTCCCGATTTTGGTATTTTGATGGCTGTGTCCTCAATATACCACCGAAAAGACTATAATTTTGTATAGGGTATTCAACTTTCCACCAAAAAATTTTGATATTGGCTCACGTATTCATATAGCCCCTATGGAACCGTAACCTTCGATTTTCTTTATTTTGAAAGTTTTAGCCACATTGTTCAACCAGAACAACAGAAATTTGGTATTTGGCATTCGCTAAAGTTACAAAACATTTGTACTGGTATAAAAATTCCATTGCAATATCACGCAGTATAGGTCCACGTTTTGGTAAAGCCCTCATAAACGGGGTGCGTTCATTTAAGATTTTTTGAAGATCTTAGTCTACCGAATTGGTTGTTAATTGGAAATTTGTTGAAGATAGAAAAAAACTATACATGTAGTTTTAATCTAGCCGGTATTTCCCAATTTTATGAATTTTGAGGGATTTTGCCAAATTTAAGAACCTCTGGCATACACAGTATTAAACAACAGCAATGTTTAATACTGCGTGTTGCCAGAGAAACAAAGCTCCATTCAGAAAATTTATGGATATTGGTCAATATTTTGGAAAGAACAACGATGACGTCCTATATGAGATCTTTTAAAGGGAGTATTATCTGCTCGCGCAAGGAATGAGAGGAAGAGCTTGGTACTTTCATAAACAAAAGAATACTAATTGTTCCTATTCACTTCAATATAGTTCGTGGTGGAGGGTATGCAAAGTTCGACCCGGCCGAATATAATTATCGAACTCTCTTGTTCTTTCGTGAGTTATCGTGTTAACCAGTCGGACTGTCATGGCTAAATCGATTCCAAATTGTCTGAAACGCAAATGGTCATAACAAATGTGCGGTGTAAAATCATTATTGCAAAGAAGCATAAGTAAGATAAATTATATGCAGATAAGACTAAGGCAAAACGTGGCCCTAAAACTGGACGCAGCACAGTACGTAATATGAACATTTTAGTGGATGTTTACTAATAAAATTTAAGATTAACAACAATTTGCAAAAATGTTTCTTATTCTAGTGGATAGTAAGGGGCTCAATAAGTGCCACATAGACCCATTCATGTAACGGTGGTGGTCGTTTTTACGTTTTAGATGCGTAGATAGAAATCACCATTTGAGTAATTTTTAAGGTTTCAGGTAATTATTACCAACCGAGTTTGGTCCACTTGACCCTTTGTGTTCAGTGAATGGAAAATGTTCTAAGAAAACAATTTACAGCACTTGCTTTGGTCCGACTTCTCCAAGGACCATGTGTTACATTTGTAATTTCTGGTAGTTCCAAAATTTGCATCTCTATTTTAAACTCCGTTTTTTTTAAATCGCAAATGCCTAAAGTCTACACTAATCCAAATAACAAACATTTAAAACATCTTTTTCTATTGCGTTAATGTCATCCTAACCACTTCTTACATTTTCATTACCTTAAAAGCGCATTCATTAAAATTGCTCATCATTCGTTATTTGTTTTATTCATCTTCAACTAAAGTGTTACCATTTCACGTTGGCCTTTTTTCTTCCTTGGTGTCTCGGTTTGTTTGCCGCTTCTTGTTGGCATTCATTCCTGCAATGAACACGTCATGAAAAACAATTAAACATATTTTTTTGTGTTACCAAAAACAAAAGAAAGCTTTTAACCAACACATTATTGTTAATGGTTAAGACAATCCTTTCTTTGTTTTTGTTTTTTTTTTTCCTCTGCTGCTGCTTAGACCTGCTTTACATTTTTAGAACATTGTGTTGGCATTCATGTAAAATGAGGGCGATGATGATAAATATGCCGGAATTACCACTAAATTCTGGGGATGGAGAGATAAGACAAGGCGGCTTTAATAAGATAAAGTGGAAAGCATCAGCATTATGGGGATGGTTGAAGGGGGCGTTTTCTGGTGGGTTGGATTGGATTTTTTTTCTTGTAACAAAGTGAAATAAAAGAGATAAATTAACACAACATCTTGAAGATTAACAAAACCGGTTATTATGGAATAAAATTAACGAAATGAGGTTTAAAGGGTTTAAACTCATTCAGTAGATGAGGTGTTTTAATGGTGGGGGCAATACGGTTTTGTTTTTTTTTTTTTTGTGGATCTTGGGAATCTTCGATGGCTTGGTAAACGAAAGAGAATGTACAATGTGTCATAGGAAATGCTAGCTACCTTAAGGGGGTTAACTACGACGTTATATAAAGGTTGACAACCTGCCGAAATTTACCCTTTTGGCTCACAATTTCCTCCCTTCTTGGGATTACTTGATTATATAAATAAAACTTTTGTTAGATATAAAATAAGAAGCACAATGTCATCAATGCCTCTTTTTGTACTTTTTGTTTGAAATTTCAAACGCTGATATGCGGTCTAGGATTAGTGTAAGTTAAATAAACTTTAGTTTAGCAGGTGTAACATAGAGGGGATGATGTTTCCCTACTTCTAACTCCCATACATCTCGGATCTTACTTTGATGTTGTGTTTTCTCAACATTTCTATTTACTTTGTGCACTTTGCGGCATTAAAGATTACCGGTGTAAAATCAAAATCATGTGTCGCAAAACACCCTTAACACAGCAACAACAATATGTGGAACATTTATTTTGCCAAAATTGATCCTTGCATTTAAGCCGAGTTTATGTTTTTTGTTTGTTGTCTTTTTGGCAAATCTCCTTAAGATATTTTAGCTAGGAAAATAGCATTAGAAGGATCACTGGCTAATCCGTAATCAATCTCAACTTGTCGTCTTTTTTTGCCGGTGACATCGACCGCTATTGATGTGAACGTACAGGTTCCACATTCTCATGACTTTCCCATGACATGTGAACCAAATGGGCACTGCATCACAAAAGAAATGAACACCACTAATGGTATCACTTACATTAAGCCGTGTTAGCATCTTTGTGACATCATCTTCATCAACATCGTCATCACTGTCGTGTTATCTTTGTTTCAACGTCATCATTCAAAGCGATTAGATCACAGAGGAAGTGTACAGTGGGACAGAATAAGGAAAAAAGGAAATCATACAAATTTAAAAAAGTATCTGCCAGTTTTATCGAAAGAGTCAGCTCATGAAGACAAAAGAATAAAAAGCGGCTATCGATTATTAATTCAAATGTAGCTTGTGCATCTACTTTGAACTCCAGATCAAACAAACCCCTTTCTAGAGTTTTTTAATCACAGATTGGTCCATGAACAGGACCAAAAATGTCCTTTCCCTAAAAATTACTTACTTACCTAGGTTACCCTCTACAGAACATTTGTCCTGTAAGTCGAACTAAGGTTATAGTTCCTCTACTCTCTATTTGTTGTTTTCCTTTCCCGAATTTGAATATAATTTTTGTTTGATCTCATCTTCCACTTGCTTACTTCATCGGAGCCTTGGTCTTCCCATTCTGTGATCGGGTGGTAAATCATCAACTCCTGTGGCTTTATTATTCTTCAGCCAATCAATACTATCTT